>NC_133526.1:102607281-102916223 GCF_048544455.1 Silene latifolia | reverse complement strand
GTTTTTCATGATAATGAGTGAATAGTCTTTTAGCTAGGATTAATGGGGCATTAGGGGAAACAAACATGGGGAATGATTCATGCTTAATGTAATATGTTTTCATAATTAATTTGCTTGCTTGTTGTGATTTCAACTTATGCACTTGTTATGTTTGATGAAATACGAGCCTATGAATCCTTGCAGTTTTTGATCCATCACCTATCCTTTCAATGAGGCTTGTAAGCATATAGACCAACTCGAGCCTCATTAGACCATGCATAATGTTGAATAGGAAGGATTAAGTCGACTTCTAGGTGTTGTACAATCTAATCGATTCGGGACCCAAACCTTCTTAGGGATTGTAAGCTTATACACCAACTCGATCCCATCAAAATAATAAGTGCTTGCTATATAATTGAGAACATGCTTGTATGATCAACTCCCATGAGTCTCCTATGAACCCATGATATCCTAGCATTTTTAATCATTTGTTTATATCCTTCCTTTTATTGCTTGTTCTACTTTATTGCTTTCATTAGTCTAGACTCACCAACTACAAACCCAAATCAATTGTAACACTAGCGTAAATTAAGATAGATAGACTTAGAACCCAAAGCACACCGTCCCATGGATCGACCTCGACTTAATAACTAACTAGTTATTTCTTGAGAATATAAATGTGTTTGATTGAGAGCCCCAACGACACTCTCGTCACTTCTCCCTTTGCATTCTAGACCGTGCTCTAATCTTTCGACGCCTACGTGCTTGATTAATCGACCACGTAAGCTCAGATCATTCTGAGTTCCAGTCACGTTGCATGTCTGAACAATTTGAACACATCAATCAATCAATTAATCTCAAATCCTTCAACAAGGGCACTTTCTAAATACATTCGAGTCGAGCAATCACTAACGTTAACTTAGTTAATCTCGTTTCGTCAAACATATAAGTCTGAGGGTATAAATCCCATCATTTTATTGTTTTTTTTTTTATTTTTGTATCAATTAAGGTAAGATTCACGTCAAAAATACGTTTAAAACCGATTTTAAAAAAACCTTCATTACAAACTATTTTTACGAAACAGCAGTTATCAGACGTCGAGAAGAAACGCAGCAGCAGCAACGCCTTTTCGAAGGGTCGCAGCACCTGCTGCACCTCTTTCAGAGGCTGCCGCTGCTCCTGCTCTTCTTCTTCTTCCTCGGGTTTCTGTGGTTTTGTTCTTTTTGTCTTATTTTTCTTATTTTCTTTCATTCCTCCGTATATAAACCATGTTTTGATCACTCCTTTCAATAATAACGTTTTATTTTTGACTTAAATCCCTTATAAATCGATATTTGCGGGTTTTCGTCACTAAATTAAACTCGGATATTAGAGACTCGATTTGTCCATATCAAGTCTCTGGAATTCGTTCTTTGTACATATTTCCATTGTTTATTTTTAGATTATCAATTTCTTTCAAAGTTCGTTCCTTTGTGTTTCCGATATCGTAAATAAATATAATTCGTTTTTAACTCGTTTTAATTCGTTTAGTTCGTGTTTATCGCTTTTATGACAATGTCAGTATATAATTAACCTGCAAAATCACTTTCACTTGAGTTTAATATTGATAAGCAATCGTAAAACATACCAAAGAACATTAACTACCCGCGGTTCTGACTTTACAACCAGAGCTCAACACAAGAAAAGACGCAGGAATAGCTACGCGTCTTCTAAGGGACGCAGCAGATGCTGCACCTTTAATCCGACCTTTTTTGTCACTTTAATTTCAAACTTTTATTTTATTTTCTTCAAATTTCCATTTCGAGTGTATTTTTGGCTTAAATCAGTTAAATTAGTTAAATCTTAATTATTGCTATTTATTTATCGTTATTTATTTATTGTTTATGTATGATTTATTTGCTTGTATTCACATGTAATGTATTCTAATTCCCAATTCGACATAATTGAGTGCTAATTATTTGTTCACCAACATAGTTTATTTCACATGCTACGACTAAAACGTTGGATGTTGCATTGCATGCATATAATCGACGACATATTGACTATGAATAACTTCCCTAATCATTACTAAAGGCCGTTATCGAGGCGGGCGAGATTAGGTGTTCGATTAAAAGAGCTTCCTAATACGTACCCTCACCCATTACTCCAGATCTTTGTGAACATCCGTGTTCATTGACATCCACGAGAGTCATTCTAGACATAGAATGTTAAGGGTAACGAGTTCTTAGTGTTCATGTCAGTACTTTGTGTCTTGACATGGCACGAGGTATTCGAACGGTTCCAATTTCCCATAAAAATTGGTGGCGACTCCACAAATGCACGCTTATTCAAACCCTTTCGCGCACGCCGCGGGTGGCCTATGTCCACAATAGAGCGCGGTTATGACTGGCGCCAAAAGGAGGTAAATTCTCATCTGAAAAAGTAAATGGGTTACTTAGTTTGACTGAGTCATGGAAGACTAGGTTGACTACGTCATCAGGTGTATAATCGTGCGCTAAGTTCAGTTTAGCCAATGCTTGCAGTAAAGCTTGACGATGGGTAAATGAACTTGTAACTAATTGCCAGACTGAAAGATCAACCTTTGTCTTTTGTAGTTGCTTTAGTAAATGGTCGGTAGATGTATCTTCGCCATCATTTGGTGTGATGACATTGGTGTTGGTAGCTGGACCATTAACAGTAGGACCGCTTTGAGAGACATTTTGATACGGACGTCTTGAGCGAGTAAGGTGATCTATATCT
The DNA here is from genome assembly GCF_048544455.1 of Silene latifolia. Classification (NCBI taxonomy): domain Eukaryota; kingdom Viridiplantae; phylum Streptophyta; class Magnoliopsida; order Caryophyllales; family Caryophyllaceae; genus Silene; species Silene latifolia. The sequence goes on along the minus strand of NC_133526.1, from coordinate 102,913,505 downwards.
TGACCTTCGCTAGCCTTGACTATATCCTCACTAACCTTGACGAGATAGTGTTCCGTGAGGTATTCATCTTCATCGTCGTCTGCCCATACTCCGTTGACGATACTGAGCTCTCTCAACCTGATGATTTCGGCTTCCAGATTGATTATTTGCTCGATTAGATTGTTAACTACTGTGATTACCTCTTGCATCGTGGATTCTTGAGATAGTGTTGGGGCCAGTGACATGTTTCTCTTAGGTATAGTACTTGGATTGCGTAGGGATGCCACTACAGCTTCTAGCTCTAAAACTTGCCTATTTACACTCTTTGCCCAAGTGATGAAATCAGCAATGGTAGGTGAGATGGTGGAATAATGTTCCTCATTTTCTAATGCATGAATCTCGTCCTCGACTAGAGAAATGAGGAGTGAACAATCCAAGGTGGATTCTTCATCTGTGATTGTCAGAACTCCAAGAGAATTCTGAGTATTGATAGGCTTGCTTCTGGGAGGTATGGGTAAACGACTATCTTCAATCATATCCTGAATGACATGTTTCAATTTGAAGCATTTCTCTGTATCGTGTCCCTTGCCTCTGTGATATTCGCAGTATGCGTTCTCAACCCAGAATTTAGACATCTTCTCTGGGTCAGGTGTAGGTCCTATGGGTTGGAACTTACCTTGTTTCATCAACCTTTTCAGAGCGTTGGAATATGAATCACCAATGTTTGTGAACTTTCTTTGCGGGTTATTCTTCTTAGATGATTCAACAAGGTTAACCTCATCGGTCTTGTTAGTGGAGCCATAAGAATGACTCGTTGAACCCTAATATCCGCGACCTACCATTTTGGATAAGAGTCCCTTACGGATGTCGTCTTCAATTCTCGATCCTAGCACAGTCCAGTCTTTGAAAGTTTTTATTATTTGGTACCTCAAATGGTTCGCATAAACGGGTCCCAAATTATCCACGAACTTTTCCACAAGAGTGGGTTCGTCTGAGCGTTCAACCAGTTGTGTGCTAGTCTTTCTCCATCTACTTAAGAAGTCGCTGAAGCCTTCTTTTTCATTTTGGGTAAGAACCTCTAGAGTGCGCATATTGACTAGAATTTCAGTATTATCTGCGTACTGTTTGGTGAACTCAATTGCAGCATCATCCCAGGTAGCAATTTTCTTGTGTTCCAAGGAGTAGAACCACTGTTTAGGGATAGTATTGAGAGATGAAGGAAAGATCCTTAAGAACATCTCTGCTTTAGTGTCTTTGATAGACATGTAATCTTTGAAGGCAGGAATGTGGTTTAAAGGGTTTTCATTGTTAGGTTTAAATACCTCTTATATGACATTTCTTATAGTGAACTAATTAACATAGTAACTTAAGTTCATTAAGATCTAGTGCATGCATAACAAAATAAGAGATGAAAAGAAAAATAATGTTCCTTAAATTATATATATGGTTCGAAATTTTGGGCACAAATAAGGACACCTTCCTTATTTGTTCTTGAGCTTAAGTATTATGGATGATCCTCCAAAATCCCAAATATTGAGATTCTCCTCTTGTTGCACCCAAAACAAAACCCTTAAAGCTTATAAACTAATTAACTAGATTAATATATAAGCTATCCTTAATAATTCTACTAATTTTGTATTACTACACTAGTAATAATATTATGAGATATTAGAATTTGATAGAACAATTAAGCAAAGCTTCTAAAACTATTGTAGAGAGATTAGAGGAAAATGTGAGAATGTGAATGAATGAATAAGAGAAAAATGAGAACAATTTTCTCATAAAAGGAGAGGGGAGCCGGTTGGGATGGTGTCCCTATGCCAATGCATGGCCTCCTCCTTTTCCTTTTTCTCTTCTCTAAATAATAGGCGTGTAAGGATAGGTTATTTAGAGTGATCATTATGTTTTGCCATTCAAAATTTACAAACATAATAAACCCCATTTCCCTCTATTAAACCGGTGTCCTACATAAAATGGACGCCATTTTATTTTTGTGATTTTGTCAAATGTCATATGTTAGGTCATGTGTTACACACCATGCCCATATCTAATTTTAATGCATATTTATACAAATAAATATCATTTCTTAATAAATTAATTACATATGACAAATTAGCTAATAATTTATGATCACAAGTATAAAATGGGTCATATAAATATAATTCACAACATTTTGCAATTAAAATTAATCAATCATTATTAATTTAATTATTCTACAAACAATAATGAATTTTAGTAATAAAATCTTTTAATTACTTAAATAAATCTTATTTAATCAAATTACAATAAGATACAATAATTCTCTCACAAATGAATTGTTCAAATTTAAGGAATTGATTAACTTGTATTGATATATAATTAATTAACTTATCTATTAAGGGAATTGTCCTATAGGTGTGACCTTAAGGGATCAACTGATCACCACCGTCAAACGACAGTAATGTCAAACTCTAGTTAGCCAATCATTACCGATTAATTTTGATCAGTTGACTATATAATTGAATCATCCCTTACGTATTCTTATCTTGAGTTTTAAACATGTGATCGCACTATTGTTGAGGACACATACTCCAACAATCGCCCACTTGTCCGAGACAAGTGTGCGTCTCCAATTCTCTTGTCCTATTACAATCTCCCACCCAATGCAAGGTGTCTTGCAGGTCATACTTGCATTTGATCATATCCTGAGTTATTTTCTCGATCTGGAGAGTAACTGTCTGACCGGAATCATCTACCATAGATACCTTCCGACGTGGCCACGCATTTTCAGTTCACTACTCATCGAGTGGCCCTGAGATTTCAAACAACCCTGACAAGAGGATGGACAATTCTTATCGCACTATTCCCTTCGCATAGCCACAATTCATCATGACCCAAAATACACCCATATGACTTCAGTTACGACAGTCGTAGAGTATAAATAAAAGCCAATCAAAAACTTGTGCCAACTTGAGCGAATAGTCACTAGTCAAAAGAATTAACTCATAAGAATACTATAGTAGCTCTCGCCACGACTAGGCTTTATGCATTTCCAAAACTCTATAAGCGGTCACTGCCCGACAGAGTGTCTCATATAGTCTGTCTATGTGATCGACTAGTCATCCCCCATGACCCTATGTCACTTGAACATGCCATCAATCGCATCACACTCTAGTTACTTCGAGACGTCACCTCTTATAAGTAACTAGGGGCGAATACTATGTCAATCTAGTTCACTTTAATAGGGTTCAACATTGTCTCAATAACATATTTGGATATAACAAAATAGTAAATAAATGAGTTTACATAAAGAAACTCAAACGATAAATGCGATTATCATATATAAACCAAAAACAAAAGTTTTTCATTTCATATCTTAATCTAATACAAACTTGGCATGCGTTTTAGACCCATGGAAATAACATGTTGGTCATGCTTAGCCTGCGATAAAGGCTTGGTTAAAGGATCAGCGATGTTATCATCTGTCCCAACCTTACAAATCGCTATTTCCTTCCTTTCGATGAAATCTCTAATTACATGAAATTTTCTAAGTACGTGTCTAGACTTGTTACTAGACTTGGGCTCTTTAGCTTAAAAGATAGCCCCACTATTATCACAGAAGATCGGGATAAGATCTTTGGTGGTAGCAACTATCTTTAGCCCCTCCAAAAATTACCTAATCCACACGGCTTCCTTGACAGCTTCCGATGCTGCAATGTACTCAGCCTCCGTCGTAGAATCCGCAATGACCGACTCTTTCAGGCTCCTCCAGCTAACCGCACCACCATTAATCATGAAAACAAAGCCAGCCTGGGATTTTAAATCATCCCTATCAGTTTCAAAGCTCGAGTCAATGTAACCTGTAACACACCTAATTTCCGTAATATAATTCTATAATTTTATTTTCCCATATTTCATATTTTATTTTCCGGAAAAATATCCGTCTCTTATCTTTTGGGCTCGTTGGGCTCGAAAACATTGAAGACCCGCTCCTTCCTTGGGTCTCACGTGATTTTGGTGTAGATGGGTATGTTTTGGGCTTAAGCTTGAATTAAACCCATGAGCTTCTCTATTAATAAGAAAGGAATCCAAACCCTTGCTTTTCTTTTCTCATAATTCTCAAAACCCTAAACCTAATTCTCTCCTCCTCTCTTCCTCCCTTGTACCGTGTGCCTCCACCCTTCCTAGGGTTTCATGCGCCTCCTCCTTTATCCTCATTCATCATCTTTCGTGCTTTGATTGATCGTACTTCTTCGATTTATCTATCTTCTTCGTAAGTTTTTATGTTTCGCGTAGTTTATATATATATATATATATATATATATATATATATATATATATATATATATATATATATATATATATATATATATATATATATATATATATATATATATATATATATATATATATATATATATATATATATATATATAGCTAGTTAGTTAGTTAGTTAGTATATTTATTAGATTCGTTATCTTTGGCACGTGGATGATTTTTATAAAGGCGTGAAAACTGCACCTGGAGAAGACATCTACATCGTTGAAGACGATCTCTAGGATTTAATTGCTTAATAAGGTAACTAGGTGTTTTGTTTTAATTGTGTTTATACCAATTTATGTAATTTACATGATTTAATTATTCATTTGTGTAAATTGGTACGTGTTTGATTGTTTATTATCATGTTTAATCGTGTTTGTGTGTTTACGTATGTGTTTTATTATTTAAATTGTATAATGTATCTTGCCTATGATCCGTTGGGTGTTTGGGGCGTGCGGCTAGGGTACTATATGGAAACCCTAGTGGCGGCATGGTGGAGGTTGGTGAGAAGACCTAGAGTTATGGCTAAACTAGTATAACCTTGATATTATGGCTCAATGTTATAGCTGGGTTGGTACAACTCTGAGGTCGTGATAAAGTTATAGATGAAGCCGTATAACTTTGAGATTATGGCTCAATGTTACAGCTGGGCTACTATAACTTAAGTCACATGTCAATGTTATAGTTGGGGTACTATAACATTGAATGGTTAATGTTAAAGTTATAGCTGGAGTACTATAACATTAATTGTTAATACTTGTTCACATGTTGTGTTGTGTTCAGTTATTAAATGACATTGTGTTTGCACATATATTTGGTTACACTTGTTCATATGATAAGTAAGATGGTCTGTTACACTATCCTACGGGTTGATTCATGATGTTGTTCACGCATGTTGGTACAGTCAGTTATACTGTGTATTTGTGGTTTGCTAGTTTGAACAGATGACGGTAGTATCAGTTATATACTATCGGAACGAACTAACGTCACCCGTTGATGCGGGATTTCTTTGGTCTATGTTCGGGGGGTAGCAGAGGCAGTGGTTATACGCTCTGTTCCCCGAGTGTCGTTCGGTTTACCGAGAGTCTGGCCAGGTCTTAGACATATAGGCAGTGGTTATACGCTATACATAGTACCGTGGAGGCAGTGGTTATACGCTCCACACCGATGGAGGTAGTGGTTATACGCTCCGTCAGCTAGAGGTAGTGGTTATATGCTCTGGCAAGTTAGAGGCAGTGGTTATATGCTCTAACGGGCGTTCGCTCTATTCGCTATGCTTTGTTGCTAGCTTTATGCCTTACGTTGCTGTGGATTGTGTGTTACCGTGTTACCGTGTTTGCTATGCTTTAATGCTAGCTTTGTGACTTAGGTTGTTGTGGGTCGTTTTTCGCTAATAGTCTTGTAAGTGTTCATGGTCTAGTGGTTGCATTTGGTTTAGGTCTACACGTTTGCATCCGTTTATGCCTCACATGTTTAATGTTTATGCCTTTCAATTGTTATTGATTGTTGATTATATTTAATTGTTGTAAACATGACTGGGAGAGCATCTAGTTACTCACGATTGATTGTCGACCCCTATTCTCAGGTTGTTAAGATGTTTGTTGTTTGGATGATATCTTGCTGGGGAAGTGCTGTGCGGCGAGATGAATAATAAATTTGGAGTTTGTTTTCATGTTATGAGAACCTTTGAATAATGTATTAGTTTGTTTTGGTTTTAGTAGTGAACCGGATTGGTCAGGTGTTTCCACCACCTTGACCCTTTTATACGTATCGTACTCTGATATTTATTTTATATAAGTTTTTCCTTTGTTTTATAATCCGGGTTGTTACAGTTGCGAACACGCTCCCAACTCTCGCTTAGTTGATGACTAAAATAAATGACCTAGTTAATGAGTGAGAGTAAATAGGGTAGAAACCAATAGGTTTGGTTGGTTTTCTTATGTTTGTAAAGTGTATAAGTAGTTGTTTGGAGTGGTACTTAGGTTCTACCACTTATAACGAGATTTCGTTCTTGCAGATGGTGCGTAACGCGAATAGTGAGACCGATGCTGACCGCATCAGGAGACTAGAGGCCGCTTTGGCATCTATGCCCGAAGGTTTCACCAACCACGACAACAACAACAACAACAACAACAACAACAACAGCAGCAAAGACAATCATCCGCAGCCGAACGTCTTTGATCGCTTTGCTCATCACCGTCCTCCGACTTAACAGGGTGCGAATAATCCTACTACTCTGGAGGCTTGGATTCGAGAGATCGAGAAGTTTTTCCTCGCTACTTGTTGTCCTGAGGATCAGAAGGTGGTCATCGCCACCTATTATCTGAAGGACGGGGCCGACAACTGGTGGGCTCTTGCTAGAGCTGGTCTGGAAGTTCAACCAGGATATGGTTGGGCTGTTTTCTTCGAAGCTCTGAAGAAAAGGTTTTATCATGAGGAGATGCGCTGGCAGAAGGAGCAGGAGTTTCTTCGTCTACAGTAAGGTTCCATGACCGTTGAGGAGTACACCAACAAGTTCGTGAAGCTGTCGCGTTTCGTTACTTCTGCTGCTATGGACGAGGTTTATAGGACTCGTCGCTATGAGAAGAATCGGGCTCCCAAGGACCGGACTGCTGTGTCTGGTATTCCTTGAACTTCTTTTTAGCAGTCTTACGATCGTGCTCTTAGTATCTATGATTCAGTTCTTGCTACCGAGGCTGAGGAGAGTGCGAAGAGTAAGTTCGTGAAGAGGCCTTATGTTGCCCCTAGTGCTTCCCAGAAGAAGCAGAAGTTCGAACCTCGTCTGTATGCTCCGCGTGATCAGGGTCAAGCCAAGAAGGATATGGTTTGCTTCAGATGCGGGAAAGCTTACCACCCGGGTACGATTTGTGCTCCTGATACTCCTATCACATGTTTCACGTGCAAGGCTCTGGGACACAAGGCTGTTGATTGTCCCCAGAAACCAAAGGTTGAAGCCCTGAAGACTGGTCGAGTGTTCGTGATGAGTCGTGCTGAAGCAGATGCTAATCCAGATGTGGTTGTGGGTACCTTTTTCGTTCACTCTTTATCTGCTTTTGTTTGTATTTATACGGGTGCATCGATGTCTTTCGTATCCGAATCCTTTTTCGTCCGTGCTGGACTCTCTTATTCTTCATCCGTTCATACCTCCATATCCCTTCCTACGGGTGAGATTGTTTCTTGCTCCGTTCTGTTCAAGGACGTACCTGTCAGTATTGCAGGGGCGGTCCTTCATGTCGATCTCGTCCAATTCAAACTCGGAGATTTTAATGTGATTTTGGATTTGGATTGGTTATCTCGCTATAACGCTAGGTTCCTGTGTCGTGATCAGAAGATCGTGCTTAAGAGTCCTACAGGTTCGAGGGTTTCTTATCAGGGTGTTAGGGTTACGCCTACGGTTAAGTGGGTTTCTGCTATGAAGATGGTTAGCTTGGGTAGAAAGGGTCATCAGATCTATCTGTACTGTGTTCAAGGTGCTTCAGTTGAGCCTAAGTTAGAGGATATCCCTATGGCAAAGGAGTTTCCCGATGTCTTTCCTGAGGATCTACCTGGTATTCCTCCTGAGGGAGATGTAGAGTTCTCGATTGAGTTGCTACCTGGAACTGGTCCTATTTCGAAAGCTCCTTATCGTATGGGACCAGCAGAGTTACAGGAACTCATGAAGCAACTTGAGGAGATGATCGATAAGGGTTTTATCCGAACGAGCGTTTCGCCGTGGGGTGCTCCTGTTTTGTTCGTCAAGAAGAAGGATGGTAGTATGCGGTTGTGCATTGACTATCGTGAGCTGAATAAGGTTACTATCATGAATAAGTATCCTTTGCCGAGAATCGAGGATTTGTTTGATCAGCTCCGTGGTGAAAGTGTGTTCTCGAAAATCGATTTGAGGTCAGGTTACTATCAGATTCCAGTTAGGAATGAGGATATTCCAAAACTGCTTTTCGTTCGAGGTATGGCTACTGTGAGTTCGTGGTGATGCCATTTGGTTTGACGAATGCACCTGCCGTTTTCATGGATCAGATGAACCGCACTTTCAGTGAGTATTTGGAAATGTGTGTCGTAGTGTTCATAGACGTCATACTGATTTACTCAAAAGACGAGGCTGAGCACGAGCGTCATCTTTATGTTATATTGGAGACTCTGCGTAAGAAGAAATGGTATTCTATGTTCTCAAAGTGCGAGTTTTGGTTAAAGGAAGTTACCTTCTTGGGTCATGTAATATATGACGATGGAGTTTTGGTTGATCCGTCGAAGATTCGAGCTGTTGCAGCGGGAGCCGGGATCGGGCAACATCGATCGAGCAAAGACGATAATTCCAATCATACTACCCCGTCAACAACCCCCCGCCCGCTCGCTTTGAGAAGTCTCAGGTATCAGCACAAGCTCAACCACCAGCTGCCACCCTGGCCAGCTGAAACATTGACTAACTAAGATCAGCAAAGTCCTAAGGAGCCAGGCCTAATTCACCCTGCAATCAAGAGAAAATCCAACTGAAAGTCAAGCTGTTGAAAGGGACATAAAGCATAAAGTAAATTGCCATTTCTGGCTAAACAAAGAAGGAGTTTTTGCTGAAAAACTTTTACTTGTCTCTCCATATTTCATATACCACCTCAGAGCCAAAGTCAAGACCCCCACTGCACCCATTCGTCCTTACACTCCCAGCCAAAGCAACACTGCAGCCTAGAAAGCAGCATGTCACTATCAGTGCAGGATTTCTGTTGTTTTCTTGCAATTTCTTTTAAATCATTTTGTCATCATTGTAAAATATTTCCAGTGCTTTAATTATGTCCTAAGAACGAATCCTGGCCCTTTGATGAGATTACTAGGTTAAACTTTGTACCAGATCTCCAAGAGGAAGGCCTATATAAGGACCTCTCCTCCAACTGCATTGAGGCAGCTTTTGATGAATATTAAACCTGAGTTTTCTCTCAATTTTAAATATCTATAACTTGTGCTTAGTCTGTAGTTAAGAGTCAGGCCTGTTAACATCTTGTGCTTAGACTGTAGGTGTTGAACAAAGTCTGTTGGTAAGGTTCATTCAATCCTGTGCTCAGACTGTGGGTTGTGTGGTCTTGCTGTTAACTTGAGTTGGTTATTATCTGTGCTAGGCTGTGATAATTTCCTTGTTAAGTTGTCCAAATTGTTAGCTTGTTTCCCTGTGAGTATTCTGTGGGATTTAAGTTGAGAATTATATCCCTTGGTTCCCTCCAAATCATTAAACAACATTCCTGTGTCCAGCAGTCTGATTCTTCCTGTCAGCCTGACTTATTTATTCAACTAAAAATACTTAGAGTGTCTCAAAATTCCTGGAATTTTACTCAGAGTTGGTTTAATCAGTTAACTAGCTCGTCACCAAATTTTATGATTTTAGTAGGCCATTTGGTATTTTTAATTATATTCTTAAGTCTGTTGCATTCCTGAACAATTCAGGAAACTCTTATCTAGGCAAAGATTAAGTCTTTTGTGTCACGCCTGGGGTTTGACACTGTAATTTGCTAATCAGAGCAAGGTTTAACACAATTCCACCTTTGTGTTAGTCTTGGGTTGAGAGAAACTGTGAGTTCATTATCCCTACCTACAACAAAAACACAAAAAAAAAACAACCATGAGTGAAGAGAGACTTGCTGGTATTGAGACCAGAATAGAAACCCTTGCAGGAAATGTGGACACACTACTCAATGTTGTTCATGTAGTGATGGAGAGGTTTCCAAACCATGATCCCAGGAGACAACCCCCTCCAAGAGGTAGAGGTAGAGGCAGAGGCTTCTTTATGGGAGCAGGGAGAGGACAACCACCACCTGGGTATAAGTCAGATTCCGAGGAGAGCATCAGAACACAAGAGGAGGTTCCTGAGCACACAGACAAGCATTTAAAGGTAGAAATCCCTGAATTTTCTGGTAGCCTAAATCCTGATGATTTGTTAGAATGGATTAGGGATGTTGAGAAAATTTTTGAGTATAAAGGTTACACTGATGTTAAGGCCTTTAAAGTTGCTGTCTTGAAACTAAAGGGATATGCTTCTCTTTGGTATGATAACCTGAAACACCAAAGGATTAGGGAAGGAAAAGAACCACTTAGGTCTTGGTCTAAGCTTAAGAAAAAGATGTTGAGTAAATTTGTCACTAAGGATTACACTCAAGATCTCTTTATTAAACTGTCCAAACTTAGGCAAGATGAGAGACCAGTTGAGACCTACCTGAGGGAGTTTGAGCAGTTGACCCTGCAATGTGAGATCAATGAAAAACCTGAGCAAAGGATTGCTAGGTTTCTGGAGGGTCTTGATAAGAATATTGCTACAAAGGTTAGGATGCAACCCCTGTGGTCTTATGATGATGTGGTTAACCTGTCTTTAAGAGTTGAAAAAGTGGGAAAGGCTAAGCCTGCAGTTCCTAAAACTACCACTAGACCTTCATTCAGGCCTTTTACTGGTGTCAGGATTGGTAGTACACCCAAACCAGCTGCACCACCTACACTAGACAAAGGGAAAGCCCCCATGAACCAGAAAACCAACCCACCAGTGACTGAGGGAAAGATCAAGTGCTTTCAATGTCAGGGATATGGCCACTTCAGGAAGGATTGTCCTTCTAAGAGGGCACTGACAGCAATGGAAGTAGAAGAGTGGTAAAGGGAAGGATTGGTTGAGTATGAGGAGGATGAGAGCCTAGTGTTGGAGGAAATGGAAGCTGAGGAGGAATCAGGCCAAGATCAGGTTGTAGCACACCCTGACACAGGGCACAGCTTGGTCTTATGGAGAGTTATGCATTCACAACAAGCACCCTTAGAAGCTGACCAGAGATCCCTGATCTTCAGGAGTAGATGCACAGTTCAGGGAAGGGTTTGTAACTTGATCATAGATGGAGGGAGCTGTACCAATGTGGCCTCCATCACCATGGTCAACAAGCTAAATATGGTGACCCAGGATCACCCAAATCCTTACAAACTCAGATGGTTAAACAAGGGAGCAGAGGTTAAGGTTGACAAACAATGCCTGGTCCCATTCTCTATTGAGAAGGTATACAAGGATGAGGTACTGTGGGATGTTGTGCCCATGGATGCTTGCCACCTGCTGTTAGGGAGGCCATGGGAATTTGACAGGAATACAACTCATCAGGGAAAGGAGAATGTTTACAGCTTCAAGCATGAAGGTAAGAAGGTCACCCTGACCCCCTTACCACCAAACCAAAGAAACTATGGGAGCCCAAACATGCCAGAAGAGATCAGTGGTGTACTGTTCTTATCTGAGGCTTCCATGATTCAGGAAATGAAACAAGAACAACCTGTGTTCATCCTACTGTCCAAGGAAGTGATTGAAATAGAAGGTTCAGAGTTGCCTGTAGAAATTGAACCTTTGATCCATAAGTTCAGGGATGTATTTCCAAAAGAACTACCTAGTGGACTGCCACCCTTGAGGGGAATTGAGCACCATATTGATCTTGTACCAGGTGTTGTACTGCCTAATAGACCTGCTTACAGGAGTGATCCAGCAGCCACCAAGGAGTTACAACACCAAATTGAGGAGCTTATGAGCAAGGGCATTGTCAGGGAGTCTCTAAGTCCTTGTGCATTCCATGCATTGCTTGTTCCTAAGAAAGATGGAACATGGAGAATGTGTACTGATAGTAGAGCCATCAAAAATATTACTGTCAAGTATAGATTCCCATTTCCAAGGTTGGATGACATGCTTGATGAGCTGAGTGGTGCCAGAATTTTTTCCAAGATTGATCTCAGGCAAGGATACCATCAGGTGAGAATAAGGGAGGGAGATGAATGGAAGACTGCCTTCAAAACAAAGCATGGGTTATATGAGTGGCTTGTGATGCCATTTGGCCTCTCAAATGCACCCAGCACTTTCATGAGGTTGATGACTAAAGTGTTGAGGCCATGCTTAGGCCAGTTTGCTGTAGTGTACTTTGATGACATACTGGTGTACAGCAGCAGCAGAGGAGAACATCTCAGGCATCTTGAAGTGATTTTCAAGATTCTCAGGGAGCAGAAACTGTTTGGCAAACTGGAAAAGTGCACCTTCATGGTTGAAGAGGTGACCTTTTTAGGATACATTGTCTCTGGAAGGGGTATATCAGTAGACCAGGAGAAAATCTCAGCAATCCAGTCCTGGCCAGTCCCTAAAACAATCACAGAAGTTAGGGGATTCCATGGATTGGCTTCCTTTTACAGAAGATTCATTAAAAACTTCAGCTCAGTTGTAGCACCAATCACTGAGTGCATGAAGAAGGGAGAGTTTCAATGGATTGACAATGCTCAACAGTCCTTTGAAAGAATTAAGAAGTTGATGTGTGAAACCTCTATCCTGAAGCTGCCAGATTTTGATCGGCTGTTTGAAGCAGAATGTGATGCCAGTGGAGTTGGCATTGGAGCAGTTTTAATTCAGGCTCAAAAACCAGTAGCCTATTTCAGTGAGAAGCTAAATGGAGCTAAACTGAAATACTCTACCTATGACAAAGAGTTTTATGCTATCATTAGAGCCCTGATGCACTGGAATCATTATCTGAAGCCCAAACCATTTGTGTTACATTCAGACCATGAGGCACTGAAATATATCAATGGTCAACACAAATTAAGCCAAAGGCATGCTAAGTGGGTGGAGTTCTTGCAATCATTCACTTTTTCCAGCAAGTACAAGGGAGGAAAACAAAATGTGGTAGCAGATGCCTTGTCAAGGAGACACACCTTACTATCAGTCATGGGAAACAAGGTCCTTGGGTTTGAATTTATGAAAGAGATGTACAAGGAAGACCCTGATTTTTCTGAAGAATAGATAACTCAGACTGAAGGACAAAGGGTTCCAGGGAGCAGGTATCTCTTGCAGGAAGGGTTCTTATTCCAAGGCAACAAGGTGTGTGTGCCTAGAGGATATTACAGGGATCTACTAATAAGGGAATTTCACTCAGGAGGCTTAGGAGGTCACTTTGGAGTCCAAAACACCTTGGACATCCTTTAGGATCAGTTCTATTGGCCCAGAATGATGGGAGATGTCCAGATTATTCTCAGGAGGTGTTCAGTGTGTCAGCAGGCCAAAAGCTCGTTCCAGGCTGGTCCTTACACTCCTCTACCAGTGCCTGGTAAGCCATGGGAAGATGTAAGCATGGATTTTGTTGTCGCCTTACCCAGGACTCAGGGGGGCAAGGATTCTGTGATGGTAGTTATGGATAGGTTCAGCAAGATGGCTCATTTTGTGACATGCAAGAAGACTGAGGATGCTGCCAGTATTGCTGAGCTCTATTTACAGGAAATTGTGAAGTTACATGGAGTGCCAAAGACCATAGTGTCTGACAGGGACACCAAGTTCATAAAGTCATTTTTGGAAAACCCTGTGGAGGCTTCTGAAAACAAGGCTGTTGTTCAGTACATCTCACCACCCTCAGACTGATGGACAAACTGAAGTCACCAACAAAACATTGGGCAGGATCATGAGATGCATAGTCAGGAAGTCCTTGAGGGATTGGGATTTTAAACTGTCACAAGGTGAATTTGCATTCAACAGGGCACCACTAGCTGCAACTGGTCATAGTCCATTTGAGATAGTCTGTGGGGTTAATCCACTCATGCCCTTAGATTTATCCAGTGTTCCAAGAGAGGAGATGAACCTTGATGCTAAGGCCAGAGCTGAACAAATACTAAAACTTCATGAATCAGTCAAGAAACAAATTGAAAGAGCCAATGAAAGGTACAGGAAGCAGTCCAAGGTCCCTCAAAGGAAGAAGGAATTCATGCCAGGTGATCTGGTCTGGATTCATCTTAGGAAAGAAAGGTTCCCAGCCAGGAGAAAGAACAAGTTAATGCCAAGAGCTGATGGCCCATTTGAAATTGTTGAAAAGATTGGATCAAATGCCTACAAGTTGGATTTACCAGGTGATTATGGGGTACATGATACTTTCAATGTAGGAGATCTCAGTCCTTACTATGATTCAGATGATGAGGAGGCTACAGGCTTGAGGACAAGCCCTGTTCAACCAGGGGAGGCTGCAGCGGGAGCCAGGGATCAGGGCAACACTGATCAGGCAGCAGGCAGTAATTCCAATCATACTACCCTGTCAACAACCCCTGCCCTTCCTGCTTTGAGAAGTCTCAAGTATCAGCACAAGCTCAACCACCAGCTGCCACCCTGGCCAGCTGAAACATTGACTAACTAAGATCAGCAAAGTCCTAAGGAGCCAGGCCTAATTCACCCTGCAATCAAGAGAAAATCCAACTGAAAGTCAAGCTGCTGAAAGGGACATAAAGCATAAAGTAAATTGACATTTCTGGCTAAACAAAGAAAGAGGTGTTGCTGAAAAACTTTTGCTTGTCTCTCCATATTTCATATACCACCTCAGAGCCAAAGTCAAGACCCCCACTGCACCCATTCGTCCTTACACTCCCAGCCAAAGCAACACTGCAGCCTAGAAAGCAGCATGTCACTATCAGTGCAGGATTTCTGTTGTTTTCTTGCAATTTCTTTTAAATCATTTTGTCATCATTGTAAAATATTTCCAGTACTTTAATTATGTCCTAAGAACGAATCCTGGCCCTTGGATGAGATTACTAGGTTAAACTTTGTACCAGATCTCCAAGAGGAAGGCCAATATAAGGACCTCTCCTCCAACTTCATTGAGGCAGCTTTTGATGAATATTAAACCTGAGTTTTCTCTCAATTTTAAATCTCTATAACTTGTTCTTAGTCTGTAGTTAAGAGTCAGGCCTGTTAACATCTTGTGCTTAGACTGTAGGTGTTGAACAAAGTCTGTTGGTAAGGTTCATTCAATCCTGTGCTCAGACTGTGGGTTGTGTGGTCTTGCTGTTAACTTGAGTTGGTTATTATCTGTGCTAGGCTGTGATAATTTCCTTGTTAAGTTGTCCAAATTGTTAGCTTGTTTCCCTGTGAGTATTCTGTGGGATTTAAGTTGAGAATTATATCCCTTGGTTCCCTCCAAATCATTAAACAACATTCCTGTGTCCAGCAATCTGATTCTTCCTGTCAGCCTGACTTATTTATTCAACTAAAAATACTTAGAGTGTCTCAAAATTCCTGGAATTTTACTCAGAGTTGGTTTAATCAGTTAACTAGCTCGTCACCAAATTTCATGGTTTTAGTAGGCCATTTGGTATTTTTAATTATATTCTTAAGTCTGTTGCATTCCTGAACAATTCAGGAAACTCTTGTCTAGGCAAAGATTAAGTCTTTTGTGTCAGGCCTGGGGTTTGACACTGCAGCTGTGGTCGAGTAGGAAAGTCAAACGAATGTGAACAAGTTTTGGAGTTTCCTTGGTCTAGCTGGGTATTATCGCCGGTTTGTTCATGATTTCTCCAAGATCGTGAGGCCGATGACTCAGTTAATGAAGAAGGAATCCAAGTTCATTTGGACTGAGGCTTGTGAAGCTGCTTTCTAAGAGTTCAAGAAGAGGTTGACTACCGCTCCTGTGTTGACTCTACCAGAAGAAGGCATTGAGTTCGATGTTTTCTGCAATGCGTCAAAGTTTGGGTTGGGTTGTGTCTTGATGCAGAAGGGTAAAGTTGTGGCTTATCATTCCCGTCCGTTGAAAGTTCACGAGATGAACTACCCGACTCCCGATCTTGAGTTAGCGGCAGTGGTGTTTGCACTTAAGTTGTGGCGACACTACTTGTATGGAATCTCTTGCAACATTTATATGTATCATAAGAGCTTGATGAAAGAAATGTAGATCTATATACATGTTAAACATACTCATATATGTCAAAATAATTTGTCATAAATTAAAACGGATCTTATGCATGCAAACAATAAAATGAATAGAGGAGAAATTATGTCCTTACATATAAAATTTCGGATATTTGGGCACAAAAGAGGTCACCTTCCTCTTTTGTTCTTGAGCTTATTCCAATGGAAGAACAAAGATCTAAGAGTAAGATCTCTCCCTAAATATAATACCCAAGGCTCCTCTTAATTAAATTAATATTACAAATACTAGTTATAATATTAATCTATGAGAAAATTGAACCAAAAATATAGTTAACACTTTGAATATTTTCGGTTTTAGAGAGGGAGGAGAAGAGAGCTTTTTATCTCACTAAAAATCTCTTATTTGATGATGGAATAAGAATGAATATCACTAAACTAATTTAGTGTAATAATAGGTAAAATTATATGAAAAACCAATGATGGTTTTTCCCATAAAAAAACCGGGTGGAAGGGGGACTTTTAGGGGAGCCAATGCATGAACATTTTTATCTTCACAAGAAAAGTAGAGTTGCATGGCTAGGATATAGGTAATCATTGTGTTTTCACAATAAATTAATCAACACAATATTAACCTAATAACCCCCATAATTTCGGTACAAATGATAATATGGAATCCATATTATTTTTGTCAATTGTTAATATGTCACATGTCATATGTCACATATATTTGTTATGTATTTTTAACATATTAAAAATCAACGTATTAATAAAAATACGTCACATACAAAATCGACTTGGTAATGTCATAATTACTTGTGCCAAAATATTTCACCAATTTATAAATCACAACTGATTGTATTTATAACAATTCATTCAATTTAATTGTTACATTAAACAATTATTTCATCCGAGTAATTATACAATTTAATTACTCAGACCGTATCTTATTTAATCACATTTCAATATGATACGTAAATTTTACTTCCAAAATCGTCCGTCAATTTTCTAGTAATTTAATTAACTCGTAACATTATACGATTAATTAAATAATCAATTAAGAGTATTGCCCTTTAGGTATGACCTAGGGGGTCAACTGATCACCACCGTCACACACAACGGTAATGTCAAACTCTAGTCAGCCAATCATTACCGATATATGTTAACCAGTTGACAGTAACAATATTACTTCCCAATTGTATTCATTTTAATGAGACTTAAACATGTGATCATCATGATCAACAGTTGTGATCGCATTATTGTCGGAGGACACATATTCCAACAATCTCCCACTTGTCCTCGACAAGTGTGCGTCACCAATTCTCTTGTCCTATTACTATCTCCCACTCAATGCAAGGTGTCTTTCAGGTCGTACTTGCAAGTGATCATATCGAGAGTGGTTTCCTCGATCCGGAGAATAATCGATTGACCGGATTTATCCACTCGGATACCATCCGAGCGTGGCCACGCATTTCCGATTCATTGCTCCTCGAGTGGCCCCGAGATATTGTTATAACCCTGACAAGGGGTGGACAATTCCTATCGCACTCATTCCCTTCGACTAGCCACAGCCATCATAACCCAAAATATGCCCATTTGACCCCATTTACGAAGGTCGTAGTAACACAAATCAAAGTTAATCTGAAATCGTGCCATCTTAGGTGAATAGTCTTTAGTCAAAAGAATCGACTCATTCGAATACTATAGTAGCTCTCGCCACGACCAGGCTATATAAATTTGCCAGAACTCTATAAGCGGTCATAAGGCCCGACAAAATGTTCCTAACAATCCGCCTATGTGATCGACTAGTCATCACACATGACTCTATGGCACTTGAACTTGCCATCAATCGCATCACACTCTAGTCACTTCGAGACGTCACCTCATATAAGTAACTATGGGCAAAAACAATGTTAATCCATGTTCACTTTAACGGGGTTCAATTGTCTCCACAACCCGTTTGGATATAACAATGTATCAAGTGAGTTAATAATAACTCAAACGACAAATTTTGACATCACACTCGGGTAGTTAATATCATATTACAACCTTGTGATGTTTATCATAAGTGTAAACACTTATTGATTGCAATAGAAGTTTAACATCTCATGTGTCCATGTGTTCAAACTTCTTGCACTTGCAATTTCCTTCACATTCATGTTCTCATAGCATGAATCTTACCAAGTACACATCAAGGTTCTTGACCTTGGTTTTGGTTCTTTAACTTGAAAGAACTTCCTCATTGCTCATCTTATAACGAACGAATTTGCGATGAATAATACAACTTGCACCGATCAAGTATTTCATCCACACACAATGCACTAGGTATATGTTTTGTAGAATCTTGTAACAATTGACAAGATTATTAGCTTAGTACTTCTCACAAGTCCTAGCTTAACTAGGAAAGATTATCTTTGAATAACTTCTTATTCTACAAACCATCTTTCCAAAACTTCTCATTTCTCTTCCTAGCTTGAAAGATTTTTGGATTCTCATAAATCCTCATATGTGTTCGGATTTTCTACAATATGTGCAACCTCTTGACACATAATAGAACATTCCGTCAAACACTGAAATCACTCATCGGATTCTACTTGAGAATTCATGACGTTTCTATTTTGGCTCACCAAGTCTATCATCATGCTCTTATGCATATGATTTATAATTGGACATGTACATGATTATTCTAATGGCGGAAACATTAGTTACTAATAATCATGAGATCAACCGTTCTTAGGTTCAATGAACTACCATGACTGCTAATGGTAATCCCATTTTCATTCATACGAATAACCTATGCGTATGTTGATGTGATGTGTATCTCTTAATACTAATCCAACATCCCATGATGTAATTGGATTCATCATTGTCCATTTTCATCCGGAATTGAAAACTCGAAAGCTTCTTTATGAAAGAAGGTATTAGCTCGTCATTCTTTAATGAGTAATGAGTTTTTATACATTCAAGGATGATAGCTCCCACTAAATCCCATGTCTTCACATGAGAATTTCCTAACTCCCACTCAATTCTACATATTTAGAAATTGACTTCTCAATCGAAATTTGTCAAGAATATAAACATAAATTGCGTTGCCAAGTTACTAGGATAAAACCATATATGTCCCATCATATCCTTTCAAAATGCCTATTTTGAAGTGGTCTCATCTCAACCTTACGTAAAGAGATTTTAAATCTCTAACACACTCATGTCATAATGATGTGTAGCAATGTCATTATTCAAATACAAATAATATTTAGAATAGGTCCTTCGGAATACCCTTTCGGAAGGAGGTTTAACCATTTCATAGCGAGGTTAAACAATGATATTTGCGTGGTTAAAGCATTGGCCATTGAAGATATCGGAATATCAATCTTTGCAACTTGATCATAACTAGTATGTTACTATGATTCATTTAGGCTCTTAAGTAAAACTCATGATTGAAACTATTGGTCAAATGATTCATAACCTTAGTCAAAAGCTTGTTAAGACTTTACATTAGTCATTTTTCTTCCAAAACTTCTTTTGGTCTCCTCATGTAGTTATCTTGAGAATAAACTCTTATGATTACTTCACTTGGTCTCTTAAGTCATTTAGAACTAACTTGAGACTCTAGATCTCATCTATTTGGTATACTATGTAAATAGATATACCTTCATTCAAATCATTCTCTCTTGCATAGATCTTTATTTACACAAGTACACAATTATATCTTGCCTTGTGTGTTGTGTCCTCATTTTTCTGAGAATAAACTCTTATGATTACTTCACTTGGTCTCTTAAGTCATTTAGAACTAACTTGAGACTCTAGATCTCATCTATTTGGTATACTATGTAAATAGATATACCTTCATTCAAATCATTCTCTCTTGCATAGATCTTTATTTACACAAGTACACAATTATATCTTGCCTTGTGTGTTGTGTCCTCATTTTTCTCCCACTCTATCTTTAGAATGAATACACTAAACATTCAAAGATAGCATATGAGACACAAATTAATGATGTTGAAGTATAAGGAGGACTACCTCATAGGTTGACTAATAGTTATTGTTTTCATATGTATACTTGGTGATTGACATACCTTTAGGAGAGTTCATAGACTCAAAGTCACTTTATAAATGATCATACACAAGCCTTAAGCATGTGGACATATAATGAAACCCGTCATTATAATTGTCTATTAGGTCACTTTTAGTGAATAATCTTATGTTTCAAAACGCAAGCATTTAAAGATGAAATTTTAGAACATAAAGGATAAATGATAAAACGGGTGACTTGGGTTGCAAACCAAGTCACCATCATCCAAAATACAAACCATTATCCAAAATACCATTCCATGTCGAACACGGAAACTTAAAGTTCTAAAAATTCAAGACATAACTTTAAAATAAGACAATGAAAAACAAAGCTCCATAAAAGCTATCCTTAGCTTCTTCATGGTTTCTTATGCTTGCTTTTCTTTTCCTTTGTCTTTGCTTGGTGGTGGCCCTATTTACAATAAAAAGGGAGATACATTATCACAACTTTGCATCATAATACCATAGTTGAATTTGAAACATAAAAGAAGGTTAGTCATTTACCTACTGGAGTGATCTTTCCAGCTTTGATATCACCAAGGTATTTGGAACAATTCCTCTTCCAATGTCCCATGCCATTACAATAATGGCATTTGTCAAGAGGACCCTTCTTGACTTTGGAGGTGCTAGCTTCACAAGACTTAGCTTTGGTGAATGTGGGAGCTTGCTTCTTGCCCTTTCTCCCATTCTTCTTGAACTTCCTCTTACTCTTTGTGCTTATGTTAAGCACATCCTTGGGAGGGTTCACATTTAACCCCATGTCCCTCTCGGCTTGCACAAGTAACTTGTGCAACTCCTCAAGAGACACATCCTTGTCTTGCATATTGAAATTCACCCGGAATTGTACATATGCCTTGACTTTAGACAAGGAGTGTAGAATCCTATCTACGATGAGTTCTTTGGGAATTTCAACTTTTTGAATCTTCAAGGTCTCGACAAGCTCCATGAGTTTGAGCACATGAGGGCTAACCTTTTGGCCCTCTTTGAAGTCGAGATCAAAGAATGCCGCGCCGCCTCATATTGGACGATCCGCGGAGTTTGTGAAAACATGGTCACAAGTTTGGAGTAAATCTCATTAGCATTGCCCATTTTGAAGGCTCTCCTTTGGAGTTCCGCCTCCATCGCAAATATTAAGACATTTTTCATTGCGGCGGACTCCTTTTGGTAAGCCTCATAGGCTTCCCTAGTGGCCGCGGTGGACCTAGTGGAGGGCTCGGGTGGAGAGGCCTCGGTAAGGTAACGAAGCTTGTCGTCACCTTCGGCGGCTAATTTGAGTTGGGCATCCCACTCGGAGAAATTTGACCCATTCTTTTCAAGTTTACATCGATCCATAAAGGATCGGAGCCAAGATGAAGTAGCGAGAGGTGTAGCATTAGGAGTTGGTGTTGGTGTTGCCATTTGTTATGAAAAAGAAGTGGTCTACAAAACAAAATATAAGGAGTAAAACAATTGTCGTTTTAATAATACTCGTAAAAATGTATGATTTAAACAAGTTTTAAGCATTTTTCTAGTGACCTCTATCCAACTAGATAAATGATTCCAAGACCCAAATTCATATCGACTTAGGCACGGTATGGCCGATGAAACCCTTATCAATATAACTCGGTAGATTAACGTTTTAATCGATTCTACTTTTAGAACTCTTGGTCGATAAAATTACTCTAATATTTATCTATAGCCCGGAACACATGCAACTACGGTCGCGAATACTTCCGTTGAGCTCAATCCAAATTTCGAATAAATGTGTCCATGATCCAAATCCACATCAACTTGGGCACGGTATGGCCGATGAAACCCTCATTAATATGAACTCGGTGGATTAACATTCATCACCCACTTCCCCTACGTAACAAGGTTTGTACCCGGTAGGGCCGAGTGCACTCCCTCGCGAAATAGGTTTTCATGGTTTCTACTATTTGGTAAGGCTATGTCTCAATTATTTGTTTTTAGCGAGAGGTCATGTCAATTTATTATCTATCACGTTTTAAGTGAACTAAAGCGGTGAACTACGATAATTCGAATTGACACGGTCGATAAACTCGATAAGATAAGACAATGCATGTTTAGTTATGGCGATTTAGCGATGCATGTGACATAAAATAAAATGCAAGCATAAAAATAAATAAATCCTAGTATGGCCTTTCCTAAAATAGAAAAACTATTAATCTATTACATATTCGGAAACCAACTCCATTGGTCCCTTGAACTTCGGTTGTGGCACGCATCTCGAGGTAACACCGTCTTTATGTATCGTCATTCTTGAAGAAATCCGTCTTTTGGAACTCCGGAATGAATAAAATTACATAATAAATTACATAATTTCCTATTATACATTTGTAACTAAAATAAAATAAATCTATTAAATATTACAAAACGGTGATACGAGATCACAATAAAAATTACAACCGAATCGATATTCCCATACATTTCGGGAAATACCAATTAAAATCTAAGGCCATACTAAGTAAAATTACATAATTCAAAATTACATAAATAAAAATTATGACAATCATAAAGTAAAATGCAGCATTATAATATGTATGAACATGCTCAATTTTTTATGCTAAATCGCCTTTAATAGCCAATATCGTATATTACTCGGTTTTTACGGATTTGCGTGATTTCAACATTTTATAATCACAAAAATACATAAACTCATATTTATGCATAAGTTAATTACCCTAACCTCTTAGGACTCAAAATATAGTCTTCACTAATAATTTGACCATAATTAACCTTTTATTTATAAAATTGTTCATAATTGGACCAAAATTACAAAAATAAGCCATTAAACTTCAAATAAATCGAAAAATTTCAAATAAATTCAAAATTTGAAATTTAAAATTCATGAACATTCTGGAAAAATCCATGACACTCATAATGTTCAAAATCTTAGGTTAAAAAATTTCGAAAATTTTCCGGAAAAACAATGTTGCGGTTTATCGATATTTAATAAAATAATCATAAAAACATGGAAAAATTATTTTCATTAACTTTTCATTTTAGATCTGAAAAAAAAATATAATAAAAAGCAACATTAGACGTTTTTCCTAAGTCATAGATTATTTTTTTTATTAATTTTCATTAATAATGTCACTATTTATGCCATTTTTCTTCAAAAATTCATAAATCATGCTAAAAGACTTCTTTATAGCCAATTATTTTACACACATCTTGTAAAATTGCATGTGACAACATATAAATTTTCTATGACCAGATTCGAAATTTAACTCTTATTAACCTATTTTTCTCTTAAATCCATATTTAATAATGAAAAATTCATTTTTCGAGCATAACAAGTGCAAAAATTATGAAAAATTACAGGTTATCTCAAAATAATATATGTGACAACATATCCAAAAACCAAGTGAAAATTCGAAGTATAGCTAATTTTCGACCAAAAATGACATTTTTACTCATAAAATCACATTTAAATGTCATTATTATTAAATATGAACAATAAAAATCCGAAAAATTAACCAAAATATCCTAAAACACTTTAGGACCAGAAATATTAACATGCATGTAATTATTTCGTGATATATCATAATAACACAAATTTTACAAGTTTTATTTTGTTATTCATATAACTCGGAAAAACTTTTAACCAATTTGCATGCAAACAACCGTGGCTCATGATACCGATTGAAAGAAATGTAGATCTATATACATGTTAAACATACTCATATATGTCAAAATAATTTGTCATAAATTAAAACGGATCTTATGCATGCAAACAATAAAATGAATAGAGGAGAAATTATGTCCTTACATATAAAATTTCGGATATTTGGGCACAAAAGAGGTCACCTTCCTCTTTTGTTCTTGAGCTTATTCCAATGGAAGAACAAAGATCTAAGAGTAAGATCTCTCCCTAAATATAATACCCAAGGCTCCTCTTAATTAAATTAATATTACAAATACTAGTTATAATATTAATCTATGAGAAAATTGAACCAAAAATATAGTTAACACTTTGAATATTTTCGGTTTTAGAGAGGGAGGAGAAGAGAGCTTTTTATCTCACTAAAAATCTCTTATTTGATGATGGAATAAGAATGAATATCACTAAACTAATTTAGTGTAATAATAGGTAAAATTATATGAAAAACCAATGATGGTTTTTCCCATAAAAAACCGGGTGGAAGGGGGACTTTTAGGGGAGCCAATGCATGAACATTTTTATCTTCACAAGAAAAGTAGAGTTGCATGGCTAGGATATAGGTAATCATTGTGTTTTCACAATAAATTAATCAACACAATATTAACCTAATAACCCCCATAATTTCGGTACAAATGATAATATGGAATCCATATTATTTTTGTCAATTGTTAATATGTCACATGTCATATGTCACATATATTTGTTATGTATTTTTAACATATTAAAAATCAACGTATTAATAAAAATACGTCACATACAAAATCGACTTGGTAATGTCATAATTACTTGTGCCAAAATATTTCACCAATTTATAAATCACAACTGATTGTATTTATAACAATTCATTCAATTTAATTGTTACATTAAACAATTATTTCATCCGAGTAATTATACAATTTAATTACTCAGACCGTATCTTATTTAATCACATTTCAATATGATACGTAAATTTTACTTCCAAAATCGTCCGTCAATTTTCTAGTAATTTAATTAACTCGTAACATTATACGATTAATTAAATAATCAATTAAGAGTATTGCCCTTTAGGTATGACCTAGGGGGTCAACTGATCACCACCGTCACACGACAGTAATGTCAAACTCTAGTCAGCCAATCATTACCGATATATGTTAACCAGTTGACAGTAACAATATTACTTCCCAATTGTATTCATTTTAATGAGACTTAAACATGTGATCATCATGATCAACAGTTGTGATCGCATTATTGTCGGAGGACACATATTCCAACACTTGAAGTATATCTTCACTCAGAAAGATCTTAACATGAGACAGAGACGCTGGTTGGAGCTGTTTAACGACTTCAAGGTTGAGCTGCAGTATCATGAGGGTAAGGCAAATGTAGTTGCCAATGCTTTGAGTCGCAAGGTGTGCCATGCCATGAGATATGTGTTGGTGTTACCTGATGACTTGAGTCGAGAGTTCAAGAAGATGAGCCTTGAGGTAGTTGTTCCTGGTACATTAGATTTGAGTGCGATGGTTGCTGAACCCGAGATCCTTCATGAGATCCGAGTTAAGCAAAGAGAGGATGAATTCTTAGAAGGAGTTCGAGTCGCTATAGGCGAAGGGCGCGCCAAAGACTTCGACGTTGGACCTGATGATGGTCTACGATTCCAAGGTCGTTGGTGTGTGCCTAGCTGTGAGGTCTTAAAATGTAAGATTCTCAAAGAGGCTCATAGTACTCCATATTCGGTTCATGCTGGTGGTGATAAGATGTACAAGGATCTGAAGCTAAAGTTTTGGTGGCCGGGTATAAAGAAAGAGATCGCTGAGTTTGTGATTCGTTGCCTGATCTGTCAGAAGGTTAAGTTCGAACATCAGAGACCTGGTTGTCTACTGCAACCTTTGGAGATTACCACATGGAAATGGGATTCGATTTCGATGGACTTTGTCATGGGTTTGCCGAGGTCGCCGAGAGGAATGAATGCGATTTGGGTCGTGGTTGATCGTTTGACTAAGGTCGCGCATTTCATTCTGATGAAGGAGACTTGGAGTCTCGAGGAACTAGCGAATGCTTATTAGCGAGAGATCATTCGTCTTCATGGGGTTCCTAAGGATATCATCTCTGACCGTGATTCGAGGTTTTGTTCTTAGTTTTGGAAGAAGCTTCAGTTGGCTTTGGGCAGTGAGCTTAAGATGAGTACGACTTTCCATGCTGCAACTGCTGGTCAGACTGAGCGTACGATTCACACGCTCGAGGACATGTTGCGAGCTTGTGCTTTGGAGTTCCAAGTTAGTTGGGAGAAGAGTTTACCGCTGGTAGAGTTCTCCTACAACAACAGTTACCAAGCTAGTATTCAGATGGCTCCGTTTTAGGCACTTTATGGAAGGAAGTGTCATAGTCCTTCGTGTTGGGACGATTCTAGTGAGGCTGTCGTTTTTGGTCCAGAGTTGGTTCAGGAATCAAGTGAGCAGGTGAGGTTGATCCGTCAGAAGCTTAAGGCAGCCCAGGATCGACAAAAGACGTATGCAGACTTGCGGCGTAGGCCGATTGAGTTTGAGGTTGGCGATAAGGTTTTTCTTAAGGTTTCGCCGAAAAAAGGTGTCAAGAGATTTGGGCTTAAGGGCAAGCTTAGTCCTAAGTACATTGGACCGTATGAGGTGCTCGAGAGAGTTGGCGAGGTAGCCTACAGGTTGGCTTTACCTCCGATTCTGTCGAAGGTTCACGATGTTTTACATGTGTCGCAGTTGCGTCGTTACCGCAGTGATCCTTCTCATGTTCTTCAGGCTGATGTTATCGAGGTTGACCCTAACCTCACATATGAGGAACGTCATGTTCGCATTTTGGAACGTCAGGAGAAGAGGTTAAGGAATAAGGTTGTACCTTTGGTTCGGTTTATGTGGAGGAGTCAGAAGTTCGAGCAAGAGACTTGGGAAACCGAAGCGTCTATGCGAGAGAAGCATCCACATCTTTTCGAGTGAGGTAGTTCTCTTATCAAGTTTCGAGGACGAAACTTCTTTTTAGGGGGTTGGATTGTAACACCCCTAATTTCCGTAATATAATTCTATAATTTTATTTTCCCATATTTCATATTTTATTTTCCGGGAAAATATCCGTCTCCTATCTTTTGGGCTCGTTGGGCTCGAAAATGGTGAAGACCCGCTCATTCCTTGGGTCTCACATGATTTTGGTGTAGATGGGTATGTTTTGGGCTTATGTTTGAAATAAACCCATGATCTTCTCTATAAATAAGAAGGGAATCCAAACCCTTGCTTTTCTTTTCTCATAATTCTCAAAACCCTAAATCTAATTCTCTCCTCCTCTCTTCCTCCCTTGTGCCGTGTGCCTCCACCCTTCCTAGGGGTTCGTGCGCCTCCTCCTTTCTCCTCCTTCATCATCTTTCGTGCTTAGATTGATCCTACTTCTTGGATTTATGTATATTCTTCGTAAGTTTTTATGTTTCGTGTAGTTTATATATATATATATATATATATATATATATATATATATATATATATATATATATATATATATATATAGGGTCGGGATCCGGTGAGAACCACTAAGATAATGAGAACCGTGAGAACCATCATTAAATCTCTACCAAATCTCGATTTGAAAGTTTAGGTGAATCATTTAGCCTTAAGTTAGTTTGTTCAAACACATTATTTGGTATAACTAAACAAAATTTATTGATTTTATTAACAAAATATAAACATAATGTACAAAAATACAATTAGGTATACTAAAATGACTATAGATGCACCAAAACGAATACTGGGTGCATGAAAATTTTTACATGCATGAAATTGATTACTAGGTGCATGAAAATAACGGGCTCTACATGCACGAAAACGAGTTCTAGGTGCATGAAAATTGTTAGATACGAGAAAATGGGTAGTCGGTGTATGAAAATTAATAAAATGTATTTCGCCTCGATTTGCGTCAATAATTTATAATGTTTGGACCAAGAAATATGTTTTCTAGCCATAAAATTCAATGCCGAATCCAAATATGTCATTATTTTTTTAAAAAAAATTCCGTAAGATGGAGTTCTCACGGTTCTCATTATCTTGATGGTTCTCATAGGATCCCAATTCTATATATATATATATATATATATATATATATATATATATATATATATATATATATATATATATATATATATATATATATGATCGATGCCATTTGGTGTTCACAATTAAGCATATGTGGTCGTTGGTCAATGGTCGATACAAAACACAATTTATACTTCACAAACAACTCTACAATTAGTAAAGAGGCAAGTAAAGGTCGGATCCCAAGGGACGGGTATTGAAATGAAGATTCTATTGTAACTAGTGGTGTCTAGGGGTGTCACAAATTGGGTTGATGTAGAAGGTCACTAAACTAAAATAGCAATGAAAATAAACTAACAAGGTAAATGAAATAAGGGTGTAAACAATTGATTAAAAACACTAGGGTGTCATGGGTTCATAGGGAAATCATGGGATATGATCATACAAACATGTTCTCAAATTATAAGCAAGCAATTATTGTTGTGATGGATTGAGTTGGGTTATATCTTACAATCCTAGGAAAGTTTGGGTCCCGGAGCCGAATCTCTTGGATTGTACAACACCTACAAGTCGACTTAATCTTCCCTACTTAACACATGCATGGTCTAACAAGACTCGAGTTGGGTTATGTCTTACAAGTCAAGTTGAAAGGATAGAAGATGATAGTAAATGCAAGGATTCATAGGCTTAGCATTTCATCAAATATAACATGTGCATGTATTAAGATCAAAACAAGCAAGCAAATAAGATATGAAAGCATATTAATTTAAGCATGAATCATTCCCCATGTTGGTTTCCCTAATCACCCATTAAACCCTAGCTAAGAGACTACTCACTCATTATCATATTGATCATGCTAGAAAGGTTGTCAATCATACTAACATAATGAAACATGATGAATAAATGAAAGTAATTAACAATAATTAAAAAGGGATTAAGAGATTATACCTACTAATGATTCCAATAATAAAGCAAGAATAATAGAAGAACTTGATGATTGATGGAAGGTTGTCAATCTCCCAATAAACCCAATAATCTTCTAATTACCCAAAATAAATGAAGAACTAGAGAGAGATTAAAGAACTAAAACTTGGATTAAAACTTGATTAATATTTGATTACAATATTGAAGAGAGATTTGATTGATATTAACTACTCTAATTATTGATAAGAAGAACATGCTCCTCTAATTAGACTAATGGGGTATTTATAGTGAAAATTAGGGAGGATGCATTAGGGTTAACTAAGGGCTAAACTAGTAATTACACTTTTTAAGTTGAGCAAGGAGCCTCCGGGATTGTCCGAGAGAAGGGCTTCTCCATTTCGTAGCTTGAAGAACGAAATCGTCTTTGTGTTGTGATCCGTGCGGCCGGGAGTCGGGACGGCCGGATCTGGGTGGACGATCCGAGCGGATCGAGGAACAAGACGCTCGGACTGGGCATGGGGAATCCGAGCGGATTCTTGGTGAGGACGCTCGGATCGGGAAGGACGGACGGATTCTCTACAATCCGCTCGGATTGTAGTTCAAAGCAGACTTTTCTTCTTCTTTTTCTTCCCTTTTCTTCATGGATTCCTTGGGGATTTCCTTGGGGACTCAAGGATCCTTTTCTCAACAATGCTCTTCTACTATGCTATGTACAAAGGCATTCTAGTCTTGTCTCTCCTTGATGCTTGGTCATTGAATATGATCAATTTAGCCTTGTTTTGCCATGAAAGTGCAAGATTCTTACTCCTTTCCTACCAAGGGATCAAAATCTCAAAGAATATGCAAAACAAAGAACTAAAGATAAGAAATGACCCAAATAGGCACTAAAAAGCATAGAAACAATGGTAATTCGGGGGCTAAATATGCGCCAATTATGGTCGCATCAAATATCCCCAAACCGAACCTTTGCTCGTCCCGAGTAAAGAGGTGACAAAGACTAGGACCAATACTAAACTAATCCTAATAACAATAGCCGATATGAGACAATTAGCGGGTCTCACTCCGCCCCTTCAACTCACAACAAGACAACCATGAGGTAGGATGCCTTCTTGCAAGGCAAGGTGGGTCTTGCCAAAATGGCGACACATCCAAACATTAAGCACACAAAATCAAGTAATGGATGCATCTACAAAAGAATAGCCACTTTCCTCATCTAAGTGGCGGAAATTATCTACAAGGGAAGCAATTCAAGGGTACACAATCCTTCATAGATGCAATTTGTTCAAACTACTAAGCCTAGAAGGATACCAATAAATCACCTCCAAAAGGTGTCAAGCTAGGGTACCTTTGTCCTCAATCGTTAAATGCTTTTGTCAAGAGTAGACTCCCTATGGTGTTAGAAACACTGGAGGATCGCGGAATTCCCCCTCTTGCCTAGACAAGAAGAAGGGTCGTCCCCTCTCTACCATGCACAAAAATGGATACGATGGATAAAGGGATCGATAGATTTTGAGTTTCACTTTGGGAGTTTGCTTTGTTTTTGTTTTTCCCCCCAATTTCATTTGGCATTTGACATTTGAGAACACTTTCTTTGCCACTTCTTTTTGATTTTTGGCATTTCAATACTTGACAACTTTTTGCATTTCTTTTTGAACATTTTCAAAGTCACCCCAATTAGTAACGAGGGTGCCTTGTATTTGAAGCTTTAGGAGTCTATTTTTGCTCCTCTTTTCTTTTGATGCATTTTTGCAAACTTTCTTTCACTTTTCATTTCATTGAACTCAAATTGATTTCTTTTTGTGCCCATTCCCTTTGATGATAAAATGTATGGTAGAACATGGATGAATGATAGAAGTATGCATGGTTTCAAGGGTCACCTTGGAATAAACGGTAGCCAAGGAGTTATCACACCACAAGGTACTCTTGACTAGGCCTTAAACCATGGGTCAAAGGATACTAGCATGACACATCCTAGGGTGTTTTACAAATATTCTAACAAGCAAAGTCTTAAGAATAAAAAGCATCTACTAGGGCCTATATACACTTGTCAAGCTTCCCAAGTAGACGGTTTCGCAAAATTTTCTAACATGCAAACTACATGCCATGATGCAACTAACATTTATACATCCTAATGCAAATGATTCTACCAACTAATATGCCATATAAACTAAATGCAATCCTAAGTTCACGTTGTTATACCGCATCAATCAAAATAAAGCCACATAGTCATTAACATAAAGAAGAAAAAGGAGATTGGAAAGATCATACCATGCGGTCTTCAATATCCTCATGTCTCGGATGTGGCGTAGTCAATCAAAGTGAACAAGGATAAAACAAACACAATATATACAAAACAATATATACAAGACTACACTATAAAGGAAATGAACATGTTTTTGGATTTTTAAATTTTTCAAATTTTTATGGTTTTTGAATAAAAGTTAAGTGTTAGAATTCCCATCCCCACACTAATATGGGCATTGTCCTCAATGGCCAAAATGATGGAAATTATGCAAGGATGATGCATGATTTTCTATACTAAATGCAATTCTACACTAAACTATACTACATGATGCATGATTTTTTTTTTTTTTTGTTATGACGGAGAGGATAATTTAAATTACCTCCCGTTGCGTATGCATTAATTTCCCCAAACCAAGTAAGACACTATTGCTAATGTCAAAGCATGGGGGAGTTCATGCACATGCTATGCTATGCATGAGACTAGATTGTCATTTTGGATTTTACAAAAGTGGGAACAATAAAGAACACCTCAAAGGAACCGAGGTGTGAGTCCTTTGATGTTGCTAGGACTAAACCAACAATGATCAAAATGGAATAAAATACAAACAAACAAAATGCAAAGTTCTTTTCATGAAAAATAAAGATAAAGAGGAAAGATTTGAAAACTTCACTTGAACTAAGGTGGGTGCCTCTTGCCCGCTCCACCTAGTGATGAAGTAATCTCCTAGAAATCGGCATCATCTCCTTCAATATCGGTATCCCAAATATCCCTAGAAGCATCGCTTAAACTTGGATCCATGAATTCATCTTCTTCACTCTCAAGCTTCACCGTATCACCTCCACAAGAGTCGCCGCTCTCTTCCCCTTTGCGACCGTTTGCCCCTTCATTTGCCTTGTCCGAGTTAGGAAAGAGCAACTCCATTTGAGCCCATGAAGGAAAAACTCCTTCTTCACTTATCCGTCCCTTTTGAACCATGTCGAGGTATTGAGGGTAAAGAGCATAATAGTTGTCCACCTTGGTCTCATATTGACGGTAGTGCAAGTCTTGCAAGATTCCCGTGACAAAATCGTCACGGGGGAGGATGAAGGGATTCGGGTGGTTGTAAGGTTGGTAGGGAAAGGGGTAGGGAGGCACCTTTATCTTTTCATTTTGAGTTTGTTGTTCTTGTTGTTGCGGTGGAGGAGCTTGTGGGGGTGGAGCTTGTCTTTCTCGACTTTGAATGAGGTAAGAGGGTATTGGGGACAAACTTCCTCTCCTTGGGGAGACTCGAGGTAGGTCGGCCATCGGAAGGTAGATAGGATCACTTCCTTTCGTCAACCATTTGATTCTTTTATCAACCCCCTCAAGGGTTATCCAATGGTGTTGGACAACAAGGAGGTCTTCATTAATTCTCATTCCTCCCGAGAGTGGGGTGTACTCATTATTCGCATTGAACCTAGGATTAAAGTGCTTTGCAAGTCGTGTTATGAGTCCACCATTCACTATATGCTTCTTCCCATCATCATCACCATTTCGGAATTTCGCCCACTTTTCTAGCAAGACTAGCGGTGCATTGAGATGATACCCGTCTTTCCCTTGAATGTTTAGATAGGATTCCATGAACATGAGGTCCATTTGATTCACAATAGCCGGGTCTCGGCGGGCGAAGAGGGTACCCGAAAGAAATCGGTAAGTGAGCCTCAAGATTGGGTTTTGGATGTGAAAAGCAAGACACTCTTTGGTAAGAATGAAGTCCCGGCCCGTCATGGCTCTCCACAAGGGTGCGACACTATATTTCTTGGGTCTTGATGTTCGGGTAGGCGAGACATCAAGACCGAACACTCTCGCAAATTCCACAAGGGTCATTGTTCTAGAGACATTCTCCAACCTAAACTCTATGCTAATCACCTTGTTCGAAGTTGTAATCTTTAAGCAACTCAAGAATTCGAGCACAAGAGATCGATAGGTGGGTTCAAACATGCGAAAGAGTGTTGAAAGACCAAAAACCTCAAATAAAGCCTCCACTTGGTGAAAGATTCCAAGTTTTCTCAAAGTATCATGACAAAGGAATTTAGTGGGAAGAATATTCTTACTTAAGAGTCGATGAAAGACCAATCGCTGCACATCATCAAGGAATTCCACATTCGAGAAGTCGTCGAGCCTTGTGAGGTCTACAATTTCCACATGCTCCCTTCTAATGGTGTTGATATGTGAGGTAGAGGAACTTCCCACCATCCTAGGTCTTCTTGCATTTCTAAAGGAGGATCTTCTAGGTGCCATCCCTGAGTTCTTTTGATTTGTAAGAGTAAGATTGCTACTTGTTGATTGAGTGTTGAAAACCCTAGAAAATTTGGGGGTTTTTGACTTTGAGGGTGAAGAGAGTGATTTGGATATGTATGGGAGTTACAAGGGGGGTGAGTTTTATAGGGTGAGTGGAAGGAGTAATGATGTGTCTTTATATGGGTGGTGGGGTGTAATTTAATTGAGAAAAGTCGGGTCGAGAAACGGGCAGGGAGACGAGCGGATTCGAGGCTGAGACGCCCGGATTCTCCTTTCACGGGACGGGCGGATTCTGGGCAGGACGCCCGGATTCTGCCACAGAGTAAAATTCCAGAATTTTTCTCGCCTCAAGACGAGCGTCCCGAGCATAAGACGCTCGGATTCTTCAGGGTCAGGACGGGCGTCTTTTTGAGAAGACGGGCGGATTCTTCGACAGAGATTTTTCTTTGAAATGCTCAGGGGAAAAGACGGGCGTCTTTCCACTAATCCGGCCGGATTCTCTAAGACGGGCGTCTTCTTCCTTAGGACGCTCGGATTCTTCATCAGTCCAGAAACCTTCAATTTCTCAACACAGCTGGACGCGCGGTTTTTCCCTTGGACGTCCGTATTCTGCCAGGACGTCCGGATCTCCAGAGAGACGCACGAATTCTTGTCGCGGGTGTTGACTTTCTTTCTCCTTTCTTTCAATGCATCCCCACACCTAGGAATTTTCTCCTTCCTTCATTCAAAAACTCATTAGTAACCCTCCCTCACTTGTGCTCATGAAAAGAATTTATGCTTTTAAACAAATGCAATTAAATAATAAATACAAGTTAGAGGGTTAGTATATTTACAAATGGTGGTTTAGGGAGGACTCCACCAAACTCTCATTCTTGATGAGATGTCAAGGAGAAGGAGGACCGAGGTAGGTAGCCTCGACCTCTCCAACAAATGCTCCTTCATAGTATGGCTTCAACCTTTGACCATTTACCTTGAACTTGCTTCCATCTTCGGCCTTGAGTTCGAAATCTCCATACTTCCCAACTTCGGTTATCACATAGGGACCCATCCATCTAGAGTTCAATTTTCCCGGAAAGAGTCGGTAGCGGGAATTGAATAGAAGGACTTTGTCCCCCTTGTGCAAGGCCTTTTGTCGAATTCTCTTATCATGAAGCAATTTTGTTCTTTCTTTGTAAATTTTTGCATTCTCATAAGATTGTAGTCGGAATTCTTCCAACTCTTGGATTTGGATCATCCTCTTTTGACCGCTCAATTTGAGATCAAGATTGAGTGCTCGGATTGCCCAATAAGCTTTGTACTCCAATTCGATTGGCAAATGGCATGCTTTTCCATATACAAGCTTGTAGGGGGAGGCACCTATGGGAGTTTTATAGGCCGTCCTATAAGCCCAAAGAGCATCATCTAGCTTTGTGCTCCAATCTTTCCGAGTCTTGTTCACAACTTTTTCAAGAATTTGTTTGATCTCTCTATTTGAAATTTCCACTTGACCGCTTGTTTGAGGATGATATCCCAAGCCGGTTCGATGTTGAACACCATATTTGGTCAAAAGGGATGCAAGCTTCTTTTCATGGAAATGTGTTCCTCCATCACTAATGATAGCTCTAGGAACTCCAAATCTTGGGAAAATTATCTTCTTGAAAAGCTTGGTGACCGTTTTTGCATCATCATTTGGGGTGGCAATTGCCTCCACCCACTTTGAAACGTAATCTACGGCCACAAGGATGTACTTGTTCCCGTTAGATGTCACAAAGGGTCCTTGGTAGTCAATTCCCCAAACATCGAAAATCTCCACCTCTAGAATACCCCTTTGTGGCATTTCGTT
This sequence comes from Silene latifolia, assembly GCF_048544455.1. NCBI lineage: Eukaryota > Viridiplantae > Streptophyta > Magnoliopsida > Caryophyllales > Caryophyllaceae > Silene > Silene latifolia. The sequence goes on along the minus strand of NC_133526.1, from coordinate 102,878,570 downwards.
TCTCCAAGATATATTTCCCGTTCTTTGACAAGCATCGCAATGAATGATGAATTCTCTTGTATCTTGAAACATCGTGGGCCAATAGAAACCCGATTGGAGGATTTTTGCAACGGTTCTTCTTGCTCCATGGTGCCCACCGTAGGGTGATGAATGACATCCTTCCAAGATTCCTTGGATTTCCCATTGAGGGATGCATCTCCGGTAGAGACCATCACTACACTCCTTATAGAGGTTTGGATCATCCCAAAAGTACCTCTTCACTTCAAATAGGAATCTCTTCCTTTGGTTGTGGTTCATATTAGGAGGGAGCACTTTTCCAACAATATAGTTAGCATAATCGGCAAACCATGGGGTGATGTGCCTTTCAAGTTGAGTTTGAATAGCCATCAAGATATCGTCGGGGAATGAGTCATTGATCGGGGTTTCTCCATTTTCATCATGAAACCGGATCCTTGACAAGTGATCCGCCACTACGTTCTCGGCTCCTTTCTTGTCTCTTATTTCCAAGTCAAATTCTTGAAGTAGCAAAATCCATCTCAACAACCTTGGTTTTGCCTCCTTCTTTATCAAGAGATGTCGAAGAGCACGGTGATCCGAAAATACAATCACCTTGGATCCAAGTAAGTAGGACCGAAATTTATCCAAAGCATATACAATGGCAAGAAGCTCCTTTTCGGTCGTGTCATAATTCACTTGAGAAGGGTCGAGGGTTTTGCTTATGTAATAGATGGCATGAAGAGCTCTCCCCACCCGTTGGCCAAGTACCGCTCCAACGGCGTAGTTGCTAGCGTCACACATAATCTCAAAAGGTAACTCCCAATTTGGGGGTTGGATGATTGGTGCCGAGATCAATGCTTCTTTGATTCTATTGAAAGCTTCAACACACTCGTCAGTAAATTGGAATTGGGAATCCTTAAGCAAAAGTTGAGTGAGGGGTTTTGCTATTTTAGAAAAATCTTTTATGAAACGACGGTAAAAACCCGCGTGACCGAGAAAGCTTCTCACCCCTCTAACATTCACGGGAGGTGGGAGTTTCTCTATCACCTCAACTTTAGCTTTATCTACCTCGATGCCTTTTTCCGAAATCAAATGACCCAAAACGATTCCTTCATTAACCATGAAATGACACTTTTCCCAATTTAAAACAAGACTAACATCTTCACATTTTTGCAATACAAGAGAAAGATTATGCAAGCATGAGTCAAAGTCCTTTCCATAAACACTAAAATCATCCATAAAAACTTCCATTATGGTCTCTAGGTAATCGGAGAAGACACTCATCATGCATCTTTGGAAAGTAGCGGGGGCATTACATAATCCAAAAGGCATCCGTCTATATGCAAAAGTGCCATAGGGGCATGTGAAGGTGGTCTTATGTTGGTCATCCGGGTGTATAGGGATTTGGAAGAATCCCGAATACCCGTCAAGGTAACAAAAGAATTTGTTAGAGGCTAACCTCTCAAGCATTTGGTCAATGAATGGTAAGGGGAAGTGATCTTTCCTTGTTGCGGAGTTCAATTTACGGTAGTCAATGCACATACGCCAACCGGTGATCATTCTTGTGGGTATTAATTCATTCTTTTCATTTGTCACTACCGTAGTACCTCCTTTCTTAGGTACCACTTGGACGGGGCTAACCCACAAAGAATCCGATATGGGATATATGATCCCCGCATCAAGTAATTTCATGACTTCTCCTTTAACAACTTCTTGCATGTGGGGGTTCAATCTTCTTCGGGGTTGAATGGTAGGTCTATGGTCGTCCTCTAGATGAATCCTATGCATGCAAAAGTTGGGACTTATCCCCTTAAGGTCATCTAGACTATAACCTATAGCCTTTTCATGTTGTTTCAACACATTAAGCAATTTACCCAATTGGTCATCATCAAGTCTATCATTAACAATCACGGGTTTGGTCTTTGATTCATCAAGGTAGGCATATTTCAAATTTGGGGGAAGGGGTTTCAAAGTAGGAGTTTGTACCTCACTTTCCTCCTTTGGAGTTTCATTGAGAATTTGCTCCATCTCCATTAAACATTCCATTCTCATGACATATTCTTCTTCACTTTCATTAACCTCATCGTATTCAAATTCCATGATGGGTTCCTCTTGCCCTTGAGTTTGTAGAATATCTTCTAGGATAGATTGCTCATCCTCTATGGGTTGACATGCTTCTACTAGAATATTATGCACCAACTCGGATTGTGCATGGGTGAGTTCTTTGTTAGCTAGAGCGGCCTCAAAGAGATCCACCTCCAACTCCCAATACATGCTCTTAGCCTTACTTGCTTCTAAGGCCTCTAATGCTTGCATGGGATCCTTGAAGTAAGGGATACTCAAGTGGTCCTCTACAAAACAATCTATGAAATCCATTCTTGCAAAATATCAAACAACTAGAAAACAATTAGAACAAACCTTGAGGAGTTTTACTTCCACAAGGTGAAAAAAAACACAACTAAAAACAATAAAAGAAATCTTAAATCAATTAAACACCGTCCCCGGCAACGGCGCCATTTTTGATCGATGCCATTTGGTGTTCACAATTAAGCATATGTGGTCGTTGGTCAATGGTCGATACAAAACACAATTTATACTTCACAAACAACTCTACAATTAGTAAAGAGGCAAGTAAAGGTCGGATCCCAAGGGACGGGTATTGAAATGAAGATTCTATTGTAACTAGTGGTGTCTAGGGGTGTCACAAATTGGGTTGATGTAGAAGGTCACTAAACTAAAATAGCAATGAAAATAAACTAACAAGGTAAATGAAATAAGGGTGTAAACAATTGATTAAAAACACTAGGGTGTCATGGGTTCATAGGGGAATCATGGGATATGATCATACAAACATGTTCTCAAATTATAAGCAAGCAATTATTGTTGTGATGGATTGAGTTGGGTTATATCTTACAATCCTAGGAAAGTTTGGGTCCCGGAGCCGAATCTCTTGGATTGTACAACACCTACAAGTCGACTTAATCTTCCCTACTTAACACATGCATGGTCTAACAAGACTCGAGTTGGGTTATGTCTTACAAGTCAAGTTGAAAGGATAGAAGATGATAGTAAATGCAAGGATTCATAGGCTTAGCATTTCATCAAATATAACATGTGCATGTATTAAGATCAAAACAAGCAAGCAAATAAGATATGAAAGCATATTAATTTAAGCATGAATCATTCCCCATGTTGGTTTCCCTAATCACCCATTAAACCCTAGCTAAGAGACTACTCACTCATTATCATATTGATCATGCTAGAAAGGTTGTCAATCATACTAACATAATGAAACATGATGAATAAATGAAAGTAATTAACAATAATTAAAAAGGGATTAAGAGATTATACCTACTAATGATTCCAATAATAAAGCAAGAATAATAGAAGAACTTGATGATTGATGGAAGGTTGTCAATCTCCCAATAAACCCAATAATCTTCTAATTACCCAAAATAAATGAAGAAGTAGAGAGAGATTAAAGAACTAAAACTTGGATTAAAACTTGATTAATATTTGATTACAATATTGAAGAGAGATTTGATTGATATTAACTACTCTAATTATTGATAAGAAGAACATGCTCCTCTAATTAGACTAATGGGGTATTTATAGTGAAAATTAGGGAGGATGCATTAGGGTTAACTAAGGGCTAAACTAGTAATTACACTTTTTAAGTTGAGCAAGGAGCCTCCGGGATTGTCCGAGAGAAGGGCTTCTCCATTTCGTAGCTTGAAGAACGAAACTGTGCTGTGTTGTGATCCGTGCGGCTGGGAGTCGGGACGGCCGGATCTGGGTGGACGATCCGAGCGGATCGAGGAACAAGACGCTCGGACTGGGCATGGGGAATCCGAGCGGATTCCTGGTGAGGACGCTCGGACTGGGAAGGACGGACGGATTCTCTACAATCCGCTCGGATTGTAGTTCAGCAGCTTTTCTTCTTCTTTTTCTTCCCTTTTCTTCATGGATTCCTTGGGGATTTCCTTGGGGACTCAAGGATCCTTTTCTCAACAATGCTCTTCTACTATGCTATGTACAAAGGCCTTCTAGTCTTGTCTCTCCTTGATGCTTGGTCATTGAATATGATCAATTTAGCCTTGTTTTGCCATGAAAGTGCAAGATTCTTACTCCTTTCCTACCAAGGGATCAAAATCTCAAAGAATATGCAAAACAAAGAACTAAAGATAAGAAATGACCCAAATAGGCACTAAAAAGCATAGAAACAATGGTAATTCGGGGGCTAAATATGCGCCAATTATGGTCGCATCAATATATATATATATATATATCGTTAGTATATATAGTTAGTATATTTATTAGATTCGTTATCTTTGACACGTGGATGATTTTTATAAAGGCGTGGTAACTGCACCTGGAGAAGACATCTACATCGTTGAAGACGATCTCTAGGATTTAATTGCTTAATAAGGTAACTAGATGTTTTCTATTAATTGTGTTTATGCCAATTGATGTAATTTACATGATTTAATTATTGCTTTGTGTAAATTGGTACGTGTTTGATTGTTTATTATCATGTTTAATCGTGTTTGTGTGTTTACGTATGTGTTTTATTGTTTAAATTGTATAATGTATCTTGCCTATGCTCCGTTGGGTGTTTGGGGAGTGCGGCTAGGGTACCACATGGAAACCCTAGTGGCGGCATGGTGGAGGTTGGTGAGAAGACCTAGAGCTATGGCTAAACTAGTATAACCTTGAGATTATGGCTCAATGTTATAACTGGGTTGGTACAACTCTGAGGTCGTGATAATGTTATAGATGAAGCCGTATAACTCTGAGATTATGGCTCAATGTTACAGCTGGGCTACTATAACTTAAGTCACATGTCAATGTTATAGCTAATGCTAATGTAACATTAGGCTAATGATGTCAATGTTATAGCACAGCTAATACAACATTGAGTTACGAGGTAAGGTTAATATTAGAGTTATAGTTGGGGTACTATAACATTGAATGGTTAATGTTAAAGTTATAGCTGGAGTACTATTACATTAATTGTTAATACTTGTTCACATGTTGTGTTGTGTTCAGTTATTAAATGACATTGTGTTTGCATATATATTTGGTTCCACTTATTCATATGATAAGTAAGATGGTCAGTTACACTATCCTATGAGTTGAGTCGTGATGTTGTTCACGCACGTTGGTACAGTCAGTTATACTGTGCATTTGAGGTTTGCTAGTTTGAATAGATGATGGTAGTATCAGTTATATACTATCGGAACGAACTAACGTCACCTGTTGAGGCGGGATTTCTTTGGTCTATGTTCGGGGGGGTAGCAGAGGCAGTGGTTATATGCTCTGTTCCACGAGTGTCATTCGGTTTACCGAGAGTCTGGCCAAGTCTTAGACATATAGGCAGTGGTTATACGCTATACATAGTACCGTGGAGGCAGTGGTTATACGCTCCACACCGATGGAGGTAGTGGTTATACGCTCCGTCAGCTAGAGGCAGTGGTTATACGCTCTGGCAAGTTAGAGGCAGTGGTTATACGCTCTAACGGGCGTTCGCTCTATTCGCTATGCTTTTTTACTAGCTTTATGCCTTCTGTTGCTGTGGATTGTGTGTTACCGTGTTTGCTATGCTTTATTGCTAGCTTTGTGCCTTAGGTTGTTGTGGGTCGTTTGTCGCTACTAGTCTTGTAAGTGCTCATGGTCTAGTGGTTGCATATGGTCTAGGTCTGCATGTTTGCATCCGTTTAAGATTGATAATTCATGGTGAGCTTTGTTGGGTTTTCATGAGTAAAGATGATCTCACATGTTTACTATTTATGACTTTCAATTGTTATTGATTGTTGATTATATTCAATTGTTGTACACATGACTGGGAGAGCATCTAGTTACTCCCGACTGATTGTCGACCCCCATTCTCAGGTTATTCAGATGTTTGCTGTTTGGATGATATCTTGCTGGGGAAGTGCTGTGCGGCGAGATGAATAATAAATTAGGAGTTTGTTTTCATGTTATGGGAACCTTTGAATAATGTATTAGTTTGTTTTTGTTTTAGTAGCGAACCGGATTGGTCAGGTGTTTCCGCCACCTTGACCCTTTTATCAGTATCGTACTCTGATATTTATTTTATATAAGTTTTTCCTTTGTTTTATAATCGGGGTTGTTACATAACCCTTCACACTTAGCTCGGAATCTCCTCCAAACACCAAGAATGAATCCTTAGTCCTTCTCATGTACTTAAGGATATTCTTGATGGCTATCCAGTGACTTTCACCTGGCTTGTCTTAATATCTGCTAGTCATACTCCAAGCATACGATACATCGGAACGAGTGCATATCATGGCATACATGATTGATCCAACAGCGGAAGCATAAGGGATCAATTTCATGCGTTCAATATCTTCAGGTTCTTTGGGTGACTGAGACTTGCTCAATGTGATCCCACTACCCATTGGTATAAAACACCTTTTGGAGTTGTCCATATTGAAACGTCGAAGAGTCTTATCAATATAAGACTCTTGACTTAGTGCCAATATCCTCTTAGTTCTATCTCTATAGATTCAGATACCCAATATGCGTTGTGCCTCTCCTAAATCTTTCATCTGGAAATGATTCCCTAGCCACCCCTTTATAGAGATAAGCATTGGTATATCATTGCCAATGAGGAGTATGTCATCTACATACAACATTAGAAAGATGACTTTGCTGCCACTAAACTTCATGTATAAACATGGTTCTTCGACACTTCGAGTGAAACCATTCTCTTTTATTACATGAACGAAACGATGATTTCAACTTCTTGATGCTTGCTTAAAACCATAGATGGATCTCTTAAGTTTGCATACCATGTTAGGATTTTTAGGATGTACAAAACCCTCAGGTTGTGTCATGTAAACTTCCTCCTCTGAATACCCATTTAGGAAGGCAGTTTTGACATCCATTTGCCATATTTCATAATCATGAAATGCGGTAATCGCTAACATAATCCGAGTAGATCTAAGCATGGCTACGGGAGCAAAGGTTTCGTCATAGTGTAAACCATAAACTTGAGTGAAACCTTTCGCAACTAGCCTCGCTTTGTAGACATCGTCATGTCCTTCAATGCCGTTCTTTACCTTAAAGATCCATTTGCATTGAAGGGGTCTCACACCTTTAAGTAAATCAACCAAGTCCCATACTTGGTTCTCATGAATAGAATTTATTTCGGATTGCATGGCCTCTTGCCATAAAGTTGAATTTGGACTAGAAATTGCAGCTTTGTAGGTTGCGGGTTCGTCACTTTCCAAAAGTAAGACGTCCAATTCGTCGTCCATCTCGATGATGCCCATGTATCGATCGGGTTGGCGACTAACCCTACCTGACCTCCTAGGTTCGGAAGGAACAATAACTTGATTAGATGATGATGGAACATCTTCTTGCTCCTCTTTTCCAAGTTGTGGTTCTCGAACTTCGTCAAGTTCAAATTTTCTCCAACTCTGTCTTCTAGAAATATAATCCAGTTCTTGAAAGACAACCTCATAAGCCATAAACACTTTGTTCTCATGACGGTGGTAGAAGTAATATCCACGAGTGTTATTTGGATAACCTACAAAGTAACACTTGTCAGATTTAGGTGCTAGCTTATCAGTAGACTTGTTCTTGACATAAGCATCACAACCCCCAAAATTTCATATATGACAAGTTTGGGACTTTTCCCTTCCATATCTCATATGGAGTCTTATCTGTAGCTTTGGTTGGACATTGGTTTAATGATTTTATGGCCGTTAGAATTGTAAAACCCCAAAACAAATCTGGTAGATCTGTTTGACTCATCATAGATCGAACCATATCTAGTAGGGTTCGATTCCTCCTCTCGACAACACCATTGAGATGAGGTGTGCCAGGTGGAGTGAGTTGTGATACAATACCACAATATTTTAAGTAAGAATCGAATTCATTTCTAAGATATTCTCCACCACGATTGGATCGTAGTGCTTTAATCTTCTTGTTTAATTGGTTCTCTACTTCCTTTTGAAATTCTTTAAATTTTTCAAATGCTTCACTTTTATATTTGATTAAGTAAAAATACCCATATCTACTTAAATCATCTGTAAAAGTGACGAAGTAATCATAATTTCCCCTAGCGGTGATACTCATTGGACCACCTACATCGGTATGTTAGTCTCAACAAATCACTTACTCATGTCCCTTTACCACTAAAGGGAGCACGAATCATTTTGCCAAGGAGACAAGATTCGCATATTCCATATGATTAAAAGTCAAATTGTCCAATAATTCCAGTCGACACTAGCCTTTTGATGCGTTTCTGATTTATGTGACCTAATCGACAATGCCAAATGTATGATTCATTTGGATCACTTGTTTTGAGTCTTTTGGATTGTATGTTCTAGATATCTTTGCTTGAGTCAAAAGTTTCAAGAACATAAATGCCATTAATTGAAGTGCCTTGGACTATGGCCAAGTTATTCCTAGAAATTTCACAACAATTATTCTTAATAGCAAAAGAAAATCCTTCCATGTCTAACATGGCAACGGAAACGATGTTCTTAGATAAAGAAGGTACAAAATAACAATTATGTAAGTACAACTTAAAGCCATTAGCTAAAACAAGTACATAAGTCCCTCTTGAAGTGGCGGCTACCCTATCTCTATTTCCTAGTCGGAGATCTACATCACCCTTCTTTAGCTTTTCCACGTTTCTAATCCCTTGTAAATGATTACACAGGTGAGAACCACAACCGGTATCTAATACCCACGTTGAGGTGGAAGTATAATTTATATCAATAACAAAGATTTCGGAAGAAATATTACCAAGTGGAAATGTAAAGTCCATCATTGATATCTCCCAAAAAGATGGGGAAATTCCTCACCCAATGGTCCATGCCATGACAATAAAGACATACATTATTGGTAGTCCCACTAGCCAATAAATCCCTATGGTTTGAATTAGACCTCTTATTTCTCTTCCTCTTCTTGAACTTTCTCTTCTTGATGGTAAGCCTTTTTGCTAAAACTCCCACTAGCTTTCTCATTTCTCCTTGCTTCCAAAGATAAGGATCTCATGGTGTTAGTGAGGTTGCCTTCACAAGACTTATTCACTAAGTTGCTAGTTATGATAGGAGGCGAGGAAGTAGTAATAAGTTAAGACTACCATCGGAACCAATGCCAAAATGAATTTCTCTAGTCGTATCAACATTGTTTAGAGAGCAAATTTCGTCGAATGATTTGTGACATGATTCAATAGTGATCGGTGTTAATGAGTTGGATGAATCCATTGCGGTAAAAGATAACTACAAAACGGATATAGTGACCTTTACCCGACTATAATAAATGATTCTGAAATCAAAAATTCATATTAACTTGGATGTGAGCCAACGGGCCCTCTACACCTTTACTAATATAACTTGGTGGGTTAACTCTCTTAACTGATTCTACAATTAGAACTCGCGGTCGATGAATTTACGTTAAGTTCATCTTTAGCCCGAACTTATTGCGGATACGGTCGCAAAATACTTTCGTTGAGATCAACCAAACTTTCGAAGTGTAATAAATATTTATTACCCCACTTACCCAACGTCAATTAAAGTACCCCGAAAAATCGTATTGTACCCCTTATGAAATTGAGATTCATGGGCTCCTACTATTTGGTAAGGCTAAGTCTCAATTTTTTAAAAGTAAAGGTCTTGTCAATTTATTGTCTATCAATTTTAAGTAAACTAAAAGTCGAATTATCGATAATTATAATTGACACGGTCGAAGACTCGACATAATATGCATGTGTTGTTATGGCGATTTGGCAATGCATGCAAGATATTAAAAGAAATGCAAAGCAAATAATAATAAATTCCTAGTATGGCCTTCCTAAAATAGAAAATCAAATAATCTATTACAAATTCAGAAACTAGCTCCTTTGGTCCCTTGAATCTTCAAGTGGCATGCCTCCCAAGAACACCGTCTCGGAACGTCTTTCCGAATGGCACCGTCTTGAAGGAACTCCGGAATTACAAATAATTATAAAATACATAGCTATTCCTATTATACATTTGTAATATGAAAAACTAGTAAAAATAAAAGTGATACGAGATCACATTAAATTACAACCGAATCAATATCCCCTTACATTACGGGTAATATCTATTAAAACTAAGGCCATACTAAGATTAAATTTCATAATTCAAAATTACATAAATAAAGTATTACATTCAACAATGAAATATGCAGCATTATAATATGTATCTAACATGCCAAATTATGTGTCAAATCGCCCTATTTAACTTATATCGTACATATAACCCGGTTTTATGGAAATTCACGATTTTTAACTTATTAAAATCGCTAAATAATACTAAAATCTAAATTTAGTCCAAGTTAATTATCCTAACTCTCGTAGGACTCAAACATTAGTCATTACTCAATTTTTGACAATAATTCAACTTGATATAATTTTTATGCTCATTTTTTACCCGAAAATCATAACTTTTATGAAATAAATCCAATATAAATTACAATAATTTCAAAATTTGAATTTTAAATTTTGAACATTCTGGAATATATCCATGACACTCATAATGTCAAAAATCATGGTTAAAATTTTCGAATTTATTTCGAGAAAAATGTAGTTGCGAGTTATCGAGTTTACCAAATAAAATATCTAAAGCATATAAAAATTAATCTAATTAATTTTTCTACTTTATATCTGATAAATGTGATATAAATGAAACTTAAAATAATTTTCTCATGCCATGTAATTTGTTTTAGCTATTTTTGCTAAAATAGTAACTATTTATGTTATTTTTACACTAAAAATTCATAAATCATGAAAAATAAATCAAGTTCATCTTAAATTTTACACACAATGAGTAAAATGTGCATGTGACAACATATTAAAATTTCATGGCCTGTTTTGAAGTTTATTAACCATTTTACCTCCATTTATTACATTTTTATTTCACAAAAATTATAAATCATGCAAAATAAATGAAATTTATACGAAATTTTACATACAATAAGTAAAATATGCATGTGAGGTCATATAAAAAATTCAAGGTCAGAAACTATGTCTAACTATTTTTAGCATTTTAAATACCATTTTAGTCATTAAAAAGTAATAAAATCACTAAAAATCATTAAAATGACCAATAAAATGCCATAAATCATCAAAATGACTTAAATACATTTTAGGACCAGAATATATAATATGAATTATGATTTCGTGATTTTTTTTAATAAATCACTAATTATTAGCTTTAATTAAGTTACTTATAACTCGAAAAAACTATAAATCGATTATGCATGCAACATCCTATGCTCTGATACCAGTTGTTAGATTTATATACCTCTTATAAGACATTTCTTATGGTGAACTAATTAACATATTAACTTAAATTCATTAAGATCTAGTGCATGCATAGCAAAATAAGAGATGAAAAGAAAAATAATGTTTCTTACATTATATATATGGTTCAAAATTTTTGGGCACAAATAAGGACACCTTCCTTATTTGTTCTTGAGCTTAAGTATTATGGATGTTCCTCCAAAATCCCAAGTATTGAGATTCTCCTCTTGTTGCACCCAAAACAAAAACCTTAAAGCTTATAAACTAATTTACTAGATTAATATATAAGCTACCCTTAATAATTCTAATAATTTTGTATTACTACACTAGTAATAATATTATGAGATATTAGAATTTGATAGAATAATTAAGCAAAGCTTCTAAAACTATTTTAGAGAGATTAGAGGAAAATGTTAGAATGTGAATGAATGATTAAGAGAAAAATGAGAACAATTTTCTCATAAAAGGAGAGGGGAGCCGGTTGGGGTGGTGTCCCTAAGCCAATGCATGGCCTCCTCCTTTTCTCTTTTCTCTTCTGTAAATAATAGGTGTGTAAGGCTAGGTTATTTAGAGTGATCATTATGTTTTGCCATTCAAAATTTACAAACATAATAAACCCCATTTCCCTCTATAAAACCGGTGCCCTACATAAAATGGACTCCATTTTATTTTTGTGATTTTGTCAAATGTCGTATGCTAGGTCATGTGTCACACACCATGCCCATATCTAATTTTAATGCATATTTATACAAATAAGTATCATTTCTTAATATATTAATTACATATGACAAATTAGCTAGTAATTTATGATCACAAGTATAAAATGGGTCATATAAATATAATTCACAATATTTTGCAATTATAATTAATCAATCATTCTCAAATTAATTGTTTCACAAACAATAATGAATTTTAGTAATAAAATCTTTTAATTACTAAAATAAATCTTATTTAATCAAATTACAGTAAGATACAAAAATTCTCACTCATAAATTAATTGTTCAAATTTCAGGAATTGATTAACTTGTATCGATATACAATTAATCAACTTATCTATTAAAGGAATTGTCCTATAGGTGTGACCTTAAGGGATCAACTGATCACCACCGTCAAACGACAATAATGTCAAACTCTAGTTAGCCAATCATTACCGATTAATGTTGATCAGTTGACTATATAATTGAATCATCCCTTACGTATTCTTATCTTGAGATTTAAACATGTGATCGCACTATTGTTGAGAACACATACTCCAACATTCATGCCCCTTGAACTTTGGAATGTCAGTCATGTTGAAGTTAGTTGGTAATTGAGCATTTACCGCCTCATACTTGCAATTATTTTCCCTCTAGATGTTATCTCCCTTGAGGTTCATTAGTTGCTCCTCCAACTTTTGGAGTCGTTTTTCAGCTTTAGTTAGACCTGGAGTGGTTTCTGGTTGTCCAACAAAGGGTGGAAGGTTATCATGTACGACCATGTCGGGAATGTCATTGTCTGCACGAGGAAGTCTAGTTTCTACAGCAACAATCCGACCTTCAATAGCATTGAGGCGAGCACAGGCTTGGTCTTGACTTGTTTGGAGACGAATTAGCGCGGCTAGGATTTAATCATTACCATTCACCGGTTGTTCGGATCGACCATTAACGCTTGTTTGACTAGTTCCCACCATTTTAGAACTGGGGATAAGAAATTGATGACGAATCAAAACACGATCGACCATTTTTGCACACTTGCTCAAGAAAAGATTTGACTCGTGAAGTGGGTGTGTGCCACTGTGTCAAGTGAGGTTTGAGAATGACAAATTTTAAAATGTTGGTCCTAGACAACTGTAGTGTAGTTGTAGGAGTGCTAACTTGAAGTGAAGTTTGAAATGGGTTTGAGGCCCGAATTTTCACTCGACATTTGGACAGAGTTTCGGCTTATTTTGCGCTATTTTAGGCCATCTCGAAAATGTTTACATTTTGAAAGGATTTTATTTTACAAAATTTCATCATAGTTTTATTTATAAATGGTGATCACGTATTTACATACATACATGAATTATAACGGTATGCTGAGTGCATTTAAAGGGTTTTGGCTTAAAAGATGGATTGCCATACCAAGCAATCAAACCCTGGTCTTTGGAGAGGTCCGTGCCCAACAATAGTAAGGTCAGTTCCTAGTCCATTTCCTCGAGTAGTGAAAGCCCTTGATATAAACATGAGTATGCACCACGGTATGGTTGACGTTAATCGCTATCTATCTTTAGGCCCATATAGGAATTTGGGCCGTCCAGACAGGACGATTGGTCGAATCGGTTGGTTTAAGCCTAGGAAGGCCGAATAAAACGGCCTAAGAAGGTCGAGTAAAGAAAACCGACAACTGTCTCGTATTAACTATTCCATAACCTTGTTCAAGTTTCCCCCTGGGTAACACGTAAGTCTATAATCCCCAGCGGAGTCGCCAAACTGTGGACATGGGCCACACCACGGCGTGCGCGGAGGCGCTTGAAATAAGCGTGCATTTGTGGAGTCGCCACCAATTTTTATGGGAAATTGGAACCGTTCGAATACCTCGTGCCATGTCAAGACACAAAGTAGTGACATGAACACTAAGAACTCGTTACCCTTAGCATTATATGTCTAGAATGACTCTCGTGGATGCCAATGAACACGGAAGTTCACAGAGATCTGGAGTAAGGGGTGAGGGTACGTATTAGGAAGTCCTTTTTGCTGAACACCTAATCCCGCCCGCCTCGATAGCGGCCTCTACTAATGATTAGGGAAGTTATTTATATTTGATATGTTGTCGATTATATGCATGCAATGCAACATCCACAGATTAATCCTAGCATGTGAATTAAACTATGTCGGTGAACATGTAATTTAGCACTCAATTGGGGTCGAAGTTGGTGGTTACAATTGATTACATGCAAAAGACAAGTAAATAAATCACACATAACAATAACTACGATAAATAAATAACTTGCAATAATTAAAATTACAATGGATTACAACGGTTAATTGATTTATGTCAAAAATACACTTGAAATGGAATTTGAAGATGAAAAAAAAGAGGAAAAATAAAAGGTTAAAATTTAAAGTAATAAAATAGGTCAGATTAGGGGCGATAATGTTGGAGTTAGTGTCCTCCACAATAGTGCGTTAACATAATAAATCTCATTAATGGAATACCATCAGATATTTATTTATTTGATCCTTGTCAGTTGATTAATGTAAATCGATAACGGTTGGCTGACTAGAGTTTGACGATATTGTCGTGAGACGGCGGTGATCAACTGACCCCTTTCGGTCACACCTAAAGGAACGAACCCCAATAGACAACTAATTAATTGTATGAGATACAATTTATTTAGTCCCTTGATTTATAGACTAAAAAGTTAGTCGATTATTTTTAGAGAGATTTCGAGTTGCGAACTCGAGGAGAGGCAATTATTATTTAATTATGCGATAATTGAATAATAAGTTTTGGGAGACGGGTTTTAGTTAATTAACTGTTAATTTACTAAAATTATACTAATTGATTAATGTGATTAATATTAGTACGTAAATAATATGTGTAGTAGTACACGTATATTTACAGAGTGAATTGGACGAATTAATTATGGAAGTATTTAAACATGATACGATGTTTAAAATAAAAATTACACGGATTTGTGCGACAAATATAAGAACCAACATGGACCCGTAAATGGTCAAGTGGACTGTGTAAAATAAGAGTAGTGGATGATTACTCACATAATCATTTCACCTTATTTTGTATACTACCATAATTTATCTTATACAAGATTTTGCATGTGATGTAAGATAAAAATATAAGACAAAATTGTCCACTACCACACTCCATTCCACCCGCCACTTCCCTTCCTATTTCACTCCATCTATTGTTCATTTATACACTCTACCTCACTTCTACACTCTACATTCTTGCATGTGAACAATATTTCTCCATCTCTCTAAAATAATTATTCATCACTACTAAGTTGTTAGTATACATAAATAATATTACTAAGACTAGTTAGTAATATTACTAATAATAATCAAGGGTTTAAAATTAAAAAGTTACTAGTCAATACTTGTTATTATTTTGGGTTAGTTATTGGGTGCAACAAGAAGGAGATCATCTAGTTGAAGATTTGCAAGGAGGATCTTCCATTTGGAATAAGCTCAAGAACAAGCTAGTAAGGTGAACTAGTTTGTGCCCTTTTTACCACAAATTCAATGTAAGGAAATTGTATTTCCTTGTACTTTCTTTTTATGCTTTCATATTAGCATGCATGTTACATAGATCACCTAAATGACAATTTATGAGATAAATTAATTTTATTAGAGAGTCTAATATGGATCTATGATCTTTCAGATACTACGATAATTAGTTAATTAAACACGTAATTAGAAGCTACGTCAAGGAGAAAACGAGTTCAGGAACAGAAATCACGTCAGAATAGGTGCAACTTCTGCTGCGTCCCTTGGAAGAGGCGCAGCTCCTCCTGCATCTGTTCTGGAGTTCAGCTCTATCTGTGAAGTCAGAACCGTAATCCGTTAATGTTCATTGGTAAGTCTAATATGGATCTATGATCTTTCAAGTGGTATCAGAGCATGGCTTGTAATTTGCATGTTGATTTTAAGCATTTTAATGAATTATGTGATAATTTATTAAAACTCAAAAATTGTGTTAGAAGAGGTTTTAGCACGAAATTTTTGGGACATGCATACCTACTGATCTCAAAAGGTTTGTGGAATTGTTTGGTGATTTTTGAAGGTATTTTACTATTTTTAATGTTTTTTGGTAGAAAACCGAGTCAAAATGCCTTATTTTAGTTAAAATTTGACTTAAATTGGTTAAAAGTTGATTCGGTCCATGGATTTTTATGGTAGTTTATGCATGTTTTCTACTGATTGTATACAAAAAGTTGAAGGTTGGTTCGAATTTATTGCATGTTTATTGATTTTTTGAGTAAAAAGTCGATGAAAGTCAAATTAATTAATCATAATTTTAAAACTTTTGATTCTGCCCATGATAAATTTATGTACATTTAAGAATATTATTTAAATGTCAAAAGTGATTTTGCATGTATGTTTTCACTTTGTTTTAATGTTTATTGGTTTTTGTGGTTAAACACCGATAAATATCGATCTTTTTCTTTACAAAATTTATCCGGAATTTTGGGCAATTTTTCGGACATTTTGGTGTTCTTAGGAGTGTTCCAGAATACTAAAAATTTTTGTTTCATTTACTTTGGGTAATTTTTCAATTATTTTGGATTTTTACTTAAATATTATGATTTTATCGATTAAATTAGCAAAATATCACCAAATCAAACTAATAATTTATCATAAATTTAGTGAGGACTACTTTTGAGGTTCAAAACACTTTGGACAATTATTTTGGACTTAAATGAGATTTAAGAGTTAATTATTGATTTCTACATGTTAAAAATCGATTAAATCCACAAAAACCGAGATGGATACCAACGAATGATAGATAGGGCGATTTTGGCATCATTTTTACAGCATTTTAAGCATATTTATTTAAGTTGAATGAATGATTGTCATTTATTTAAAGTATTTATCTTGTTGTACCTAGTATGGCCTAGTTATTTTTAGTCGTTATTGCCCGAAATGAATGGGAATATCGATTTGTTTGTAATTAAATACGATCTCGTATCGTCGGTTTGTAATTAATTAATAGTTTTATTTATTTTATTATTTAATGTATAATAGGAATAGCTATGTAATTCATTTGTAATAGTTATTTTTACCGGCGTTTCCAAAAGACGGATTACAACGAGACGGAGTCTATTTTTGGAAGGTGTTCCAAATCCCACAAAGAAGAGCCACTTATGGAATGAAGAGGCAAGGGACCAAGGAGTTGGTTTCTGAAATATAATAGACTAGTTTTTATTAACTAGGTGGCCATACTAGGATTTATTCATATGCTTACATGTTTGCTTGTTTTATTTTCGCGCATGCCAAAATCGCCATTCACATGCATTTTATTTTCGCGGTTGTCAATTCACGTCATTTACATTCACCAAATTAATTCACTTATAAGGAATTTATGACTAAATTTACAAGATCTCTCACATAACTAAAATTGAGATTAACCTTACCAATTAGTAACACCTATGAATCTCTTGTTCATTAGAGCCACGCTCGCCCAAGCGGGGTGTTCTCTTTTTACCTTGGGTAAGTAGGGTGGTAAACGGTTATCACACGCTAAAATTGGTTGGACTCAACGGGATATAAGACGGTCTTGTGTTCCGGGCTAGTAGATGAATTTGAGGAAATTCGTCGACCAAGAATTTTAGAGGTAGAATTAGTCAACGTGACTTACCGAATTTACGCAATTATGGGATGTTTCGTCCAAGCGATGCTCATTTTTTTTTAATATTTGGGTCTTGGAATCATTTATATAATTTAGTGGGAGGTCATTATATAAATGCTAAAACTTGCTAAACATGTTTTTACAAGTAAGTTTTTAAAACAATGAATGTTAATATTTCATTTTTGTTGTAGCATTTTAATTCGCAATGGCAACTTCATCAATTCCATCGACTACTTCACTAGGCAAAGATTCATGGCTAAGGTCCGTAATGGACAAATGTATTTTAAAAGATGACGGTAGTAACTTTCTTGAATTGGAATCCAACATCAAAAGTTCCGCGTTGTCCGACAATGTGCTCACTTACTTGACCGATGCTCCTCCAATTGAGCCCGGTGCAAGAGCTTCATCGGCGGTGCGGACCGCCTATGATGACTATGTGAGGATGTTGAATGATATCAAGAATGTGTTGATATGGTCAATATCCCCAAAGCTCAAGCTATCATGCATTTCTTTAAATGCGTACGAGATTTTCACTCGTATGATCACTATGTTTTCACAAACACCAAAAGTCCGTCAATACGATGCAGCGGCACGCTTCTTTGAAGCTAAGCTTGAGAGGGGCCAAAAGGTTGGTCTCCATGTACTCAAAATGGTCGAATATGTTGACATACTAGAGCGTATAGGGTGTAAGATTCCTAAAACTCTTGTGGTGGATCGTATCCTCCACTCACTCCCCACCAAGTTTGCCCACTTTAGGGTAAACTACAACATGAATGACATGGATAAGAGTTACCATGAAATTCATGCACTCCTCACCCAAGCGGAGAGGGATATGGAGGCTAGTGGGAGCGAAAAAGGGGATGTTTTAACCATGAAGTTAAAGAACATGTCCCTTGGAGTCAAGAAAGGAAAAGGGAAAGAAAAGTCCCAATTCAAGAAATCGTCAAAGAAAAATGACAAGGGAAAGGGGAAAGCCGTTGAGAATGGCAATCCTAAAGCAAAAAGTGTCAAGCTCTCCGAGGCCGAATGTTTCCATTGTAATGGGAAGGGGCATTATAGGAGGAGTTGTCCCAAATACTTGGAGGATCTCAAGGAAGGGCGTGTGACGCCTATTGGTATGATTTCCTCTCTCTATGTGATAGACGTTAATTATGCTTGTACTTCCACTTGGGTACTTGATACCGGATGTGGCTCTCACCTTTGTAACCATTTGCAGGGTTCAAGGGTCGCGCAAGCACTAGCAAAAGGTGATGTGGATCTCCGCATGGGCAATGGAGCTAGAGTAGCCGCCGTTCCCATGGGGACCTATGTGCTCACGTTAGCTAGTAGTTTAGAGTTGTATTTAAATAAGTGTTATCTTGTACCAACTTTAACTAAGAACATCATCTCCATTTCCGCGTTAGACGCGGAAGGCTTTTGTTTTATGATTAAGGACAAGTGTTGTACTTTTTCTTTTAATGATGTGGTTTATGGCAAGGCCATTTCAATTGGAGGCATTTATATTTTAAATGATGTTAATGACGTTTATCAAATGGAAACTAAAAAGCTCAAAAAGGGTGATCCAAAGGAATCCTACCTTTGGCATTGTCGTTTTGGCCACATAAACGAAAGACGCATTAAGAGACTTGCTTCATCAAAAGTGCTCAAACCATTTGGTTTCGAATCTTATGGTACATGCGAGTCTTGCCTTCTAGGCAAGATGACTCGTGCACCTTTTGCGGGAAAAGGGACACGAGCTAGTGAGGTTTTGGCTCTCATACATACGGATGTGTGTGGACCATTAACCATCACCGCTAGAGGAGGTTTTCACTACTTCATTACTTTTACTGATGACTTAAGTAGATATGGGTATGTCTACTTAATGAAGAACAAGAGTGAAGCTTTTGACAAGTTCAAAGAGTTCCAAAAAGAAGTACAGAACCAATTGGATAAAAAGATTAAGACCCTACGGTCCGACCGTGGTGGTGAGTATCTAAATATTGAATTTGATTCACACCTAAAAGATTGTGGTATAGCATCACAATGGACTCCTCCTGGCACACCGTAATTAAATGGTGTGGCCGAAAGGAGTAACCGAACTTTACTTGATATGGTTCGGTCAATGATGAGTCTAATTGAGCTTCCTAGTTCATTTTGGGGTTTTGCCCTCTTGTCTGCAGTATTTTCACTAAATCGAAGCCCGATTCAAGCGGCCGATAAGACTCCATATGAGATATGGACAGGGAAAGTCCCTCATTTGTCATTCATGTGTATTTGGGGTTGCGAAGCGTACGTTAAGATCAAGTCTGACAATAAGCTTGCACCCAGGTCTGACAAATGTCTTTTTGTAGGATATCCAAGGGAAACACGTGGCTATTACTTCTACAATAAACACGAGAACAAAGTGTTTGTGGCTCGTGATGCTGTCTTCCTAGAAAAGGAGTTTATTTCTAGGAGACAGAGTGGGAGAAAATTTGAACTTGAAGAAGTTCGAGAGCGACAAACCGAGAATGAGGTAGAGGAGAACGTGGAGGATAGTATTCCATCTTCCTATGAAACGGTAATTGTTCCTAGAAAGTCAAGTAGGATTTCTAATCCACCTGATCGCTACCTTGGTAACATCGAAGAGGATGGTGTTTTGTTACTTTTTGAAAGTGATGAACCCACTATCTACAAATCGGCCATGTCTAGTCCTGACTCCTCGCTTTGGCTAGAAGCCAAGCGGTCCGAAATGGATTCCATGTACGAGAACCAAGTATGGGACTTGGTGGATTTACCTGAGGGAGTGTGACCCCTTCAATGTAAATGGATATATAAAATTAAGCTCGGCGTGGATAAACATGTGGATGTTTACAAAGCTAGATTGGTGGCAAAAGGTTTCACCCAAGTTCATGGTTTACACTATGATGAAACCTTCGCTCCAGTCGATATGCTTAGGTCCATTAGGATAATCTTAGTGGTTGTCGCATTTCATGATTATGAGATTTGGCAAATGGATGTCAAAACCGCCTTCTTGAATGGGATTCTAGAAGAAGAGGTATACATGATACAACCTGAAGGTTTTGTGGATACATCTAACCCTAACAAGGTGTGTAAGCTCAAGAAGTCCATTTATGGTCTTAATCAAGCATCTAGGAGTTGGAATCATCGCTTTGATCATGTTATTAAACAATATGGTTTCACTAGAAGTGTGGAAGAACCGTGTTTATACATGAAGTTTAGTGGGAGTAAGGTTGCGTTCCTTGTCCTATATGTGGATGACATATTGCTCATTGGGAATGATGTTCCATCACTCACTTCCGTTAAGGAGTGGCTAGGGAAACACTTCCAAATGAAGGACTTGGGAGAGGCACAACGAATCTTAGGTATCCGGATCTATAGGGATAGGTCCAAAAGGATACTAGCATTGAGTCAAGAAGCTTATATTGACAAAGTTCTTGACCGGTTCAATATAAAATACTCCAAGAGAGGATTTCTACCTATGGGCCAAGGGATTACTTTGAGCAAGTCACAGTCTCCCTCCACCCCTAAGGAAATTGAACACATGAAGACCGTCCCTTATGCTTCCGATGTTGGATCTATCATGTATGCTATGATTTGCACTCGTCCCGACGTTGCGTATGCCTTGAGCATGACAAGTCGGTATCAAGCCAAGCCTGGTGAGAGTCACTGGATACCCGTAAAGAATATCCTTAAGTACTTGAGAAGGACTAAGGATTCGTTCTTAGTGTTTGGAGGAGAAACTGAGTTGCGTGTAAGAGGTTACACAGACGCAAGTTTCCAAACCGATCGGGATGACATGAAATCCCAATCCGGCTATGTGTTTATGCTAAATGGAGGAGCTGTTTGCTGGAAGAGCTTCAAGCAAAGCGTTACCGCGGATTCTACAACAGAGGCTGAGTACCTTGCAGCGTCTGAGGTTGCGAAGGAAGCTGTTTGGATTAGGCAATTCATGGAGGGGTTAGGAGTAGTCCATTTCGCCAATGATCCTATCACTCTATATTGTGATAACAGTGGAGCTATTTTTCAAGCCAAAGAGCCTAAGTCTAGTAACAAATCTAGACACATTGAAAGGAAATACCATGTAATTAGAGATTATGTGGAAAGGAAGGAAATTGACATTTGTAAGGTTGGGACAGATGATAATATTGCTGATCCTTTAACCAAGCCTTTATCAAAGGCTAAGCATGAGGGTCATGTCGTCGCTATGGGATTGAGACGAGTACCAGATTTTCTTTAGATTATGGATATGTAATAATTGGATAGTGTATCTTTTATTATATATATGATAATCACATTCATTGTTTTCGCATTCATTTCTTTTATGAATCTTTTATTTAGTGTGACTAAATTTTAATACCTTGTTTATCTGAATAAGTTGTGGAGACAATGTTGAACACTATTCAAGTGAATAAGATGAACATTGTATTTTGTCCCTAGTCACTTAATGAGGTGACGTCTCGGAGTGACTAGATTGTAAGTCGATTGATGGTTGTTCAACACCATAAGGTCATATGTGATGACTGGTCGATTACATAGGCAGAGTGTGTGACACTTTGCCGGACAGTGACCATTTAGAGAGTCCCTCAGTTCTATTATAGACGCCTGGTCGTGGCGGGGATCTCTAAGATGTTCTAATGAGTCTATTCTTTTGACTGGAGACTATTATCTGAGCAAGTGCAGTTTTCGAGTGACTTTGGTTTTTGTCCTAGGTTGTGCCGTGAAAGGAGGCCAAAAGGGCATTTACTAGGTCATGGTGAGCTGTATTGTGCAATAGGATAGATAGGGCATACAGGAATTGTCCGCCCACATTGGGTAACTATATCTCAAGGCCACTCGAGGAGTTAATGACTACAAATGCGTGGCCACGCTCGGAAGTAATCTGTGAGAGATTTTTCCGGTCAGGTAGTCACACTCCCGATCGAGAAAACCACTCGCGATGTGTTCATGTGCAAGTGCGACCTGAAAGACACCTTGCATTGAGTGGGAGATTAAAACGGAGAAGAGAATTGGTAGCGCACACCTTGTGTCGGACAAGTGGGAGATTGTTGGAGTTAGTGTCCTCCACAATAGTGCGTTAACATAATAAATCTCATTAATGGAATATCATCATATATTTATTTATTTGATCCTCGTCAGTTGATTAAAGTAAATCGATAACGGTTGGCTGACTAGAGTTTGACGTTATTGTCGTGAGACGGCGGTGATCAACTGACCCATTTCGGTCACACCTAAAGGAACGAACCCCAATAGACAACAAATTAATTGTATGAGATACAATTTATTTAGTCCCTTGATTTATAGACTAAAAAGTTAGTCGATTATTTTTAGAGAGAATTCGAGTTGCGAACTCGAGGAGAGGCAGTTATTATTTAATTATGCGATAATTGAATAATAAGTTTTGGGAGACGGGTTTTAGTTAATTAACTGTTAATTTACTAAAATTGTACTAATTGATTAATGTGATTAATATTAGTACGTAAATAATATGTGTAGTAGTACACGTATATTTACGGAGTGAATTGGACGAATTAATTATGGAAGTATTTAAACATGATACGATGTTTAAAATAAAAATTACACGGATTTGTGCGACAAATATAAGAACCAACATGGACCCGTAAATGGTCAAGTGGACCGTGTAAAATAAGAGTAGTGGGTGATTATTCACATAATCATTTCACCTTATTTTGTATACTACCATAATTTATCTTATACAAGATTTTGCATGTGATGTAAGATAAAAATATAAGACAAAATTGTCCACTACCACACTCCATTCCACCCGCCACTTCCCTTCCTATTTCACTCCATCTATTGTTCATTTATACACTCTACCTCACTTCTACACTCTACATTCTTGCATGTGAACAATATTTCTCCATCTCTCTAAAATAATTATTTATCACTACTAAGTTGTTAGTATACATAAATAATATTACTAAGACTAGTTAGTAATATTACTAATACTAATTAAGGGTTTAAAATTAACAAGTTACTAGTCAATACTTGTTATTATTTTGGGTTAGTTCTTGGGTGCAACAAGAAGGAGATCTTCTAGTTGAAGATTTGCAAGGAGGATCTTCCATTTGGAATAAGCTCAAGAACAAGCTAGTAAGGTGAACTAGTTTGTGCCCTTTTTACCACAAATTAAATGTAAGGAAATTGTATTTCCTTATACTTTCTTTTTATGCTTTCATATTAGCATGCATGTTACGTAGATCACCTAAATGACAATTTATGAGATAAATTAATTTTATTAGAGAGTCTAATATGGATCTATGATATTTCAGATACTACGATTATTAGTTAATTAAACACGTAATTAGAAGCTACGTCAAGGAGAAAACGAGTTCAGGAACAGAAATCACGTCAGAACAGGTGCAACATCTGCTGCGTCCCTTGGAAGAGGCGCAGCTCCTCCTGCATCTGTTCTGGAGTTCAGCTCTATCTGTGAAGTCAGAACCGTTATCCGTTAATGTTCATTGGTAAGTTTAAGATCAATTTATTGATTGGGAACTCGAGTAAAAGTGACTTAGCAGGTTATGTACATCTGTAACCATCACAAAAGGGAAAAAAAACAGATTAAAATGAATTAAAACAAGTTAGATTTTATTTGCGGTGCCGGAATTGATTTATTACTAAACTTGGGTTTAAGAGGATTGGAAAAAGAAACAGAACGAAATATAAAAAAGGTATGTACAAAATACGAACCCCAGAAACTTGATATGGACAAATCGAGTTCCTACAATCCGGGTTTGATTTAGTGACGAAAACCCGCAAATATTGAATTATAAGGGATTTAAATCTTAATAAAGCATCATGATTAAAAGAGAATTATTGAAAGATGCTTATGTACCGAAAGGTGAAAGAAAATAAGAAAATAAGACGAAAAAGGAAAAATAATGGAAACCCGAGGAAGAAGAAGAAGAGGAAGAAGAGCAGGAGCAGCAAGCAGCCTCTGGAAGAGGCGCAGCATACGCTGCGACTCTTCGAAGAGGCACAGCTGCTGCTGCGTTTCTTCTTAACGTCAGATTTCCGCTGTTTTGTAAAAACGGTTTTACAAAAGGGCTTTTAAAATTGGTTTTGAGTATACTTTTGACGTGAATCTTACATTAATTGGTACGAAAATAAAAACATAAAATAAAAGTGGGATTTACACCCTTAGAATTACATGTTTGATGGAACGAGATTAACTAAGTTAACGTCGGTGATTGCTCGACTCGAATATATGTAGAAAGTGCCCTCGTTAGAGGATTTTAGATTAATTGATTGATTGATGTGTAGTGGTCAAATTGGTCGGTCATGCAACGTGACTGGTACTCAGAATGATCTGAACTTACGTGGTCGAATGATCAAGCACGTAGGCGTCGAAAGCTTAGAGCAAGGTCTAGAATGAAAAGGGAGAAGAGAAGGGCGGACACTCGCGTGAAAAATATGGAGACCGGAGGTCTCTATTTATACCAAAAAAATGTGAAGAGTTTTGGAATGACACAAACTTTGGAAAGAAATCACGGAAATATTCCGTAAGCAGCCAAACAAGGCTGGGGAAGAGGCGCGGCAGCTACTGCGATTCTCCAAAGAGGCGCAGCATCTGTTGTGTCATTTCCCAGAGGTTTCCTCCTCCGGAAGAAAGATTTCCGCGTTTCTGTTATGGAATTGCGGTAGATCTATACTTCCTTATTCCGTAAAATATGATATACGGAAGATATTTTACCAAAAGATATAAAATTTGATTGGGAATAAATATCTGGAATATTCTAGAACATTCCGACTCAGTATTTTAAATGGTTTCTTAGAAAATGAATCGGTTTTTGACCCGGACTCCAAATGAACTCTAATTATTGTCAAAACGACCGTATCGGTGTGCAGATGACGACCAAGGGGTAGACACGAGTATTTGAGCTATCACCTGATGATAAACTTATGGACTGTCATAAATCGTTCCGCGTACCAAACATGCGGCCCAATCATCTTTTGGTGGTTGGCGGAAGGTGTAGAAATGAGGTATCTATACTAACCTTTGAAACTTTATTGGCTCCTTGAGTAAATATCCATCAGCGAGTGCTAAATTATGATTTGGTTGAATAGGAGTTCCAATTGGCTTTGCTCCTTCCATCCCTCCATCCTTAACAATTTCCATTGCATACTTTCGCTGACTCATAAATAAACCTCTCGATCCAATGCAACTTCGATTCCCAAGAAGTAGCGAATGCGACCAAGATCCTTGATCCCAAAGCTTCTGTCGAGGAAAGCTTTAAGACGGGTGCATGCCTCGTAATTGTCACTGACGATGATCATATCATCGACATATACAAATACACCAATAAATAAACCATTGTCATTATATGTAAATAAAGAGTAATTGGCAAGACACTGAACGAACCCATACTTCTTCAATGATTCGGTTAATTTTGCAAACCAATTTCTCGAGACTTACTTCAAACTGTATAACGACTTCAACAATCTGCGTACCTTATTCGGCCCATGTGATTCAAAGCCTTGTGGTAGTTTCATATACACTTCTTCATCCAAATATCCGTGAAGAAACGCGTTGTTCACGTCCAACTGTGTGATAGACCATCCTTTGTGTAAGGCAACGGTCAAAAGACACCGTACACTAGTCATCTTAGCAACCGGCGCAAACGTCTCATGATAATCAACACCTTCTATTTGGATGAAACCTTGTGCTACCAAGCGTGCTTTATAGTGTTTAATTGTACAATATGCTTTGTATTTCACCTTATATACCCATTTGCATTCGATTGCTCGCTTTCCCACCGGTAAATCAAAAATCCTCCAAGTTCCCTTAGTTTCCAGTGCATTGATTTCTTTGGACATCGCTTCTCGCCATTCTGCATTCGTGGCTGCTTCGAAATAATTTCGAGGTTCTTGTACTTCATCAATTGCAGCTAGGAAACATTTGTGAGCATTAGAAAAATAATTGCTTGCAACATAGTTATCTATCGGATAACGAGTACCTTTCTTACAGGCTGGCGATTGGACTGAGCGAGCTTGATGCGTGGGGTTTATTAGTCGGGTTGATTGGCACAAATAATCTTTCTTCCAAGCGGGCTCAAAATTTTCACGTGTACCTCGTCCCATTGGTATGGTTTCGGTTTGTTCAATCACTGGTTGTTCATCAACGTGTTCTGTCTCGGGCTGTTCTTCAACTTCCAGTGTTTGTGTACTGCCTATGTTCTCATCTTCCCTCTTGTCATCATTGTGGACAATGGGCCACGGGGGCGCTTGGGAAACAAGCGTTTGCATTTGTGGAGTCGCCAACAATTTATTGTGGAAAATTGGAAACCGTTCGAATACCTCGTATCATGTCAAGACACAAAGTAGTGACATGAACACCAAGAACGCGTTACCCTTAGCATTCTATGTCTAGAATGACTCTCGTAGATGCCAATGAACACGGATGTTCACAGAGATCTGGAGTAAGGGGTGAGGGTACGTATTAGGAAGCTCTTTTGATCGAACACATAATCCCGCCCGCCTCGATAGCGGCCTCTACTAATGATTAGGGAAATTATCTATACTCGATATGTTGTCGATTTATATGCATGCAATGCAACATCCATTAGATTAATCCTAACATGTGAGAATTAGACCAAGTCGGTGAGCAATTAATTTAGCATACAATTAGGTCGAATCGGGATTTAAGTTCAATTACATGTGAAAACATACAAGCAATAATAAAGAAATACAATAATAATACAATAAAGAAAATTATAATAATTACATCGGATTCATTGATTTATGTCGAAAATACATCTAAAACGGATAATTTGAGAAAGAATAAACAAAGGAATTAACGAACAGAAATTAGGCGATAATACGAATAATAGTTAATTAAATACGTAACTAAAACTGGGCCAAGGCAAAACGGGAGTTCAGAGACAGAAATCAACCAGGAACAGGCGCAGCAGAGCTACGTCCCTTGGAAGAGGCGCAGCAGTCGCTGCGTCTGTTCCTTGGCTCAGTTATGGCTGTGAAGCCGGAATTGCAAGTCGTTAATGTTCGTTGGTTATTTTAATGATTGATTAACATTATTTACTCGAATGGAAGTGATTAACAGATTATTTACATATGATTGACGGTCATAAAAGCAATAAACATGAATGAAAACTAATTATGACTAATTATTACAAAATTAATGAGGGTTAATTAATTAAAAATTAATAAACTAACTAATTAATTAGACTAAATACGATAAATTAATGATGGACTAATGGTGAATATGATAATAAACAGATGAGAATATATCAACGATCGAATTCCAGAAACCCAATATGAATGAATCGAATTTCTACAACCCGGTTTGACTTTAATAACGAAAACCCGCAAATATTAATTATTTGGGATATAAATCGGGAATTTAATGATGAATTATATGTTAATGACGAATTATATGCTAAGGATGATGAACAATATGTTAAATTATCATGTGACTGAAATAAGAACAAACAAAGACGAAAGAAAACAAAAAAAAAGACGAAACCAACAAAAGACGAAGGAAGAAGAAGAGAACCAGGAACGGCGGCAACCTCAGGAAAAGGCGCAGCAAGTGCTGCGTCCTTTCCAAGAGGCGCAGCAGTTGCTGCGTCCCTTCTCGACGTCTGTCTCCTGTTAATCCGTAAAAAGGTATAAACAAAGGGTTGTAGAAATCGGTTTTAATTGTATTTTCGACATAAACCTTATAATATGATTACAATAAATAAAGAGCAATAAATAAAAGAGAGATTTACACCCTCAGACTTACATGTTTGACGAAACGAGATGAACTAAGTTATTGTTTAGTGATGCTCGACTTGAATGTAGACGAAAGTGCCCTCGTAAGAGGAATTAAAACAGATTGATTAAAGTTGATTATGGTGGAGTTGGTTAAAATTGTCGGTCATGCAAAACGAGGCTGGTACTCAGAAGGATCCGAGCTTACGTGGTCGAAAGTTCAAGAACGTAGGCGCCAAAAAGTAAGAACGTGGTCTAGAATGCAAAGGGAGAAGAGAAAGGGCGGACACTCGCGTGAGAAATATGAGAGACCGAAGGTCTCTATTTATACTAATCACGCGGAGGAAGTAGGGTTTTCGGAGAGACTTTGGAAGTGAATCTCGAAAAGATATGAAAAAAATACGAAAAATACGCAGAAAAGGACTTGGGAAGAGGCGCAGCAGGCACTGCGTCTCTTGGAAGAGGCGCAACACCTGCTGCGTCCTTTCCCAGGTGGTTTCCTCCTGCGGAAGAAAGATTTCCGTGTTTAGTTTATGGAATAACGGAATAATTTGGTTTTCCATAATATTTTGTGTGAATATTACGGGAAATTGTTTACCAAAGATTAAAAGATTTATAAAATATGGAATAGAAATATCCGGAACATTCCAGAACATTCCGACCCGGCATTTTAATGGTTATCAGAAAATGAAGACGGTTTTAGGCCCGGACTCCAAATATGCTCTAATTACTGTCAAAACGACTGTATAGGCACGTAGATGACAATTAAGAGGTAGACATAAATGTTTGAGCGATCACTTGACGATAAACTTACGAACTGTCACAAATCGTTCAGCGTATCAAACATGCGGCCCAATCATCACCGGGTGGTTTGCGGGAGGTGCAAAAATGAGGTATCTACAGAGCCCCCACTTTGACTGAGGCTTGGACAAGGCGAAAGTCAAAGTATAGCCATCAGGTCAATCGAAGATTACAACCTGACGACTATGGAGATGCGAGGCGGTTCAAGGGGTCTGAACCAAGGACCTGTCGTCGGGAAAATTTTAGAGTCGGTCGACTATTGGGGAGGGTCGTTTAAAGTCCATTAGACTACGTAAGGAGGCTCGCCAGCCATAAGAAGAAACCATACCTGAAATTCTTTGAGACTCCAGGGAAAATAAAACGCGATATTGGGAGAAGACAGCAAGACACAGTCTAGAACTGCTGGGAGAAATCTGCTTGTGTTCAGCTTCAAACAAACTTCGGAAGAATTTGGGGTCGATGTTGATCTCCATGTCTCGAGAGGAAGTGACTGTCGGTCGTGAACTCTCGCTGGGGGAACTTAATCGGGAATTGATCTCCATGTCTCGAGAGGGAAAGTCTATCCGTGTACTCTCGCTGGGGGAACAGAATCGGGAACTGATCTCCATGTCTCGAGAGGGAAAGTCTATCCGTGTACTCTCGCTGGGGGAACAGAATAAAGGTGTGTCGAAACACCTGTCAAAGAAGGAATGCTCGTTGTGACAAGCTAGGTCTTGGGTAAAAATAAGGCAATAATTTGCTGTTGGCTTGGAAGATGTGGATCCGGGCGAAGAATATACGTCAAACGGACCCAATATGTGATATAGCATCAAGGAAGAGGCGCACCAAAGATGGGCCCACAAAATAACGAACTCATAACGAATTTTTAAAAACTCGTATGAAGGAAAGCTGAGGAAGAGGCGCAGCAAGAGCTGCGTCCCTTGGAAGAGGCGCAGCACCTGCTGCGCTTATTCCTGGGCGTGTCTTTTCTGCGTAAAAACCCGTTGAAACAGGGGTTTCATTTCATTATTTCGAAACATAAAATCTCGTTTACTCTCTCAAATTCCAACCATTTCCGTCAAAATTTGATCCAAAAGCTTGCATTTGCTATGACTAATCGAGTTATGTGTATCAATCTTGCATTTATCTTCCATATTTGATCAAATAAGGTCGACAAAATTAGGGTTTTCGACCCTAATTAGTCGAAAATTTGGGGCTTTTCCCCCAAAAGATTTTGCCTTGAAAAATTGGCTTTGTAAATGGCCAATTGGTAATATAAGGATCATAACCATATATTTGTTTCGAATTTACGTTGAGTTTTGAGCATTTGAGCGGAATTGTGACGGTTTCACAGCTAAACCGTAAATTGCTTCGAAAATAGCCTTAGGATTGCCCATTTGTGACGAAACTTGATATTTGGAATCCTTGTGTGATGGGTAAACTTCCTACCATCTCGGAATTTTGGTTTGTGACGGCTTTTTCAGGACACTTTTCTAGGGCATAATCGTCGTTCTAACGAAATGTTGTCGAAATTCCGACTCGAACACATGAATAGGCTTCAACTTAGGCTTGACTTCACCCAAATTATCACATGAGCGAACGGGTTTGTGAGTAATTGCCAAAGATGGCGAGAAAAGAGTGATTTCGGAACTCCGAAAACTCGAAAATCCCCTAATGAAGGCTTGTCGTCACTTGACGCGGCCTAAATTTGCCTTAATTTTGCAGGTGACGAGGCTTCTACATCTGGGGGGGTCCCATGGACGTGGACACTGCTGTTGACCCTTCTCAGGTGCTTGAGGAGGCGTTGGAGGAGGCGTTCACCGCTGCGGTGATGACTGCTGAGGACGAGGTTCGGGATGAGGAGGCTGCCGAGGAGGAGGAGGCCTCGAGACGGGCCAACGTTGGACGAGGTGGTCGCCAGCTGAGGGGAGCACCTGCGTGGGCTGAGACTTGGGATAGTAGGCACCTGCTCTGGGCTGCGGAGGGTCACCTGTCCTACAGGACGGTGAAGAGCTTGGTAAATAGAATTCATCACTCTTCATTCATCTTCTTTCATTTCTGTTTGTCATTCCTTCTCTTCTTTATTTGAGCTAAAGATAGCTTTTGTTTCAAATCAACATAGGAGGCCGAGAACATCAGGTCGTTCTCGGGCTATACGACGGCGATGAGGTGCTACGAGAGGCTATCGGCTGAGGAGAGGGCCATGATCGAGCGAGGAGCGTTCGACGCCTTGGTGCAGGCCTGGAGGGATATTGCGAGGAGGAAGCTTCGGGCTAACCTCAGTCTCGTCCGAGCTTTCTTGGACCGGTTTTGGGACACGACCTCCACATTCCACATGCCTTTTGGTGAGGTGGGGGTCACATTGGAGGACTACGGCATGATTTCTGGTCTGCCGTGTGGGACTGAGGTTGTGGAGTTGCCAGAGACGGCCATGAGGGTTGACTCGGCAGAGGCCAGGAGGTTGATCGGCTGGAACTTGGCGCCGAAGGTGGCTGCGGTACCTGGCTTGGTGCCTAGTTCTTACGTGTGGGACTACTTCGCGGGGAAGAACCCGACGTTGGTGGTGATCGAGGGGAGGGAGACGGCTCCTCCTCCCTGCACTGCAGAGCAGAGAGTCCACTTGTGGCTCTGGTGGTTCTTGTCTTCGATTTACCTCGGAGACAAGGGAGAGAGGCTTTCGACGAAGCTTCTTCCCTTTCTTTCTGACCTGAGCTCCCTAGGCCGTTGGGACTGGGTCACTGCTGGTTTTGCGGTCCTCATCCGCTTCATGAGGGCCACAGTTCGTCCAGAGTCGATGGAGAAGGGGACTTCTCTTGCTGCTGTCGGCCCTGGACTACTTTTGGAGGTACGAACCTTCACTTCTTCTCATGAAAGATCATTTCCTATTCTTGCCAAATCACGAAAGATCGTTGTTGATTATCTTGATTTACAGGTGTGGGTGTACTTATACTTTCCGGGCCTCGCGCCCAAGAGGACGGAGCCGGTGGAGAAGGCCTATCCCGTTGTGAGGGATTGGGTGATGTGTCGCACGAGGAGTCGGCGTTCCTTCCACGACGTCTGTCGGCGGGAGGTAAACGCTCTTCAGCTGGATGGCATGAGTATTTTACCTTACATTTGACTGTGTTTCTATCTCCTTCTTTTTAGAACTGATCATAATAATGGCCCTACGTTTGCTTTTCTAGTGGGTGCCTAGGCCTTGGGAGGAGTACGCTGGCGCTCCTCCTTTCGTGGCTGAGGTCCTTCGACCTAGGAGCTCGAACCGGTTACTGCTGAGGACATCGATGGGTCCTGTGTGGTACTTGGGTGAGCGCCTGACTCGTCAGTGCTCTCGGGACGTCTTGACGGATCCCATCGATCCTCCTCGGATGATGTTTAGGGAGCCTTCTGAGGCTGAGACGGAGGCTGACTTGGCTGGCGTCGGCGGCGACGCCCTCCTTCTTCCTGGTGAGGACTACTCGGCGTTCCTCTACGGGAGGTTGGCGTACTGGCTGGTTGTGGTGAGTGCTTTGCCCCCTTTCATTTTTGATTGTTTGAGCATATGATGAAAGATCATCGGTTAACGGAAATCGTCTGATCTTGCAGGAGGTCGAGGCGGCGGGCATCGAGCCCCCCGAGTACCCCGAGACCCTTGAGTACACCGACACGACGGGGATGACGACGATCTCCGAGCTATGTGACTTTGACGTGGCGGTGAGATACGCTGGCTTGGACGATTGGCAGCATCTGATTCGGAGGGTGAGCCTTCTAGCTTGCATAGTTTTCGTGTAAGAACACATTTGCTCGAGTTTGCTCAATTGCTAAACATTTTCTTTTGAAATTCAGGTCGCGCCATCCCGGTTCGTGGCATTGTGGAGGGTAGCCAACCGGCTGCGGGCTACTGCCGTCGAGGCACTTGCTGGTGGCCGAGGACGTCAGGTATGAACCTTCCGTTTACTTTATTTTTGAGTTTTCTAATCTTCCTTTATGCTTGAAATGATTGACATGAGCCAGTTTTGTCATTTGCAGAGGGAGCGCGAGCCTTCCCAATCCCGAGAGGAGACGGCTCGCCTGCTGAGGGAGCTTGAGGTCCGTGACGCCGAGGTTGCTCCTCTCGAGGCGAGAGTTGCTGAGCTAGACGGCGACCAGCAGTAGCTTCCGCGTTACTTCTTGTTTTTTGGTTGTATTTTTGTACATTTATACATTTTAGGACCCATTGTTGGACATTTGGATCTTGTTTTGGGGCTCGAGCCCCCAGTTTGGTGTACATATCCCTTTTTGGTTGTATATATGGTGGCCTGCGTGCCTTTGCTGCTGGGTTGATGTTTGTACCTGCAGGTTAGCTTTGAACAGGTTTGGTATATGACGGTTTACGCCGTCATGCTGCCGAAATTTACACAGAAATCTCATAGAATATATATTTGTACATATGGCCTAAATTAGCGCAAAACAATGACTCGAAAATGCAAAAAAATGACCAGAAATAAAAATGCAAAAATTTGGTCGGAAATGGCAAAAATTTGGTCGGAAATGACCGGACGGTAGGGAGGGTTACCCCCTAAAAAAATAAAAAATAAAAAAACATATAAGTTTGAAATGGTTTCCCCGAAAGTAAAAAAGAGAAACGTAAAGTTCGAAAGAATGATGTAATTAAATTAAATACAAAAAATAGAATAAATGAAGTAATCAAATTAAATTGGTGAAATGATTCCCCAAAAAATAAAATTAAAAAGAAATGTACAAGTGTGCTAAAATGACGAAAATGTCGATATCGTCTCGAGATGCATGCCTGCGAAATTAGGAAACACGAAATATGGTAACTTGACGCATTTGCCAAAATAATAACCCGTATGAATACGAAATTTTTCGTTTAGGAATTTAGGGAAGATCCAACGCGGAAAATCACAGAAAAAGAGCTGAGGAAGAGGCGCAGCAAGAGCTACGTCCCTTCGAAGAGGCGCAGCGCCTGCTGCGCCTGTTCCCCAGTTCGTCCGTTCTGACGGATTTTAGGAAATAGCTTTTAGTATAAATAGAGACGTCGAGGAAGGTTTTATTCACATAATTCATTCGTCTTTCTTCGTCTTATTACACTAAACTCCCAAAACAAGCCTACATCATGAATACTCTTGAGATTCGTCTAAAAGAATGGACAAATGAGTTCTCTAGTGTGGAGAAGTATGACATGGGTGCTTATAATTTTGGAGCACTTTTGACCTTGAAATTGATCAAGGTAGTCAAACCGTTTCTCGATGCATGTCTTGACTATTGGGACCCTAATTATCACGTATTTGCCTTTCCTGGAGGAGACATTTGCCCATTTCCCAAAGAGATTGCTGTGATCGGTGGTTGGGATCCGGAACATTTGCCTGCTATTCTCTCCACTTCTCAAGGGTATAAGAACAAGTTGAGAGACTTGCTTGGATTGGCCAGAGTTGATGTTGACCGTCTGCTGACTTCTAAAGGAGTGCGAATGTTGGATTTCATCGATCGCTTCATCTATAGGGCTGATCCTACTGTTTCTTATGTTGCGAGGCGAAGGGCATTCGGATTCTGCCTAGTACATGTATACGTCCTTCAAGGGCATGTTGATGAGGACATGAGGGGCGACCCTCGTCTTTTTAGCCTGATTGAGCAAATGGAGCTGCGCAGGAGCCCAGCTTGTCTGTGTTTAGTAGAGATCTTATTGGGCTTGGATAACAGGAAAGTCAATCGCGACCTACCTTATCTGGGAAGTCCCATTATTTTGCAGGTAAAAGAATATATTTCGTTCTTTTAATTTTGTTTCGTTTTTTTTTTCGTTTTTGTTTTTTTTTTGTCGTTTTTTTTTTATTTTTTTTTTTTGTTTTTCGTTTGTATTTCTAATACCCACTTTTGGTAGGTTTGGCTTATGGAGCGTCTTCGATTGATCGAGCCCCCAGCTAATGTTCCTTCTTATCATGCTCGTTCGATTGCAATGAGAACCAGGCTTTACATGGTGGAATTCACTCGAGTGTGCAATTACTGGGAGAACAAATTGAAAAGTGAAGATGGCCCCTTAATTAGATGGATCATACCATGATGGCACCTTAAATCTGTCACTGGAGTATCTTTCCTGGATCCTACCCGAGCTGTTCGCATTCCCGGTTTGGAGTTTATGATATACATCTTCCCGAAGAGGTTGATGAGGCAGGTTGGATTGAAGCAGATGATCCGAAGCTTGACACTGTCCCGCAGACTGCCGTGGCGCTTACTACGGAGAGTCGAAGAGAGTGGGCCATCAAATGGGCTCAAAGGAACATTTGATTCTTGAATTCTAATGTAAGCGCTCTATGTGTGTCGGATTCCTATATGCGGTGGAGGAAAGGTGCTACTCCTGAGCAACGCGAAAGACTTAGGAAGTGTGAACCTGTTGACTACAAGGTTCGCGAGGTGGAAAAGAAGAAGGAGAAGCATCTGACTGAGGGAGAGGAAGAAGCCGGGTTTCGAGTTAATCCTTCGAAGAAACCGAAGACTTCTCCTTCCGTCGAGATGGTGGTTGGCAACAATGGCAAAGCAAGACCACGAGAGAGACCATTGGTGATTAGGTCGGAAGTGGCGCAGGAGCGGCCGGCTCGAGGTCGCGACAAGAAGTATGATAAAAATGACAAAGGCAAAGGGAAAATGGAAGAGTAGCCTATGTCTTTATTATTATTTATTATTATTATTATTGCAATAAGAAGGTGGGGTTTTTAGAATCCTAGCCTATTTATTTTTATTATGATTTTATTATGTAACGTATTATTATTATGAATGAAATAAAAGAGGTTGATTGGTTATGAAACCGTTGTGGTTTTCTTTTCTTTATTCTTGTCGAATTTCAAATGCATTTGCAAATGTCCTTCTATTTACATTTAAAGCGGTTAAGTGGGTTGCATCCCGTGAAGGATTGCCTACGTATTCATAAAAAAAAGAAATCAAACCCTTGCGCGTAATTCAAGTAAATGTAAAAGAATAATTGTTCTAAGCAAGAGCTTGTAATGAACTTTAGAAAATAAGCATGTGCTTTACTTACTCCGAAGATGCAATTTAGTTTATTTGATGATGTGAGAATGACAAATTGTCAAAATTCAAGAGCAAGATGACATTAGCTTGATTTAGCTTGGCCAGGGGCCGTTTATCTCGTGCCACAAGAGCGACACGTGAGGTTACGCGAGGCGCGTTTTTGCTCCTATTCTAGGTATAATAACGTTTTAATTGGTCAAGGTTTGTTGGGTTAGCAAATTCGTTCCCGTCTAGGTCTGTGATCCTAACCGCACCTCCTGGAAGTATTGACTTGACTAGGAATGGCCCGGCCTAATTGGGTTTGAATATTCCTCGTGGATCGACAGGTAAAAGAGCCCTAATGGATTTGAGAACCAAATCTCCTTCTTTGATGTTCCTTGGCTTAACCCTTTTGTTGAAGGCTCGTTTGATACGCGCCTGATATGTTTGCACATTATGTAATGCACGTAACCTTCGTTCGTCCAGGAGGATGAGTTCTTCATATCTATCCCTTTCCCAATCGGCTTCGGGTATTTGACTTTCGAGTAAAATACGCAAGGATGGTATTTCTAGCTCGACTGGTTGTACGGTTTCCATGCCGTAGGTCAAATAGAAAGGAGTAGCCCCAGTGGGCGTCCTAACGGATGTACGGTATACCCACAAAGCAAAGGGTATCTTGCTTGGCCAATCTCTATAGTTGTCAATCATTTTCTAGAGAATCGTGACAACGTTTTTGTTTGCTGCCTCTACCGCGCCATTGGTTTGTGGTCTGTATGGCGAGGAGTGGTGATGCTTGATTTTGTACTTGGCTAGAAATTGTTCAGTCTCAGCTTGGAAATGTGATCCATTGTCACTGATGATCTCATGTGGGCAACCATATCGACAGATGATATTGGTTTGTATTAACTTTGCCACGTTCTTGGCTGAAAGACTGGTGTAGGAAGCCGCTTCCACCCATTTGGTGAAGTAATCGATTGCTACTAGGATAAAACAGTGACCTCCTGTTCCGGTTGGAGTGATCTTGCCGATGATGTCAATTCCCCGAGCAGAAAATGGCCAGGGAGATGTCATGGTGTAAAGAAATGAGGGAGGAACATGTTGTACATTCCCGAAGATCTGGCAATTATGGCAATGTCTCACATATTTGATGCAATCAGATTCCATCGTGGTCCAATAATATCCTAAACATGTGATTTTCTTTGCCATCATGGGTCCACTCATGTGAGGGCCACATTCTCCATCATGGACTTCTTCCATCCCTTTTAGTGCCTGTGAATGATTAAGACAACGTAGGATTACACCAAGAGGTGTTCTTTTGTATAGCTCTCCTTGCTTGAGGACGTATTGGGAAGCTAGTAAACGGATAGCGCGTTGTCCCCTTTTGTCCATTTCTGGTGGATAGGTGCCGTTGAGTTTGAAGTTTAGGATTTCTTGGAACCAAGGCTCCCCCGTAATTTCCTCTTCATCGGTAATTTGGTGCACATATGCTGGCTCTGATCGTCGTTCGATGCATAAAGGCATTTCCACCATACTATCCGGCATGTTAATAAAAGATGCGAGTTTTGCAAGAGCATCCGCAAATTGATTTTCTTCTCGAGGTAGATGTAAGTAGGTTACTTGATCGAAGAATTGGGCTACTTGGTCTATCCTGGCTTGATAAGGTGCCAGGCTTTCGCTTCGGATTTTCCCAGATCTCGTAACTTGATTGATGATCAAAGAGGAATCCCAATGTACTCAAAGATTCTTCATGCCTAAACTTAATGCCGCTTGCAATCCAATGAGACAGGCTTCGTATTCTGCAGCGTTATTTGTCACCTCGAAGTCGAGTTTGACAGAGATTGGTGTATGCTCGCCTTCAGGAGAGATGAGCAACACCCGTATTCCAAATCCTCTTAAGTTTGATGCTCCATCAAAGTAGAGGTCCCAGGAGTCTACATCTGTTTGGAGTAAATCCTCATCCGGAAATGACCAGGTGTCTATCGTTTATGTATCATTGATGGGATTTTCTGCGAAGAATTCTGCAACGAAGCGCCCCTTTATGACTTTCAAAGGTACATATTTAAGATCGAACTCAGAGAGCATCAAAGTCCATCTCGCTAGACGTCCATTGAGAACGGGTTTCTCGAAGAGGTATTTGACAGGATCCATTTTAGAGAATATTTTAACGGAGTAGCTAAGCATGTAATGGCGTAGCTTCTTCGTTGCCCACACAAGAGTGAGGCATGTCTTCTCGAGTGGTGTGTATTTGCACTCGTACTCCAAGAACTTCTTACTAAGGTAGTAGATGGCTCTTTCTTCTTTTCCTATGGTTTGAACTAGCATGGCGCCCATGGCCGTTTCAGTTACCGTGAGATATAAACCAAGAGGTTGATCTCGTTAGGGTGACATGATCACTGGCGGTTTGGCTAGTATTTCCTTTATTCGGTCGAAAGCCTTCTGACAGTCATCATCCCACATGGTGTGATCTGTTTTCTTTAACTTCTTGAATATGGGTTCGCAGATCATGGTGAGTTTCGATATGAATCGACTGATGTATTGTACCTCGCCTAGGAATCCCCTACCTTCTTTCTCTGTTTGAGGTTGCGGCATTTCGATTAGAGCTTTGATTTTTGAAGGGTCTATTTCTATACCTCGTTGGCTAACCACGTATCCCAGGAGTTTGCCAGATGTCACTCCGAATGCGCATTTCTGAGGACTGAGCCTCATGTTGTACTTCCGTAGCGTCGAGAAGAATTTGCGAAGGTTCGCAATATGTCCCTCTCTTTCCTTGGACTTGACAATCATGTCATCTACGTATACCTCGACTTCTTTATGCATCATGTCATGTAAGAGCGTAGTTGCGGTTCGTTGGTATGTAGCTCCGGCGTTGATTAACCCAAACGGCATAACCGTGTAGCAGTAGGTTCCCCATTGAGTGACAAAGGCGGTCTTATGCATGTCCTCTGAGGCCATCTTGATCTGGTTATACCCCGCGTATCCATCCATGAAGGATAGCAACGCGTGATCTGCCGTATTATCCACTAATATGTCGATATGTGGTAGAGGAAAGTCATCGTTAGGGCTTGCTTTGTTTAAGTCTCTAAACTCAACACAAACACGGATTCTCCCATCCTTTTTGGGTACGGGTACTATGTTAGCTACCTAGTCTGAGTACTCGGAAACTTTGATGAACCCGACTTTGAATTGTTTATCGACTTCTTCTTTGATCTTGAGAGCCCATTCTGTCCTCATTCGACGAAGCTTCTGTTTCACGGGTTTGAAACCTGGTTTGATTGGGATTCTATGCTCTGCAATATCCCTGTCGATCCCTGGCATATCTTTGCAGGACCAAGCTAAAACGTCTTTGAACTCGTGTAGGAGGTCTATGAAATTGGCCCTTTCGGTGGGGCTCAGGGTTGTCCCTATCCTAAGTTCTTGGGGTTCTAGTTCACTTCCTACGTTGATGGGTGCAGTATTTTCTATCACTGGTCCCTCTTCCCCCTCTTGTAGTATTTCTTTGGCTATGTAGGGAGGTATCTCGATTGAGTCAAGGTCTGGGTCATTCTCATCATCATCGCAAATAGAATTGCATTCAAGATAACACGAAGAGTAAGCAGAACCTGATTTATTCATATTAAGATTTGAGAAAAGTTGAAACAAAGAAGCCATCTGATCTGTGGTCAGTGGCGGTAAAGGGACAGTGGTTGGGTCATTTCCCGAACTACTGTTGCTATTCGTCACTAGGCTAGGAGAAACGAGGGGAGTGGGAATGACGACAGGAGGAGACTCTCCAGGAACTTCTCTAGACTCCGACTCTGACTCTGACTCGAATTCATCGTTTTCTGGTTCTCCTTTGAACATCTCTCCTTCTCCAGTAGTGAGCTTGAAGAGTCTTTGTTGAACCATATAGTTTATATGTTTATGTTTTGATGATGTCAAGGTGTTTTACATTCTATATACTTGTTGCGTGTAATCTTTTGTTAAGTATTTTAGAACTAATCTATTACGAGCAACAAAGAAGGTTGTGACGATTACGTGAGAAGTTCAAGCCTTCGTTCAAGATCAAACAATTCAAGCTTCATTCAAGAACTATGTGAAGACGAAGCTCGTCTAAAGATTAATCAAGCTTGGATGATGACGTAGCCTATAATCGAAGATCTCCTTGAAGATTAGAATAGTATAGGTGATTATCTCGTAATGATAATCAAGAATGAGTTTCTTGATTTAGTAAAGTTATAGCTTTCCAGCTATAACATTACTAGTAAAAGAGCTCAATGTTATAGCTCTTCTACTATAACATTGAAATGCTGAGTTTTTATACACGACTTATAAATGTTTCGAAAATTGTTTTATAATTGTTTAAAGTTTGTTTTAAATGTTTTAATGAAAGTATTTATATAATAAAGCCCGGTTTAGTGAGGAGTCCGGTTTTATAGTAAACGTTAATTGGTAGTTATGATGGATCAACTTATGAGTTAGACCTTGCTACTAATTAGGGTTTCTAGATAGCCTCTCTTAAAACCTAAATTCTAATCATATGTTAAGACTAGGGTTTGCACGATTCACGAAGCTTATGGGCTGTGGTATCTCGTGTTGCCTAAGGTATATTAGGTAAAGATTTTATTCTATAATAATATCTTTACATATCTTATATAACTTACTTAATATATTTATTTATGATTAAAGATATTTTTGTTTTAGGAAATCTTATCATAATCTTAGAATTTATAGTAAAGATAATAATTGGAAAGATTATATTCTATCTCATTGAATATTCTTTATTATTATTTGAGGGCTTTTAGGAAAGAGATAATAAGAAGATATGATTTGTTTCTATATCTTATTATTTCGGCTATTAGGGTTTGACAAAACCGTGTAGCCTACTCCTTCTCCTCCTATAAATACTTTGATATTTACGACATCTAAAACAGAGACCTTAACCATAAAAATTGATTTAATGTTTACAAAGCAAACCGTGTGTTTTAAGCAGAAAAATCGATTTGCTATTTTGAAAGGTCGTGTGTCATAAAACTCGCATACTCGTTCTTCATTTATCGTTATAAGATAATAGAGCATAGTTGATTTCTTAACTTGTTCATTAACGTGAACCTTTGTTAAGATCATTAGTACTTTCTTATTAGTGTAAGTTAGTCACTCGAGTATTTAACGGTACTCATTGAGTTACAGCTAGAGTTAGTTGTACGAGTTGGGTTAGTAAATTTGTAATCCGTAGAAAGGTACTAAATTTATTAATCGAGAATAGTGGACGTAGGTTTCGACTTGTGAAACTGAACCACTTCAAAACCCGGTGTCTCTTCGTTCTTTCGTTTGTTTCGTTTATTACGTTTACCTTCATTAGTTGATTAGTTAAAGTTTAATCAATAAACTTTAAATAATCAATTACATTAGCATAATCGAAAAAGCTTTCAAAAAGTTTTAAATCCTCAATTCACCCCCCCTCTCTTGAGTATTTTGGATCAATAGACTCTTCAATTGGTATCAGAGCCTCGTGCTCTTGATTGCCTAACCGCAAAGAGGCTGATCTATCTTGTTTTTCATCTATCTTATCGTTTTATATTCCGCTGCCTATCACGTGATAAATGGATTCCAAATATCTCAAGTGTCCCGTCTTTGATGGGAAGAATTACGGATTGTGGAAAAACATGATGACTCACTATGTGAAAGGACACGACTGGGAGTGCTGGAGGATTATTCAAAATGGACCGCACGAAATTTTTGTGGCATCCGAGGAAGGCACTACCTATGAAAACAAAGAAGAGGACTATGTCGAGGCCGACTACAAGAAGGCCGAAAAGAACTCCAAAGCAATAAGTCTTCTGCAAAACGGAATGACTTCAACCGAGTTTGATCGGTTTTCTTCTTGTTCCACGGCCAAGGATATATGGGATGGGCTCGAATTAGCTTACGAAGGTACTTTCATTGTTAGGAAGCACCGAATTGATTTGCTTATGCAAAAATATGAGCTATTCATCATGGAGCCTAACGAGTCCTTGGATAGTATGTCCGCAAGGTTTTCAAGTATAATAAATGAATTAAAAAACCTAGGTAGGATATTCTGTACCGAGGACATTGCTAGAAAGGTTCTTAGGAGCCTTACTAAGAAGTGGCGTGCTAAGGTCACTGCAATGGAGGAATCACGAGATCTTGAAACCCTTTCCTATCAAGAACTCATTGGTGCTCTCATGGCCCATGAAATTACTCTTAACAAAGATGACGCTGAACCAAGTCGCAATAAGAGTATGGCCTTAAAGAGCGAAGAAGTTGACTCTGAACTAGAGGATGAAACTGTCTTGTTTGCACGACGCTTTAAAA
This sequence comes from Silene latifolia, assembly GCF_048544455.1. Classification (NCBI taxonomy): domain Eukaryota; kingdom Viridiplantae; phylum Streptophyta; class Magnoliopsida; order Caryophyllales; family Caryophyllaceae; genus Silene; species Silene latifolia. The sequence continues at coordinate 102,836,158 of NC_133526.1, read as the reverse complement.
ATAAGATATTTCGAAATAAACAAACAAAATCATCCTATAACAACAATTAATTCAACAAAAAGGTTAATGACTCAAAGTCGTCCTTCGCAAATAGAGGTTGCTTCAAGTGTGGAGAATCTGGTCATATGATCAAGGATTGTCCAACATGGGAGAAGATAAAGGACAAGACGAAGCGTGAAAAGACAAAGAGAGAATTCAAGCAAGTTATGATGGCTTCGTGTTGGGGAGACCTTGACTCAGAAGATGATGAGGAATCTGAAGACGACGAAGTAGCAAACCTTTGTCTCAGCAGTGTTAGTCTTGACCTAATCTCCGACAGTGACAATGAAAGCACAAATTCTCATTCAAACTATTGCTTTCTTGGAGAATCAGACGAAGACGACGATGAAGAGGTAAGTTATCTTGAGCTTAAAAAACGTGTTAGGAAATTGTCTAAAAGTGCTTTAATTGAATTCTTTGAACAATCTCTTGATAAGTGTCACGAACAGGATTTGGAATTGAAAGATCTAAAGGAACAGATTCTCGAAATCGCGGAAGAGAATCATACTCTCAAGACTAAAGCTAAGAAGTTGAAATCTAAAGTTATAGCTAAGAAAGCTACAACATTAGATTCTACTATGGCCGAAAAAAAGGAATTACAGTCCAATGTTATAGCTAATGAAGCTATAACTTCCGACCTAAAGCTTAACATCAAGCACCTTCAAGCCAAAGTTATAGCTAATGAAGCTATAACCTTAGAACTTAGAAAAGTCAAAGAACTCTTGGAAACTAAGGTCACATCTAATGAAGAAGTGATCTTGGATCAAAAGAAAGAGATAGATTCTCTTTTAAAGCACTTAAAGGAATCTAAGACCGATATGATCAATGTTAAGAAACAACACACCGATGTTGTGTTTATTCTTAACAAACGATTCCAAGACTTTCGTGACAACTTTAAAAAGGATAATGATGTAGATCACACGAAATGTCAAGAGGAAATTAAAACCCTAACAGACCTACTTCTACACGCTAGAAAGGTCCATGACAAGTGGGAAGGTAGCACAAAAGTCCTAAACTTCCTAACCGAACAATCTGACAATAATATGAAAATGGGGTTAGGACATGAGTGCTACACCCGTAGAGATCACTCTAAATGCAAATCAACACCTTCGGATTTTAATTTTAGAAAAACGAAGTATGCTGATCTTCCTGAATATTTGATTTGCAATTACTGTGGTCATACGGGTCATATCCAAATCAATTGTGTAAAAAAGGCTCATGATTTACGAAAAAATGTCGAACATGCCAAAACTGTTGACACAGTTGTCGAGGATAAGGAAACTCCCACTAACGAAGCTAACGAAGAAAGGAACAATAAATTTCGTTGGTTCTATAACATGGCCTTTGACTACTCTAAGAAACCAAGCACTTCACAAAGCCCTTGTAGATCTCAACCCAGTAAACCTATTCACAAGGGAAATAGTCAAGAGAGACCTAGAGAAAACCCTAACCCTAGAACTCCTCCCAAACCAAACAAGCCTAAGGTTAGAGAAACGATCATTAGACGTGTTTGGGTTCAAAAGGATTTAGTATTTAGAGTAACTAATCATAAGGGACCCAACTTAGCTTGGGTACCTAAAAACTGTATCTAATCATTTATGCAGGAAGAAGTGAAAGAAAACAATCAATGATATCTTGATAGTGGATGCTCAAGACACATGACCGGAGATAAGAATCTGTTTCTTTCACTCAAGCCCTTCAATGGAGGAAAAGTAACGTTCGGGGATAACAAAAAGGGAAAAGTTATTGGAGTTGGCAAAATCGGAATCTCTAAGTCTCACGCAATAAGTGACGTTTACCTCGTGGATGGTCTAAAACATAATTTGCTAAGCATATCTCAACAATGCGACAAAGGTAATAAAGTAGTTTTTCATACTGATAGTTGTTGCATTATTATTGAAGGAACTAGCAATGTTATTCTTGAAGGCCACAGAAAAATGAATGTTTATATGGTAGATTTAAATGTTGTGCCTACTAACTCTTTTTCGTGCATGAAAGTTACACTTGATGATCCTTGTCTATGGCATAAATGTTTTGGTCACATTAGTTCACTAACCTTGAATAAACTCAAGAAGTGGGACTTGGTTGAAGGGTTACCTAAAATCAAGTTCGACCAAGAAAAGATGTGTGATACGTGTGCAAGGTGTAAACAAGTAAGATCATCATTCAAATCAAAAAGAGTAGTAAGCACAAATCAAGCCTTGGAATTAGTGCACATGGAGTTATGTGGACCAATGAAGGTAAGGAGTAGAGGAGGATCCAGGTACGTCTTCGTTCTTGTAGATGACTACTCAAGGTATGTATTGCCTATCTTTCTTCATTCAAAAGACGATACTTTTGATGAATTTGATTGTCTTATGAAACGTGTTCAAAACAAATATAAGACTAATCTCGTATCTATCCGTACGGATCATGGCACCGAATTAGACAACCAAACTTTTATAGAATATTGTAGAGTTAATAGTGTAGGGCATAACTTTTCTGCACCAAGAACTCCTCAACAAAACGGTGTCGTTGAACGTATGAATAGAACCTTAGAAGATATGGCACGTACAATGCTCTTGTGTAGTGGTTTACCTCGTAACTTTTGGGCTGAAGCCATTAGTACTTCTTGCTACATCCATAATCGTGCTATGGTCCGACCTATCCTTAAGAAAACCCCCTACGAACTCCTTAGAGGTCGAAAACCTAATATCTCCCATCTTCGCTGTTTTGGGAGTAAATGTTTTGTACATAATAACGGCAAAAACCGTCTAAGTAAATTCGACCCTAGGAGTGATGAGGCGATTTTCATAGGATATTCAGATCATAGCAAGGCTTACAAGGTCTTCAATAAGAGAACTCTTTGTATTGAAGAAAGTGTCCACGTTATTTTTGATGAAGATAACGTGTTTGATAAGCCATTATAGGATGAGGAAGAAGAGTTGGATGAACCCGACTTTCGTCTCTCAAGAGACGATCCCCCGGATTTGGAGTTAGAGGATAATGAGATTGAGGGAATAAATGATGAACTTGATCGTTCCTCAAAAGATAAAAAGGAGAAAAACAAAGTTATAGTTAATGATACTATAACATTGACTCAAGATAAGAACTCCCAGACCAATGTTATAGATGATGCTACTGTAACATTGAATCCAAATCAAGGTGTAGAGTCCGAGGCTATAATCGGCTTAAATACAACACTTGGATTGGATTCAGGGGGAACATCCTCTAATTCCGAACCAAATGAAGTCGGGACAAGCTCAAATAACGATGAAGAACCAAGCACTTCAACGAAGTGGAAATACAAGAACTCACACCCCATGGATAATATTCTTGGAAATATTAAAAAGGGTGTTCAAACAAGACGTTCCTTAAACAACTTCTGCTCTTTCTACTCTTTCCTATCCATGATCGAACCAAAGAACATCAATGAAGCTCTTGCTGAATCAGATTGGATTATAGCTATGCAAGAAGAGCTACAACAGTTCGAAAGAAACAAGGTTTGGCATTTAGTTCCTAGACCAAAAGATCGTACAGTCATTGGAACTCGATGGGTCTTCAGGAACAAATTAGATGATGCCGGAGTCATTGTCAGAAACAAAGCAAGATTGGTGGTCCAAGGATATAATCAACAAGAAGGAATAGATTATGACGAGACTTTCGCACTTGTTGCTCGTCTTGAAGCTATTAGACTTCTGATAGCATTCGCCGCACACAAGGGAATGAAACTCTTCCAGATGGATGTCAAGACAGCATTCTTGAATGGTTATTTACAAGAGGAAGTCTTCGTTGAACAACCCCCTGGTTTTAAAAATATCAAATTTGAGGATCATGTGTTCAAATTGGATAAAGCCCTATATGGATTAAAACAAGCACCTAGGGCTTGGTATGATCGATTATCTAAGTTTCTACTTGACAGTGGATTCAGTAGAGGATCCGTCGACAAAACCCTATTTCTGAAAACTGAGGATTCTGACCTTTTGGTTGTTCAAATATACGTCGATGATATCATCTTTGGATCGACCAACCGAAGCTTGTGCAAATACTTTTCTGAGTTGATGACTTCCGAGTTCGAGATGAGTATGATGGGAGAATTAAAATTCTTCTTAGGGCTGCAAATACAACAAATAGATGAAGGCATTAAGATCCATCAACAGAAATATATCAAAGAGTTGATTCGGAAATTTGGAATGGAAAATTCACATGCTATGCCTACTTCAATGGTCGAAAACAAGAAATTGACATTAGATGAAAACGGTAAATCGGTTGATGAAACTACTTACCGTGGGATGATTGGGTCACTGTTATATTTGACCGCAAGTAGACCCGATATTATGTTTAGTGTATGCGTTTTTGCGAGATATCAATCATCTCCCAAAGAATCGCATATGACGGCCGTAAAACAAATTTTACGTTACTTGATTGGAACGGCCAACTTATACCTATGGTACCCAATGGAGTGCAATTTTGATCTTGTCGCTTATTCTGATGCCGACTATGCAGGATGTTCTCTAGACAGAAAAAGCACGTCGAGTGTCGCCACGTTTGTCGGACCCTGTATCATCACGTGGGGTTCGAAGAAACAAAATTCGGTTGCTCTCTCAACTGCTGAAGCCGAATATATTGCTGCAGGACTGGTATGTACTCAACTTTTATGGCTTAAGCAACAATTACGTGATTATGGTGTTGACGTAGGATGTATTCCTATTTTATGTGATAATACTAGTGCGATAATAATTTCTAAAAACCCTGCACAACATTCACGTACCAAACATATTGAAATAAGACAACATTTTATACGAGACCATGTTGAGAAGGGGAATATAAAACTTGAATTTTGTAGTACTGAAAAACAATGGGCAGACATTTTGACAAAATCATTAGCTAGAGAACGATTTTAGACTTTACGGTTGGAAATTGGTTTAATCAGTGGTACCTAAGCTTCTATATTTATTCAATCTTTTTATGACTAACTAGTTAAGTTAAGATTGTATGACTGTGTCCGTATATTGCGTTGCATGAATAATTTCGTTTATAGAAATATTTTTATCATAAGATTCTATTTGCTATTTAGAGTTTAATTGTTATACAAACTTGTTCTTTATCACAATAAACAAAACACACCATATTTTTATCTTTCCAATTCATAAAAATCTTCCAAATAGCTCTCATATACACGGCTCATACTTTCTACATAAAATCAATTTCCTAATTCTTGTCTTATCACCATAAATTCCTATACCTATCATAATACCTATTCCTAATTAAAGACACTTACCATAATTAACCTCCACTTGTTAACCCTAGCCTACACCTATATCTACCCCTTGCGTGTTAACCGTCCACCCAACCCCACTTGCATACTTTTCTTTCTCTCATATTTTTACCATCATCACAATTCATCTTCTTTACTCAAACCATCACCATCACCTCCTTTTTCAACAATCACCATCATCATGAATTCATCTCATGCAAAAAATACCCGATCCTCAACCCGTCACCACCAAAACCGCCCCTTTCCTAACCAAACATCACCTCTACCACCACATGATCCTCATTCCATTAATTGTCCTTCACCACAACCAAACAAAACTTCGCCCCTGTTTCGTAGTCGGGACGAATCGGTGTCCGAAGGCAAAAGACGTCGTCTTTTCAAGGGAAAAAATAAAGTAGTTGTTGGTGATAGTGAAGCTGTGGAGGAACCCGAGGTGATAGTTCGGAATGGTGTTGCTCGTACCTTGCTTAGGGATGCTTCAAAAGCCGCGACCAAGGAAGGGTTAAATCGTGTTCGGCTTACTCATGATGAAAGCATCCTAGTTAATCGAGTTTTGAGGTATTCCATTCATGGTGGTAGATACTATCCGAAATCTTGGTTGGTTAGTGTTCCCGCTCTTGCCTTCTTTGTTAATTTTCTTGATTTTCAAGGGTGGAGTCACATTAGTTAGTTTTCGGGTCCTGTTTACCCAGTTGAGGTGGTTCAATTCTTTACTAGTGTCTCAATTAAGAAAGGAGTCTTGCATGCGGTTGTTAATGGCGTTGATGTGACGGTCTCTGTTTCGGATTTTTGCTCTGCATTTTCGGTTCCCGATGAAGGAATCGAATTAAATCCGAGTCTTGAATGCTCTAATGTTGTAAGTGAAAAGGAGTTGTTAGTGAAGAAGTATTTTGAGGAGATGACGGAGGGAGGTAATATCGTGGTTCGTCCTCTTTCGGCAAAAATCAAGTTCCTCTTGAACTTTTTGTGGAACACAGTGGTGCCGGGGAGAGGAGGTCGTGATAAGGTGTCGAGCTATGAAGCTATTATGGTTTATTCTTGGTTGGAAGGTCAGAAGGTGAATTTGGGTAGTGTTGTCTTGCACCGTATAATTCAGACGAGTCTTATGGTAACTAAGGAGAAATTGAGCACCACAATCGATTTGCCATATGGTATGTGGATATCCCGATTGTTGGAAATAAAACGAGTTGTGGGGCCTGACAGTTACGGTGTTAGTGCTCGGGATTGTATGTGTGACAAGTTGATCAAGCTAATGGGTCTTGTTGTTGATGGACCCGAGTTGCTTCTTGCTAAAGATGTTGAGAAAACCCCGGTGGATTCGGGATTAGGAGCTATCGAGTCAAAGTTGGAGGGGTTTATGAGTGGTTTAATGGAGAAATTTGAGGAGCATTCGACTAATTTGGCTACGGTGTTGTCACGGGTTGGACCTTCTCGGTCTTTAGACTCGGGCTTGGATGCTACTCGGGTGTACTCGTGGATGGAGGAAGTGGACAAAAGGTTAGCGGGTTTAGAGAGGGAGTTGAAGGCAATTCGTGGGGAAGTGTTCCCACACGGTGATCGTCTCACCTTCCTTACGAGTCAGGGTGGAGCTTTGGTGATGCACGGGAAAGCCATGGCGGGTGATCAAGCTCTTACGTTGGAGGCCACGAAAGCTCTTTCCTTGAAAGTGCTTAACTTTGAGAGGAGCATTGGTACTCTTTCGCGGCTGGTTCGGAGCTCGTTTGACCGTCTTGATGCCTTAGAGCATCGTACTAGGCCCGACTACGTAAACCCGTATAAGACCCGTAACATTTGATCTCCCTGCCTTACCATAATTAGCTCTTACCTTAATTAGCTTTCTTTTTATTTCTTTTAATGGTGTGTTACACAAACTTCTTATTCGGCCCATTTTGGCAATGCCCTTGTGGTTATGGCCCAAGTGTTTCATTAGACATGTGTTCATTCGGCCCATATTGGCTTTCAACATGTTTAATTCTTAGTTTGTATGTTAATTATCTTTTGGATGCTTATAGTTTTTGCGTGTTATTACTATTTCCTATGACGTTTTATCTCTTGTCTCGTCTTATATTATTCTAGTCATTTTTTTTATTTGTTCTTAGCATTTCGATGATGTCAAGAGGGGGAAAGAATGTCTATAGTAAGCATCTACCTAAGCTTGCTCCTTGTCAAGACCAATTGTCTCTTAAAGTCCTTAAAGTTTCGGTTTTGAAAAATTGTCTTGATCTTGCGTTAATCTTTATTATCAAGATAACGGTATTATATTGAGAGGGAACTTATTACTTAGTCACAAATTTAGGAGACTTGCCATCATCAAAAAGGGGGAATTTGTTGAACCATATAGTTTATATGTTTATGTTTTGATGATGTCAAGGTGTTTTACATCCTATATACTTGTTGCGTGTAATCGTTTGTTAAGTATTTTAGAACTAATCTATTACGATCAACAAAGAAGGTTGTGACGATTACGTGAGAAGTTCAAGCCTTCGTTCAAGATCAAACAATTCAAGCTTCATTCAAGAACTACGTGAAGACGAAGCTCGTCTAAAGATTAATCAAGCTTGGATGATGACGTAGCCTATACTCGAAGATATCCTTGAACATTAGAATAATATAGGTGATTATCTCGTAATGATAATCAAGAATGAGTTTCTTGATTTAGTAAAGTTATAGCTTTCCAGCTATAACATTACTAGTAAAAGAGCTCAATGTTATAGCTCTTCTACTATAACATTGAAATGCTGAGTTTTTATACACGACTTATAAATGTTTCGAAAATTGTTTTATAATTGTTTAAAGTTTGTTTTAAATGTTTTAATGAAAGTATTTATATAATAAAGCCCGGTTTAGTGAGGAGTCCGGTTTTATAGTAAACGTTAATTGGTAGTTATGATGGATCAACTTATGAGTTGGACCTTGCTACTAATTAGGGTTTCTAGATAGCCTCTCTTAAAACCTAAATTCTAATCATATGTTAAGACTAGGGTTTGCACGATTCACGAAGCTTATGGGCCGTGGTATCTCGTGTTGCCTAAGGTATATTAGGTAAAGATTTTATTCTATAATAATATATTTACATATCTTATATATCTTACTTAATATATTTATTTATGATTAAAGAAATTCTTGTTTTAGGAAATCTTATCATAATCTTAGAATTTATAGTAAAGATAATAATTGGAAAGATTATATTCTATCTCATTGAATATTCTTTATTATCTTTTGAGGGCTTTTAGGAAAGAGATAATAAGAAGATATGATTTGTTTCTATATCTTATTATTTCGGCTATTAGGGTTTGACAAAACCGTGTAGCCTACTCCTTCTCCTCCTATAAATACTTTGCTATTTACGACATCTAAAACAGAGATCTTAAGCATAAAAATTGATTTAATTTTTACAAATCAAACCGTGTGTTTTAAGCAGAAAAATCGATTTGGTATTTTGAAAGGTCGTGTTTCATAAAACTCGCATACTCGTTCTTCGTTTATCATTATAAGATAATAGTGCTTAGTTGATTTCTTAACTTGTTCATTAACGTGAACCTTTGTTAAGATCATTAGTACTTTCTTATTAGCGTAAGTTAGTCACTCGAGTATTTAACGGTACTCATTGAGTTACAGCTAGAGTTAGTTGTACGAGCTGGGTTAGTAATTTTGTAATCCGTAGAAAGCTACTAAATTTATTAATCGAGAATAGTGGACGTAGGTTTCGACTTGTGAAACTGAACCACTTCAAAACCCGGTGTCTCTTCGTTCTTTCATTTGTTTCGTTTATTACGTTTACCTTCATTAGTTGATTAGTTAAAGTTTAATCAATAAACTTTATATAATCAATTACATTAGCATAATCGAAAAAGCTTTCAAAAAGTTTTAAATCCTCAATTCACCCCCCCCCTCTTGAGTATTTTGGATCAACAGACTCTTCAGTCTTCCTTGATTGTTTGTCCACTTGATCGATTTTCTCCATCCTTTCTGCTGATTGGTGTTGATTTCTGTGATTAATGCGGTAGGGTTGAAGTGATCATCTTGAAGTATCATAGTAATGATCTCGTCCTGCGCGGCTCTAACGAATCGATCTTCCCCAAATAGTAGACTTACGGCTTGTTCGTCTAGGCAAGGTGCTTGACGAGTCTTGACGGTAGGAACCGTTTCTGGAGGAATGAAGTAGCAATCGTGAAAGATCTCGATTCCGGCTAACTTCCTTTCAAGATAATGCCAAGGTTCGGGAAATCCATGAAAGAGTTCTTGATTTCCTTCCCTAACGAAGTATCCATTTAGGGTACGGAGATATGGTCGCATTTGGATTCCCACATTCTTACGGTTTTGAAATTGAGCGAGCATCTCGAGAACTTCCTCTTTGGTGGGTTTGTATCCTAATCCAAGGGGTATTCTTTGTGAATTGCCCTCCTTGTAGGGGGCAATGGTGCTCCTTCAGATAGGATTCAAAGGCATTCCCAGGAAGTATCCCTGGGTTTTGAGTATGTGGTTGGCCACTAAGTTAGAGTAGGGATTGAAGTATAATGGTGCAACCTCGCTCTCTATGACGTTTATGATATGGAAGCCCCCAAGTTCATGTACTGGATCTGTAAGAACTTGATTGCTTGACTTCTTTTTGATGATTGCCTTGATGGGCGACGAAGTGATCGTCACCACCTTACCATTTAGTAGGATTTTGATTTTCTGGTGGAGTGTGGATGTTATCGCTTTGGAAGCGTGAATCCAAGGTCTTCCCAGAAGTATGTTGAAGGATGCCTCAATGTCTACTATTTGGAAATTGACCTTTCGTTCAATCGGCCATGTGGCTATGGTTAGGTCGACAAGTCCCACCATCTTTCATCGTGTACCATCATATGCGCGAACACCTTGGTTGGTAGGGGTCCAATCTGACTCTTTCATGCCCAATTTGTATGCCGTTTTCAAGGGTATGACATTGACTGCAGAGCCATCATCTACTAAGGTCATTGGCACATTCTTCTTTAAGCAAATGACGGTGATATAAAGAGCCAAGTTATGACTAGCACCGAAGGGTGGCAAATCCTCATCCGAGAAAGTAATAGGATTTCTTAGCCTTGGTGACTCTTGGAAGACCAAGTTGACCACGTCGTCGGGTGTGGAGTTATGTGCCACATTTAGTTTGGCCAAAGCTTGTAGTAAAGCTTGGCGATGTGGGAATGAGCTTGACACTAACTGCCAGACTGAAAGATCAGCCTTGGTCTTTTGTAGTTGCTTTAGTAGGTGGTCGGTAGAGCCTTCTTCATTATCATTTGGTGTGACCACATTGGTTGGACCGTTTGCTATGGGACCATTTTGAGAAGTATTTTGGTATGGGCGCCCTGAACGAGTGAGGTGATCCAAATCTTGATCTTCACAATTCTGGACTATTTCCTCACTGACTTTGACTAAGTAGTGTTCAGTGAGATACAGATCTTCGTCATCATCGGCCCATATTCCGTTGATAGTAACAAGTTCTCTCATTCTCAAGATTTCAGCTTCTAATTGGATAATTTGGTCGACTAGTTCATCAACCATGGCTACTACTTCTTGCATTGTAGTGTTTAGAGAGAAAACTAGTGGTGCACGTTCTTTAGGTGTGGCGTTGGGGACACGTAAGGTTGTCACTGCACTCTCTAGTTCCAAGACTTGCCTATCCACACTTTTTGCCCATGCGATGAAATCAGTGATGGTTGGGGAAATGGTGGAGTAATTCCCATTATTTTCTATTGCATGAATTTCATTTCCGACTGGAGAAATGAGATGTGAACAATCTATGGTAGATTCTTCATTTGTAATCACTAGAATTCCAAGAGGATTCTTAGTGTTGTTAGGCTTACCTCCAGGTGGTATCGGTAGGCGACCGTCTTCAATCATATCTTGAAGTACATTTTTCAATTTATAGCATTTCTCTGTATCATGTCCCTTACCTCTATGGTATTCGCAATACGAATTCTCATCCCAGAACTTGGATTTCTTTTCTGGTTCGGGCGTAGGGCCTATGGGTTGACGTTTCCCAAGTTTCATCAATCTTTTCAGGGCGTTGGAATACGTGTCCCCTAGATTTGTGAATTTCCTTGGAGGGGTATTCTTCTTGGATGGCTCAAGGAGGTTAACTTCATCAGTCTTTCTAGTGGACCGTGAGAACGACTTGTTGAGCCTTGATATCCACGACCTATCGTTTTGGACAAGAGCCCTTTACGAATGTCATCTTCGATCCTTGTCCCTAGTACGGTCAAGTATTTGAAAGTCTTGATGTTTTGATACATTAAATGATTTGCATAGATGGGTTTTAGGTTGTCCATGAATTTCTCCACAAGGGTAGCCTCATCCGGACGTTCAACAAGTTGAGTACTAGTCTTCCTCCACCGACTTAGGAAACCGGTGGAACCTTCTTTGTCATTTTGGGTAAGAACCTCTAGAGTGCGCATGTTGACTTGGATTTCAGCATTATTCGCATAATGTTTAGCAAACTCGATTGCGGCATCATGTAGGAAATATCGGTATACTTCCTTTAAGATTATTAGGATTATAACGAAATTATGATTATGAAAAGTAGTCATAAAAGAAATTTACATAAACAACAGAGAAGAGATTAATAATAAACCTTTGGTCCTAGCAAAATGGCCTAAGAACAATATCAAAATGATATTCTCCTAATTGTTGCACCCAAGATGCTCCGAGAAATGCCCCTCAAATTGCTAGAATGAAATCCCCAAATTCACTAATTAATTTAGGGTTTTTGTGTTTTGTTTGATGAGAGAATATTAGGTCAAAGAGGAATGAGAAAAATGATCCCCAAATTCCCTCTTAAAACCGTGTGGAATGGAGTGAATAAAGGGGAGATATTTTTCTTCCTTTTATTCCTCTTATTCAGTTTTTCCACCTACCAAAAATAAGGAGATTAAATCTTCTTATTTTGGTAGTATACAAAATGTATATAAAGTGTATTATTTATAAATTGTCATTTATATTATTCCGTATTAATAAGTCTAAGTGTGTAGCCCTATGCCGGAGAGAGAATGAATCTTAGAGAGAGAAAATCCTCTCTAGGAAATTAGGGTTTCAGTTGCAAATGGCAAAGAAACCAAAATCTAAATCTTCTCTTAACAAAAGAAAACTTATAACTAAAGCTAAATTACGGTTGTCTTTCTCTAATATGGAAAATTTAAGACTCGATAATGATGTTACGGTGGAACCAACTGTGGAAGATTCATCCAGATCTGTTGCTGCTGCGATTCCGCAATCTGCTGACGCGAGAACCACTAGAACGGTCGGTGAGATAGTGGGGATCCCAGTTATCAATTTGGATGCTGTCGTTGAGGATGATGTTGATTCAATTGTTGAAGAGAATCCTGAGGAAGAAGATGCAACTGAGGCTAATCCTGGTCAAGATGAAGCTGGTTGGACCCAGGTTACTGGTAAGAAACGATCTTCATCTCCTGTTTCATCTCAGAAAGAGGTCTTGCAGATAACTGTTGAGGAAGTTCAACCAGAACTTGATTATTGGTCGACTGCAGTGTTTTGTTATGTATTAGGGGGTAACCCACCATGGGCGCAACTGTCTGGTTTTATTACCAATTTATGGGGGAAGTATAAATTCGATAAAGTGTCTTTTTTACCTAATGGTGCGTTCCTGGTTCATTTTCCTACCTTGGAGTGTCGTAATCTGGTTCTCAAACAAGGATTTCCTATGTTTGAAAACAAACCATTGGTTGTTAAACCCTGGACTGAGAGTTCTTCCATGGCCAAAGAACCTGTCAAAGCCGTACCAGTGTGGATACGCTTGTGTGGTCTAGGTTTGAAATTTTGGGGGGAAAAAACGCTGGAAAAGCTTGCTACCTTGGTGGGGAAGTATATGCGTGCTGATAGTGCTACTTTAGATAAAACCAGACTAGGGTACGCAAGACTTATGGTAGAAGTGGAGGTTGGTCAAGCTTTCCCTGATAAGATATACTTTAAGGATGAAAAAGGCAATGATGTTTGTGTATGTGTTGAATATGAATGGAAGCCTGTGGTCTGTGGTTCCTGCAAGGGTATTGGTCACATGAAGGATATATGTAAGAAGCCCTCTGCTGCTCCTCGCATAATTCAGGTATGGAGACCAGTGGTTAAGCCTCCAGTAACCCAGCCACAGCATCCCACCCTAAACATACCAGAGGGGGAGATCCCATCCAGTCCTTTGTATGGAGGTGTCACTTTTCATAACTCTGATCATCTGCCTGTTTCAACCAGTCCTATTATTCAAAGAGTGAGGCAAGAACATGCTCCTGTATCCCATTTGAGACCTGGCACTACTTATAAAGCAGCTGTTTCTCCTTCTAAGGAATCTGCTAGTATTGGTGAGGCAAGGGGAGTACAAGAGGAAGGGGAGAGTAGTACCAACATTACTTGTGATCATGGATAGACTGGGATTTTGGAATGTTAGGGGCATGAATAACCCAAATAAACAATTAGATATTAAGCAATTTCTTTTTCAGAATAAAATTAGTTTATTTGGTTTAGTGGAGACTAAAATAAAGGAGCAAGATTTTGTGCTTGTGCTCAATAATTTAGGGAGTCAGTGGAAAGGTATCAACAATAACATGCATCATCCTGGTGGTAGAGTCTGGATTATCTGGTTTCCTCATATTTTTCATGTCCATCTTATTGCTGACAGTGATCAGCAAATTACTGTGGAAGTGGCAGACATTAATTCAGGTGATAATTTCTGGTATACAGTTGTGTATGGGTCTAATTCTGACAGTGAGAGGCTCACTCTTTGGGAGCAGCTTAACCAGATTAAGGATCAGTGTGTTAAACCTTGGTGTATTTGTGGAGATTTCAACTCTGTTTTGGACTACAATGAAAGGTTGGGTAGAGAGGTGACTTGGAATGAAATCAAAGATTTCAGGCAGTGCATTGAATATTGTGAGGTGACTGATATTGTAGCTCATGGATCTTTTTTTACTTGGAACAACAAACAAGATCCTTCTACTCGTGTTTTCTCAAGAATTGATAGGTGTTTAATTAATCTTGAGTGGATGCAGAGGTTCCCTGAGAGTTCAGCTTATTTCATGAATGAAGGAACTTTTGATCATTGTCCCTGTATCTGTTATAGAAGGAATGAGGCAACTACTAGGAAGACTTCTTTTAAATATTTCAATATGTGGAGCTTAGATCCTCAGTTCAAGGAAGTCGTGGCTACTGAATGGAATAAACATATCTCTGGGGTCAGGATGTATCAAGTTGTCACTAAGCTTAGGAACCTGAAGAAACCTCTGAAAGAGTTAAACAAGAACAAATTCTTTGACATTGAGAAAAGTACTGAGGTTGCTAGAGTTGTCTTGGATAGGCTGCAAACTGCTATGCATCTCAATCCTCATGATTCTCAACTTCTAACTGAAGAACAGGCAGCTGCTGAGGATTTCAAAGTTTTAAATCAGGCTAGAACTAAATACTTGCATCAGAAAGCCAAGGTGGAGTGGTTGCTGGAAGGAGATGAGAATACAAGTTTCTATCACAGTAGAATCAAAGCCAGGCAATTTCATAATAAGGTAACTCAAATTGTTGATATGGAGGGAGTAACCCATCATGATCCTCAAGGGATTGAAAATGCCTTCTTATCCTACTATACTGAGTTGTTGGGATCAAGTAAAGCTACATCACCTGTGCATAAGCCAACTGTAAGAACGGGAAAGCTTATCACTGACCACCATGTCCAGCTGCTTCTTAGACCAATTTCTGACAGTGAAATTAGACAGTGTATGTTCTCTATCCCTGCTGATAAAAGCCCTGGACCAGATGGATACACTAGTCAGTTTTATAAAGACTCTTGGGATATTGTGGGACAGGAGGTTTGTGATGCTGTGAAGGATTTCTTCCATTCTGGGCAGCTGTTGAAGCAACTCAACACAACTAATATTACTCTCATCCCCAAAGGGAGTAATCCTAAAAGTGTCCTTGAATTTCGTCCTATTGCCTGTTGCAACACCTTGTACAAGTGCATTGCAAAGCTTCTCTGCAACAGGCTTGGAGATATTCTTCCTGAAATTGTTAGCATTAATCAAGGTGGATTTATCAAAGGGAGAAACATTGTAGAGAATGTCCTCATTTGCCAAGATATAGTAAGACTCTATAACAGACAAGCAGCATCACCAAGATGTCTGGTTAAAATCGATCTTAAAAAGGCTTATGATAGTGTGGAATGGGAGTTTCTGGAGCAGATGTTGGGAGCTCTAAATTTTCCTGTGCAATTTACTAATTGGATAATGAAATGTGTTTCTACTCCTTCTTTTTCTCTATCCTTAAATGGAAGGTCTTTTGGGTTTTTCAAAGGCAAGAGAGGTCTTAGGCAAGGGGACCCTTTGTCTCCTCTCTTGTTCACTCTCTGTATGGACTATTTATCCAGGATTTTGGCTGTTGTGGGTCAACAAGATGGGTTTAGATTTCATCCCCTTTGTGGCCACTTGAAGCTTAATCATTTGTTGTTTGCAGACGACCTGCTTATGTTTTCCAAGGGCAATGCAGTGTCTATCATGTGGATCCTAAGGGCTTTTGCCACTTTCTCCTCTGCCTCTGGACTCTGCCTCAACAAAGACAAAACTGAGATTTACTTCAATGGAGTGAAAACTGATACAGTGAATGAGGTTCTTCAGATTTCTGGGTTCAAGAAGGGTGATCTTCCCTTCAAATATTTAGGGGTTCCTATATCTTCCAAGAAATTAACTAAGAATGAAGGAAGGAAACTGACTGATAAGATCACTGCTAAGATCAGAGCTTGGGGGACTAAACATCTTACTTATGCTGGTAGATTAACCCTGGTCACCTCTGTGCTGCATACACTACACTCCTACTGGGCTACTATCTTTCTCATCCCTTCTGGCATCATGAATAATATTGACAGAATTTGCAGGAATTTCCTGTGGAGTGGGAAAGATTCCTACCTTCGTGCCCCTGCTGTTGCTTGGGACCAGTGTTGCAAGCCAAAGGCTGAAGGGGGGCTGGGCATCAAAAATTCCAAGATGTGGAATAAAGCTCAGTTGGGTAAGTATGTATGGTGGGTTGCTAATAAGAAGGATCATCTCTGGGTGCGTTGGATTAATCATGTGTATATTAAGGGTGGTCATTGGACCAACTACTCTCCTCCTTCTGATTGTAGTTGGTCTTGGAAAAAAATAGCCCATATAATGATGCTGTTTAGGCCTGCTTACTCTGATGATCAGTGGCTAGGGAATAGTACTGCTTACACCATCAAAGCAGGCTATGATTGGATCAGAAACCCTGGGGATTCTGTTAATTGGTGGAAAATTTGTTGGAATGGACTGAATGTTCCTAAGTCCTCTTTTATTTTCTGGGCAGTTATGCTACGCAGACTGCTTACTCGTGATAGGCTAGCAAGGATGGGTGGTCCTATTTCTATGGAGTGTTATTTGTGTCATGGAGCTGATGAATCTCATGGGCATCTTTATTATGAGTGTGTTTTTAGCAGGCATTGTACTACTCTACTGCAGCAGAAACTCTCAGTCAGCCTGAATCCAAGAGAACTGGTGGAATGGAACAAGCGAGGGAGAAGAATTAGTATTCTGAGAAGAAGAATTATTTGTGCGTGCCATGTGATGATGGTGTATCTGATTTGGCAGGCTAGAAACAAAGCTCGAGTAATGCTTACAGTCACACATCCTAAAGTTTTAGTCCAGCAGATCATCCATGCTGTTATTACCCGATTATGGGCTCGCAACAAAGTCCCTATCAAAGAGGAGGATTCCAGTTGGCTCAATTGTTTACGGTCTGTTTAGTTATTGTTGTTGAGGAAGCTGGTTAGTCTGAGTTTTGTGGTATTTTTGTGATCTTGTAAATCTCTATACGGATGATGTATTCTTTTGTTGATATTAATATACTTAACCTTTCCCAAAAAAAAAAAAAAAAAAAAAAAAAAAAAACTATAAATATCGCATATTTATAATTAGCTAATTAAATTTAACCGATTACGTTTAATTACGAATTAACATCTTAATTTGTTCAAGCTAACATTATATACATTAATTAAATATAAAAGTTTATATTCAATTTACGAATTTAACAGTTAAATCGTCTCAGTTGATATTATTTAATTGTATTAAATAATCGTCTCATCATCACATTGACTAACTGTTTAGTCAAATACATGGACTAACCTTTTAGTCATGTAAGGCATCAATGTGATTACATTTCCATAATCACATCTCTCAAACACATCCTTTAGGTGTGACTTTTAGGGACCAGTTGATCACCGCCATCAGTATGATAATAACGTCAAACTTTCCAGCAAGCCAACCGTTAATTTTTTTTTTTTTGGTAAAATATGAGATATTTATATTATGATATAAAACAAGGTTACATATGGTGAGCAAGCATCAATTAATCATCTAAAGCATACAATTCCTTCTGCCTTAACCAGTCTAAATCCGTTTTTGTTAAAACCTTGTAATCCCTTCCTCGCACTCTAGCTTTAACTTCTTCAATGACTTGGTCTGCTAACCTCTTAGGCCTTAGTAGAACCCCTTCCATGTTGCTTTTATTTCTCTGCTGCCAAACATGATAGACCACACCCCACATCAGAGCTGCTTGTATTCCTTGTTGCAATTTCGTACCTGTCCTCTGTGTACACCATACAATCATAACATTCACTGGGAAGTTGATCTGCATCTTCTGACTAAGCCAACCGTTATTAGGTAATCGTTAATCAACTGATAAAGTACTCAGTATAACCTTGAGAACCTATAAGACATTTATAAATGTTATCACACTAATTGTGGAGGACACAAGCTCCAACAATCTCCCAATTGTCCTCACAAGTGTATGTGCGATAACCGATTCTCATATCCTAAAATTTCTCCCACTCAATGTAAAACAATTTGGAAAATCTGTATTCACAAAGGTCGTATTTTACAAGTGATCAATATCAAGAGTGGTTTCCCCGACTAGAGAGTAACTTAACTGATAAACGAATCATCATTCGAGCATGGCCATGCATTTCAGTTAAAACTCCTCGAGTGGCCCTGAGAAATAACTAAACCTGATAAAGGTTGGATATTTTCTTCAACTCGAATCCTGCAGATATAAGCACAGTATGAAATGACCCAGAAAAAATCTGCTTAGCCTCCTGTTACGGCAGACCATGAGAAAGAAACCAAAGTCACCCAAAAACTGCCTTAATCTCAAGAGACAGTCGATAGTCAAAAGAATCGACTCTAGGAACACAATGGACGTCCAATCCACGACCTGGCACTGAATGTTTTTAAACATTTAGGACTCCATTACGTTGTCACAATTTATCCTACGAGGTATCGTTATAACTCGCATCTGTGATCGATCAGCCAACCGTTTGACTTATGGCTCGTTGAACCCACCATCAATCAACTTCACAAAATAATAGCCAGAGTTATCAGCTCATGTAGGCGATTACGGACCAAAACAAATATAATGTACTTGAGTTCACTTTGTGGCGTTCAATGTTGTCGTACAATCCACATGAAAAACAAAAATATGAAATAAAACGATGAAGCTATAAATAGTATATGAAAAATATAAGATATCGAATCCATAATCAACTACTACAACTCAGGAACACGTTTAATTCCCATGGAAATAACGTGCCCTTCATGCTTATCATAATTCACCGGTTTAGTGAGAGGATCCGCGATGTTGTCATCCGAAGCTATCTTGTCAATCACTATCTCTTCTTGCTCCACGTAATCACGGATCAGGTGAGCTTTACGATGTACATGTCTAGACTTCTTGCTAGACTTTGGCTCCTTAGCCTGGAAGATGGCACCTCTATTGTCACAATAGATGGTGATCAGGTCATTCGAACTAGGAACTATCGTAAGTCCTTGTAAGAATTGACGCATCCATATAGCTTCCTTTGCTGCTTCTGAAGCGGCATAGTACTCGGATTCAGTGGTAGAATCTGCTACAACATCCTGTTTGGAACTCTTCCAGCTGACCGCAGCACCATTAAGAGTAAAGACGAACCCGGACTGAGATTTTGAATCATCTCGATCCGTTTGGAAGCTAGCATCTGCGTAACCGATTGTGCATAGCTTAATATCTCCTCCATAAGTCAATACCCTATCCTTAGTCGTCAGTAGGTACTTAAGGATGTTTTTAACAGCTATCCAGTGTGTTTCACCTGGATTCTTTTGGTACCGACTCGTCATACTCAATGCATATGCCACGTCTGGACGCGTGCATATCATGGCATACATGATTGATCTTATGGCTGATGCATAAGGAACACGACTCATGTGTTCAATCCCTTCAGGCGTCGTGGGTGACTGAGACTTGCTCAAATGCATCCCAGAAGTCATTGGAAAGTTCCCCTTCTTGGAGTTGGTCATGCTGAACCTTTCAAGAATCTTATCCAAATAAGACTCCTGACTCAATGATAACGTCCGTCATGATCTATCTCGATAGATACGGATTCCCAATATGCGTTGTGCCTCACCCAGATCTTTCATCTGGAAATGATTCTTCAACCATCCTTTAACCGAAGATAAGAGAGGAATGTCATTCCCAATCAAGAGTATGTCATCGACATACAATATCAAGAAAACAATCTTGCTCCCACTCGACTTGATATATAAGCATGGTTCCTCGACCGATCGAGTGAAACCATACTCTTTTATCACCTGGTCGAAATGATGATTCCAACTCCGAGAGGCTTGCTTAAGTCCATAAATGGAACGCTTAAGTTTGCACACTTTCTTAGGATTTTCAGGATCTATGAAACCTTCGGGTTGTACCATGTACAATTCTTCCTCCAAATAACCGTTTAAGAAGGCGGTTTTCACATCCATTTGCCAAATTTCATAGTCATGAAAAGCGGCAATCGCTAAGATTATCCGAACGGAACGCATCATAACTACGGGTGCAAAAATTTCATCATAATGCAATCCGTGCACTTGAGTGAAACCTTTTGCCACTAGTCTGCCTTATAGGTATCTGGTTGCCCGTCTACAGAACGCTTTATTTTGTAAAGCCATTTGCACTGTAGAGGTTTTACCTTATTAGGTAAATCAACTAGATCCCATACGTCATTCTCATACATGGAGTCCATTTCGGATTGCATGGCTTCAAGCCATAGCTTTTAGTCGGAACAGGTCATGGCACCTTTATAGGTAGCGGGTTCATTACTCTCTAGGAGCAAAACGTCATTCTCCTCGACCACACCACTGTATCTGTCTGGAGGATTAGAGACTCTACCCGACCTCCTAGGTTCCTGAGGAATATTAACCGTATCATCAGTTGGAGGAACAACTTCCTCCATCTGTTCCTCGGTTGTTGGTTCTTGAATCTCCGACAGCTCGAAGGTTCTATTACTTGTCTTGTTCTCGAGAAATTCTTTCTCTAAGAACTTTGCACTAGCCGCAACAAAAACTCGATGTTCGGTTGGCGAATAGAAGTAATGACCAAATGTTCCTTTTGGATAACCAATAAAGTATATCTTGACCGATCGCGGGCCGAGCTTATCCTCGTGTCTCCACTTGACATAAGCCTCGCAGCCCCAAACCCGAATAAAGGACAAGTTAGGGACTGTTCCCTTCCACATTTCATATGAAGTCTTGTCGACAGCTTTAGTCGGACTTCGGTTAAGTATAAGAGCAGCTGACAAAAGAGCAAAAGCCCATAATGAATCAGGTACTACCGTGTGACTCATCGTGGATCGAACCATATCAAGTAATGTTCGATTTCTCCGTTCGGACACACCATTTAATTGAGGTGTTCCAGGTGGAGTTAACTGTAAAACGATTCCACAGTCTTTAAGGTGTTGATCAAACTCATTTGAAAGATATTCGCCACCCCGATCTGAACGGAGTGCTTTAACCTTTCTTCCCAGTTGGTTCTTAACCTTATTCTGGTATTCCTTGAATTTCTCAAAGGACTCACTTTTATGCTTCATTAAGTAGACGTATCCGTATCTACTCAAATCGTCCATGAAAGTGATGAAATATCTATAGCCATCTCTAGCGGTAATTGACATAGGTCCACATACATCAGTATGTATGAGTCCTAGTAGGTCACTAGCGCGCATTCCAAAACCTTTGAAGGAAATTCGAGTCATTTTGCCGATAAGACATGATTCACACGTGCCAAATGTAGAAAAATAAAATGCGGGAATAGTCCCATTTTCGACGAGTTTCTTTACACGTTTTTCATTTATGTGTCCCACTCGACAATGCCATAGATAAATTTGATCTTTGTCACCAACCTTTAATTTCTTATTATTCACGTGTAATATATCCGTGGTTTGATCTAAGATGTAAATTCCATTCATGGAAACTGCTTTGCCATAAACCATTTCATTAAAAGAGAAAGTACAGCTATTATCCTTTATTGAAAATGAAAAACCGTCTTTATCAAGTACGAAAACAGAAATAATGTTCTTAGACAAACTGGGTACATAGTAACAGTTATATAAATATAACTCAAAACCAGTTGGGAGTTGGATTACGTATGTTCCCTTTGAGACTGCAGCAACTCTAGCTCCATTCCCGACTCGCAGGTCCACATCACCCTTTCCGAGAGGTGTGATGTTTTTTAGGCCTGCAAATGATTACACAGATGAGAACCACAACTAGTATCAAGGACCCAAGTTCCGAAACTTGCATGGTTAATCTCAATCATATGAATATAAGATGACATACCAACAGGAGTGACGCGGCCTGCTTTTATGTCCTCACGGTACACGGGACAGTTTCTGCTCCAATGCCCAATCTTGTGGCAATGGTGGCACTCAATGTCACCGCCCTTGCTCTTTGTCTTGCCTTGTGAGCCACTAGTCTCACCAGGCCCACTCTTACCGTTTCCTGGCTTCTTAAACTTTGGCTTTCCTACAGTTATGTCGCCGGAAGCTTTGCCCTTACCCTTATTCTTGTTGGAAATCATGAGAACATCTTGCGTCATGCTCCCACTCAATTTCATATCCTTCTCGGTCTGTACGAGAAGTGAGTGTAGCTCATGAGGATTTTTCTTCATGTCATTCATGTAGTAATTTGCCCTGAAGAAGGCAAAACCATCATGAAGTGAATGAAGCATACGGTCAATGACTATGCTCTCACTGATTTTGCAATCAAGTGCCTCCAATATCTCGACATTCTCAATCATGTTAAGAATGTGTGGGCTAACCGGTTGGCCCTTCTGGAGTCTCGCATCAAAGAAGCGACATGTATGCTCATAAGTAACGATTCCCGGTGCTTTTGAGAAGTCATTAGTGAGCATGGTGAAAATCTTGTTTGCACCTTGGGCAATGAAGCGTCTTTGCAAATTGGTTTCCATTGCAAAAATAAGTACGTTCTTTATTGCACCCGCTTCCATGACGAAGTCACTATAAGCAAGTGACTCGTTAACTCCTGCATTGGGGCCTGGGTTTACCGGTATTGGCTCAGTTAAGTACTTGAGCTTACCGTCAGCAATGGCAGCATTCCGTAATGATGCCTCCCAGTCCGCAAAGTTGGACCCATCATTCTTCAGTCGAGTGAACTGATTCATGTGGTCCTTGAAAGCTTTTAGCCAGGACTCGCGTCCAAGTGTGGCACTTGGCTTAGGGATTTCGTTATTTCCAGCCATTTGTTGTAACAGTATTATCAAAATAAAACGTATTCTACACTGCGAAAAGAAGAAAAAATTTAATAAGCATACTCATCGTTTATGATTTAAGTCTAATGCAATACTGTTATAATGCGAAGACTCAAGCATTTATACAATTGACCTCCCTCAAGAATTATATAAATGACCCCAAGACTCAATTATCTGTAAATTGATAAGCCAACCTTTTGGCTAATTCTACCTTTAGAATTCTTGGTCGATAAATTTCTGTAAATTCTATCTATAGTCCATCATAATCACGAGAAACTCTTTGGATTATAATGTTGAGGTAAACTAAGTCAACACAAACTACTTACCCAACGTAGAACGGGTCATATGGTGAGTAAGGTCCTATATGCCTACCGACGAAGAAGGGATTCATAGCTGTTTGGCCTATAAAGACTAGTCTCAATTTCAGTTTTATAGGAAGATCCCATCAACTTTATTTTAATTCATTTTAAGTGAACTAATATCTAGCATGCGAGAATGAATAAACTAAGGTGATGGCTTATAAAGCGTGTGATATCTGTATGTCTATGAAAACTAACATTCAATCTATATGAGTTAATTTTCATGCATTTTAGTAGTAGGTGGTTCGGTTTAGGCGGAAAATGATGCACTAACTATCATGTGAATGAAAAGTAACGAGAATGAAAAACGTAAAACAAAATAAAGTCCTAGTGTGGCCTATCTACCAAAATGAACATAAATACAACTTTGGAATCCATCCTTGGACCCGAGAAACTTGTCTTGATGTTTCATCTTGGTCCATGTAGCGAGAGTGAGCAATCCAATCTCCATCTTTAGTCTTCTCAAAATTACAATTTAAAAATTACATAATAAACCTATTTACATTCTAATTTCAAAACCATAATACTTAAAGAAAACCAAAAGGAGATACGAGATCTCAAAATTACATTAAAAATTATGTTTCCATCATTACGAAAACATAATTTAACTAAGGCCACACTAGGTATTACAAATTACAACCGATTGCAAAAATACGTAAATAAACCATTCAACAAAACATTCAACTAAATAAAAATGCATCAACTAAAAATTAATCATTCAAGACATAATTCCTTAATTATGTAGAGTAATTTATCCAAACCACCTATTTATTTGATCAAATTATGTGACAATTTCTCAATTACTCACATTAATTCCAATCTTTATACATATTAACTTGTAATATGAATAAATCTAACATTATTTTAAACCTCTTTAAAATAATTAGGTATCTATGATTTGTGAACCTCTTCACAACAATTAATCATACATTATAAATTTAATGTATAATCAATATTGGCCAAAACAAAAACAAAAAAAAACAAAACGAAACCTTTTTTTTTTCTTTTGTTCTCGGCATAACAAAAAAAAACAAAAACATAATTTTTTTTTTTTTTTTCTCGGCAAATCCACAAAAGAAAAAAAAACAGAAATTTTTTCTCTTTTTCCATCTCTCGGCATATTGCCAAAAATAAACCCAAAAACTGTTTTTTTTTCATTCGGCAATATGCCCTAAAACCAAAAAAAAAAACATTTCTATAACAACTCATTTGTTATGAACAATTGTTTAATGTTGCTATTATAACAAGATTAGCATAATCATCCTTTTAATTTAAACATATATTCAAACTAGATGATTCAATTTAACCTATTAAAAAGAATATCTAAATCATGATTAAACCGATCATCACAATTGATTTGAACATTTGTTAAATTAACTTTTATGCCAAATTATATAGCAAAAACAATTGAACAATATCAAACAATTTCCATGTACATTTCAATTTAATCCTAATTAAATCAAAACATCTACAAATTTATCATATTATCATCTTAACAAATTAAAACAAGAATATGAATAAATCAAATGGAAACAACAAAATCAAAAAAAACAAAACTCAATCGGCAAAAAAAAAATTTCTCACGGCAAAAAGAAATTTTTACACGGCCGAATGTTTTTTTTTTTTCTTTTTCTCGAAATTTTTGTTTAATTCATTTATGAAAATCATCAAAAATAATTTCGTGGCCTTGGCTCTGATACCACTTGTAGGAAATATCGGTATACTTCCTTTAAGATTATTAGGATTATAACGAAATTATGATTATGAAAACTAGTGATAAAAAAAATTTACATAAACAAAAGAGAAGAGATTAATAATCAACCTTTGGTCCTAGCAAAATGGCCTAAGAAAAATATCAAAATGATATTCTCCTAATTGTTGCACCCAAGATGCTCCGAGAAATGCCCCTCAAATTGCTAGAAAGAGATCCCCAAATTCACTAATTAATTTAGGGTTTTTGTGTTTTGTTTGATGAGAGAGTATTAGGTCAAAGAGGAATGAGAAAAATGATCCCCAAATTCCCTCTTAAAACCTTGTGGAATGGAGTGAATAAAGGGGAGATATTTTTCTTCCTTTTATTCCTCTTATTCGGTTTTTCCACCTACCAAAAATAAGGAGATTAAATCTTCTTATTTTGGTAGTATACAAAATGTATATAAAGTGTATTATTTATAAATTGTCATTTATATTATTCCGTATTAATAAGTCTACACACAACAGCTTGCAGTCGATTTATTAATACCGGTCAGTAATAATTTATTATGACAATCTCGTATAATATATATTTTAACTATAAATATCGCATATTTATAATTAGCTAATTAAATATAACCGATTACATTTAATTACGAATTAACATCTTAATTCGTTCAAGCTAACATTATATACATTAATTAAATATAACAGTTTATATTCAATTTATGAATTTAAGAGTTAATTCGTCTCAGCCGATATTATTTAATTGTATTAAATAATCGTTTCATCATCACATTGACTAACTGTTTAGTCAAATATATGGACTAACCTTTTAGTCATATAAGGCATCATTGTGATTACATTTCCATAATCACATCTCTCAAACACATCCTTTAGGTGTGACTTTTAGGGACCAGTTGATCACCGCAATCAGTATGATAATAACGGCAAACTTTCCAGCAAGCCAACCGTTATTAGGTAATCGTTAATCAACTGATAAAATACTAAGTATACCCTTGTGAACCTATAAGAGATTTATAAATGTTATCACACTAATTGTGGAGGACACAAGCTCCAACACATCGTCCCAAGTAGCGATTTTCTTATGTTCTAGCGAATAGAACCATTGTTTTGGGATGATGTCAAGAGATGAAGGAAAAATCCTTAAGAACATCTCGGGTTTAATGCCTTTGATAGACATGTAATCCTTGAAGGCACGGATATGGTTCAAAGGGTTTTCATGCCCCTTGAATTTAGGGATATCCGTCATGTTGAAGTTGGTTGGCAACTTGGAACTTACGGCCTCATACTTGCGATTAATCTCCCTATAAATATCATCCCCTTTAAGATACATCAATTGCTCCTCTAGGTATTGGAGTCGTTTCTCAGCCGCAGTCATACCCATGGGAGGATTTTCGTCCCCGAAGTCGTTCACGAAGTCATCAGCGATCTCACTTTCTCGAGGGGGCATCCTCGTTTCCACGGCATATATTCGGCCCTTAATGGTGTCAAGGCGATCATACACTTAGTCTTGAGTAACTTGGAGGCGAGCTAGCGCGGTTAGGATTTGATCATTACTATTCTAGAGTTGATTGAAGTTCACGTCGCTTGTTTCAGGCATCTTGGAAACTGAATAAGAGACCGACGACGAATCAAAACACGGTCGACCACTCTAGCACACTTACTCGAAAAGAAATGTTTTGACTTGTGAAGTGGGAGTGTGCCACTTGTGTCAGTGAGTTTTGAGGAAATGACAAAGTTTGAAAAATGTTGGTCCTAGTCAACTTTAGTGTAGTTGTAGGAGTGGACTCGAAGTGAGGTTTTGAAATGGGTTTTGAGGCCCGAATTTTGACTCGACAATTGGACAGAGTTTCGGCTCGTTTTGCGCTAATATTAGGCCCAAGTTCGAAATTTTACATTTTAAAGAAGGATTTTGAATTTTACAAAAATCGTCATGGTTCTGTTTAGAAAAGGGTGATCACATATGGTACAAACAATATACAAGCATTATAACGGGATGCTGAGTGCATTTAAATGGGTTTTGGTTTAAAGGGTGGGTTGCCATACCGAACAATCAAACCCGAAGTCTGTGGAGAGGCTCGTACCAAACAAGAGTCAGGCCGATTCCTAGTCCATTTCCTCAAGTAGTGAAAGTCCTTGATACAAACAAGAGTAAGTACCATGGTATGAATGACGTCAATCGCTATCAATCCTTAGGCCCAAATAAGAATTAGGACCATTTAGATGGGACGATTGGTCGAATGGGTTGGGTTGGGCCTAGGAAGGCCGAATAAACGATCTAGGAAGACCGAGTTATGAAAACCGACAATTGTCTTGTACAAACTATTCCCTAACCTTGTTCAAGTTTCCCCCTTTTGGCTACACGTAAGTGTATTATCCCCAGCGGAGTCGCCAAACTGTGGACAATGGGCCATGGGGGTGCTTGGGAAACAACCGTTTGCATTTGTGGAGTCACCACCAATTTATTGTGGAAAATTGGAAACCGTTCGAATACCTCGTGTCATGTCAAGACACAAAGTAGTGACATGAACACGAAGAACTCGTTACCCTTAGCATTCTATATCTAGAATGACCCTCGTGGATGCCAATGAACACGGATGTTCACAGAGATCTGGAGTAAGGGGTGAGGGTACGTATTAGGAAGTTCTTTTGATCGAACACCTAATCCCGCCCGCCTCGATAGCGGCCTCTACTAATGATTAGGGAAATTATCTATACTCGATATGTTGTCGATTTATATGCATGCAATGCAACATCCATTAGATTAATCCTAACATGTGAGAATTAGACCAAGTCGGTGAACAATTAATTTAGCATACAATTAGGTCGAATCGGGATTTAAGTTCAATTACATGTGAAAACATACAAGCAATAATAAAGTAATACAATAATAATATAATAAAGAAAATTACAATAATTACATCGGATTCATTGATTTATGTCGAAAATACATCTAAAACGGATAATTTGAGAAAGAATAAACAAAGGAATTAACGAACAGGAATTAGGCGATAATACGAATAATAGTTAATTAAATACGTAACTAAAACTAGGGCAAGACAAAACGGGAGTTCAGAGACAGAAATCAACCAGGAACAGGCGCAGCAGAGCTGCGTCCCTTGGAAGAGGCGCAACAGTCGCTGCGTCTGTTCCTTGGCTCAGTTCTGGCTGTGAAGCCGGAATTGCAAGTCGTTAATGTTCGTTGGTGATTTTAATGATTGATTAACATTATTTACTCGGATGGATGTGATTAACAGATTATTTACATATGAATGACGGTCATAAAAGCAATAAACATGAATGAAAACTAATTATGACTAATTATTACAAAATTAATGAGGGTTAATTAATTACAAATTAATAAACTAACTAATTAATTAGACTAAATACGATGAATTAATGATGGCTAATGGTGAATATGATAATAAACAGGTGAGAATATATCAACGATCGAATTCCAAAAACCCAATATGAATGAATCGAATTTCTACAACCCGGTTTGACTTTAATGACGAAAACCCGCAAATATTAATTATTTGGGATTTAAGTCGGGAATTTAATGATGAATTATATGTTAATGACGAATTATATGCTAAGGATGATGAACAATGTGTTAAATTATCATGTGACTGAAATAAGAACAAACAAAGACGAAAGAAAACAAAAAAAAAAAAAGACGAAACCAACAAAAGACGGAGGAAGAAGAAGAGAAGCAGGAACGGCGGCAACCTCAGGAAAAGGCGCAGCAAGTGCTGCGTCCTTTCCAAGAGGTGCAGCATTTGTTGCGTCCCTTCTCGACGTCTGTCTCCTGTTAATCCGTACAAAGGTATAAACAAAGGGTTTTAGAAATCGGTTTTAATTGTATTTTCGACATAAACCTTACAATATGATTACAATAAATAAAGAGCAATAAATAAAAGAGAGATTTACACCCTCAGACTTACATGTTTGACGAAACGAGATGAACTAAGTTAACGTTTAGTGATGCTCGACTCGAATGTAGACGAAAGTGCCCTCGTAAAAGGAATTAAAACAGATTGATTAAAGTTGATTATGGTGGAGTTGGTCAAATTGGTCGGTCATGCAAAACGAGGCTGGTACTTAGAAGGATCCGAGCTTACGCGGTCAAAAGTTCAAGCACGTAGGCGCCAAAAAGTAAGAACGTGGTCTAGAATGCAAATGGAGAAGAGAAAGGGCAGACACTCGCGTGAGAAATATGAGAGACCGAAGGTCTCTATTTATACTAATCACGTGGAGGAAGTAGGGTTTTCGGAGAGACTTTAGAAGTGAATCTCGAAAAGATATGAAAAAGATACGAAAAATACGCAGAAAAGGACTTGGGAAGAGGCGCAGCAGGCACTGCGTCTCTTGGAAGAGGCGCAACACCTGCTGCGTCCTTTCCCAGGTGGTTTCCTCCTGCGGAAGAAAGATTTCTGTGTTTAGTTTATGGAATAACGGAATAATTTGGTTTTCCTTAATATTTTGTGTGAATATTACGGGAAATTGTTTACCAAAGATTAAAAGATTTATAAAATATGGAATAGAAATATCCGGAACATTCCAGAACATTCCGACCCGGCATTTTAATGGTTATCAGAAAATGAAGACGGTTTTAGGCCCGGACTCCAAATATACTCTAATTACTGTCAAAACGACCGTATCGGCACGTAGATGACAATTAAGAGGTAGACATAAATGTTTGAGCGATCACTTGACAATAAACTTACGAACTGTCACAAATCGTTCCGCGTATCAAACATGCGTCTCAATCATCACCGGGTGGTTTGCGGGAGGTGTAGAAATGAGGTATC
This sequence comes from Silene latifolia, assembly GCF_048544455.1. Classification (NCBI taxonomy): domain Eukaryota; kingdom Viridiplantae; phylum Streptophyta; class Magnoliopsida; order Caryophyllales; family Caryophyllaceae; genus Silene; species Silene latifolia. The sequence continues at coordinate 102,806,390 of NC_133526.1, read as the reverse complement.
TACAATCATGCCCCTTATCTCCCATAGTCTCCCCATTCACGTTGTCTATTTGGTCCTTATTCGTCGTTATGGGTTCATCACTGTTGGTATAGTCATTGCTCAATGGGTTTTTGCGGGCTGTTATCTTTATTAGTAATTCCAAGGCTCATAAATGGTATGTCGAGCAAGGTCATAGACTTTCCAACCCTTTTTACAATGAGGATATCCTATAAATATGCATCGCTTACCTCTTTCATGAAATTTATCCTTTTGTTTGTCTTTGCTATGGGCGTAACAAAGACAACCAAAAACTCGTATATTATCAAGAGCGGGTTTGTCTTTGTGCAATAATTCATAAGGAGTGAGGCCATTGAGTATGCGAGTGGGTGTTCGATTAATTAAATATGCTGTAGTTAACACACATTCCCCCCCCCCAGAACTTGTGTGGTAGTTCGGCCTGAAAACGTAGGGCACGAGCATTTTCTAAGATGTGCTGATACTTAAGTTCTACCCTCCCGTTTTGTTGAGGGGTATCTACATTACTGGTTTAAAAAACAATCCCATGTTCATTATAATATTCTTTCATAGTTCCCGAAAAAAATTCGGTTCCATTATCACTTTGGACGACTTTAACTTGTTTGCCAAACTGTGTCATAGTCATTTGACAAAAATTTTTCAATAGTTGTCTTACTTCCCCTTCATCTTTCATAAGGTAGACCCATACACCCCTACTATAGTCGTCTACTATAGTAAAAAATAATGGACTTCTGACAAACTGGTCGTGCTATATTTACCCCAAATGTCGCAATGAATTAAGGCAAACAAGTCAAGACTTCTCTTCTTATTCAACTTAAAAATTGACCGTGGTTGTTTAGCACGACAGCACGAATCACAAACATCATCAAAGTTCAAGGATAAGTTTTTGCCAACTAAATTTAAAAAGGAAGGTAATATACTATGAGATGGGTGACCGAGCCTCATGTGCCACAATCGTCCATCATTGTTTGCGTGTGTCCTTGCAACGACCTTTCGACCAAGCTTCAGGTAATAAACCCCATCCTTGTGCTCACCCCGTTCAAACGTCATCTTCGTATATTGGTCCTGTATAACACAATAGGTAGGATAAAATGTCACAATACAATTATTTTCCTCAATTAATTGTTGTATCGAAATTAAATCGCAATTTAAACTTGGCACGAATATGACGTTTTTTAGAACAAAATCATCACTCAGAACTACTTCTCCACGTTCTTGCGCTATGATCGTTGTTCCATTACGCAAAGAAACCATGGACGGCACGCCTTTCCTTAGTTTGTGAGCAATTCTCGTTTTTCCGTCATGTGGTGTGATGCACCACTGTCTAATAGCAAATTACTAATAAGTCTATTTGCATTACCTTTTAGTGTCTGACTAACTTCGGATTTGCCTATAAATAAGTTTCTTATTTGAGTCATCTTTTGTTCTGTAAATCCTTGTTTATTCGACTCACTCTCATTTGTTGTAGCTGCATTAGCCGTCTCCTGCGTGCGTCCCTGTCCCCTGCCTCCAAGGCCATAGCCTCATCCTCCTCTTCGACCTCTGCCTCGACCTCTAATGGTTGCTCTCTCGGGATATTTTTCCCAACAATTGTCCTCGGTATAATACCATTTGTTGCAGACCGCGCATCGTGGAGGATCGAATTCGCCTGTTTCTTTACCACGTCCTCGACCTTCTCCTGCACTAGTTTTCACCGTCATGGCTGCGTCATTTATCTTTTCTTCCGGCTTTGTCACCGTCCTTTGTCTTTCTTCTCTTAATACCAGGGCGTAGGTTCTGCTAAGAGAAGTAATTTCATCCTCCATTAGCAGATTTGTGCGGATAATGCCGTAGAGACTCGTATCGAGTCCCATAAGGAACCGGTGAACTTTCTCCTCCTCCCGCTCTTTGGTCAGTGCTGCCGCGACTCCACAGATGCATTAAGGTACGTGACTGTAATCTCCTAGCTCATCAAAAATTGCCTTCAAACGAGTGTAATATTCAACAACCAATTGATTCTTCGCTTGTTTACATTCGTTTAATTCTCTCTTCAACTGGTTCACACGGGGTGCGTTACCATTTGAGTAACGTTGCTTAAGCTCTTTCCAAATTTCCATTACGGTTCCTGAAAACGTAATGGTTGAATGAAGCCTATGGTCTATTACATTCTTCAGCTACGCTTTTACCATGGCGTTACATTGATGCCACGCAACAAATTGAAGAGTTTCTTCTTCCCCGTCGATGAGTTCCGACCTTTTTATGGTTCCCTCGACAAACCCCAATTTATTTTTGGCGTCGAGGCCATTCCGAACTACATCTACCCAAAGGTCATAGTTTTCACCATTAAAAGTTAAATTTGTTAATGACAAATTTAGACTATCAGATGAGTGTAAATAAAGTGGCGAAGACGGAGCAATTTGTTCGATTGTCTTGCTACCGCTTCCTTTCTTTCCTTCGCCTCCTTTTCCTGGTTCTCCCATCGTGTGTTGTTGTTGATGTTGTTTTTTGTGTGAAAAGGGATTTGCGGAAGATATGCTCAGGATCTTAATCTTTCTCTTGATGCCATGAAGAAGCGTAAAGAGCTAGAGAGATGAAGGATTGAATGTATTATTATTGAATAATTATGCAAGGCATTACACAAGTGTTTATATACTACTATAAAGTAAACCCTACGATCTTAGACTAATTACAATCTTTACATATAAGGTAATAGAAGATACATACTACCATAATAAGTAAGATACGATATGATCATGATACCGTATCATATCGTATCATATCATATAATATCTTTCCACAAAACTAGAGCGGTCAAGGCCTGTAGGGAGGAGATTTGATTGTTTCCACTTTCATCACGGGCTTGGGCTTTTAATCTAGCAATCGACTTAGATGAAAATTTGAATATTTTCTCGCGAGTTCCACTCTCTTGATTCACGGTAATAAATTCATTGCGATTAGTGCAGGGAAGGGGGAAAATTGGTCCATAACCGTTTGGACCGGTAGGTTCAAGTCTAACGAGCTCTTATTACTATCCTTGTATATTTTGGACCATACGTTCCAAAAATGCCAATATGAGGTTCCGTCTAATATAGAGTGATTTATAGAACATCCTACAAACAAACCATCTACGAGTACAGTAACTCGAACAGATAGTAAGGGTAGGTTGTGACCATCATGGTTCACAACTTTGTTGTGATCGAAAAATAAATGAACCACTGATGGAATATCGCCACTTAGTGGAAGTATATCAGATACGGTGAGGTCTAGAGTGGCGTGAATGAAGCTAGCCCCGGGTCCCTTAGTAAAATCGACAAAGACTACGATTTCTTGTCGATCTTTGTCTACGTGTGTGGAAAGTTGACCGGCTAACGGGTAGAAACGGATAAGGGTTATTGAAAACGAGTCGTTGAGATTGTCAAGGATTTTCTGAATGTTGAATTGTCGACCGCCAGTGAAATGAGAAGGTTTATGAACAATAAACCTTGTTGAATGTATTGTAAAGAGAGCATGGCTACGTCCATTGGAGCCAAGTAATAAGGTTGTTTCGATCCTTGGACATAATATTTTGGTTTGATAAAACTTTTGGATACTTGTTTTACATTATTGCTTGAACTCATATTTTCAACTATTTTGGTAGGGCTATTTTTTTGAGATTTGGCCCTTCAACATGAATGCTTTTAGTGTAGTTTCGGGAAAGGTTAGTATTTTGGTATTATGTGAAAGTTTTGATGACACCTGTTAGACTATTCACACGTGGGAGCTTTTCTCAAGTTACACCTTTTGTTTTTTTGAAGAAATGTAAGTATATTATAAATCAATAAAAGAATACATCATCCATAACAACCATACATTTTTCAAGCATACATTTAATAATAACATCAAGACAAGAACAAATTATACATGTCTGTCAGCTTGCCTATCCAACGCTCATCAAAGTTTGTGAGTGCAGCTTTGTTTCTTGCCCAGAATTTGCTGATAATATCTTTGATTGGCTGCGTGACAATTACTCTAGGATGAGGTACCTCAAAGTTAACTCTAGCTCCGTTTCTTACTTGCCAAATCATATACACGAGCAGGACATGACAGGCACAAGTAACTTTTCTGATCAAAATGCTAAATCTCCTCCCTCTGGTATTCCATTCAGCTAGTTCCCTAGGATCAAAGTAGATATTCAGTTTATGTTGCAATAGAAGAACACATCTATTACTGAAATGGCAGGCAAAGAACAGATGTCCATGATCTTCATTTGAAGAGTTACACAAAAACCAAGTCAGATCTTGGCTACCTCCCATACGAGCAAGACGATCCTTGGTAAGAAGTCTGCCAAGTACAGCTGCCCAGTATATGAATAAAGCTCAAGGAATATTCATGGAATACCAGCACACTTTCCACCAACTGACATTAGGGAGAGGGACTCTAAGCCACTTGTATCCTTCTTTAGTGGTATATGCAGAACTGTTGCCAAGCCATAGGTCATTAACATAAGCAGGTCTAAAATTCTTCATGATGTGTGCTATCCTTTTCCATGACCAACTACAATCATTAAGAGAAGAGTAATTGGCCCAGTAACAATCTTTCAAATACACAGAGCTGACCCATTTTATCCACAAATGATCTTTCTTAGATGCAATCCACCACACATACTTACCTAATAGAGCTTTGCTCCAAGTTTTTGGACTTTTAATCCCTAGGCCACCTTAAGCCTTTGAGGAGCAGCATTTGTCCCAGCTTACATATACCATCTATCTTATTCATAATACCAGATAGAATAAGGAAGATGGTAGCCCACACTACGCCAAATCCAGCAATCAATAAGGAGCGTATCACAACGGTTTAATGCATTTAATAACGACACTTAGATTACCGTTTTCCAAATATTGGCGGAAACCTAGACCACCCTAAATAGGAATAACGGTTTCCCTCCAAAACTTTTGTTATTATAATTTGACAACGGCTGCTTAACAAAACGTTGTCGAAAACGTTTAACGGTTTCCAAAAACTCGTTATAGAATCACTCTTATCAACGGTTGTTAGAAAACCATTACCAGTTTAAGATATCGGCATTTCGAATACTATTACTAAATTTACACCAGCAATGGTTTTTGTTACCCGTTGTTATGTTATAGCAACGGATTTTTCGTAACCGTTATTATTTTCTATTATGAAATAACGGGTTTTCAATTCAACCGTTGTCAGTATTTGATTAGATTTTTCAGTTTGACTACTGCATTCAAAACTTTATCAGAACTTTAATAAATATTCAATTTGACCAATAATATTCAATTTCACCAAAATAATTCTATAAATATGTCTTCATAGTGTTTTAGGTCAAATTCTAAATTATCAAACATTTACTCTTTAATTTCTCTCTAAAAAATATGGCTGGTGTATCGGAGATACAATCACATTCTCATTACGCACAACCTTTTACTTGCATTCTCCATAATCTCCCGGTTCATTATGGTGTGAATGGAAAGGGTTTAAACCCTAATTTTGGTAGTTGACGCAAGTGCTTCATGACTCCGGTTTCACCATGGTTAAAAAAGTGTACCCTGTGTCTACAAACAAGCAAGGTTTTGTAGGCTTCGCTTAGCGTGTTGACGAAGCCAACTGCCATGATAGTTTTCGTCAGGCAAGAAAATTAGGGGCGAGACTTGCGGGGGAAGATGCGGGGAAAGAGGACTTTTATTCGGATGATAAACAACAAGGCCCTTATCTATGGGTTGCGACCCATCTTGATCATCAACTGATGACACATTGCAGGAAGCATTACATTCTTGCCACCATGCCTATGTCATGGGAGAAAGAGACCATTCCACCTGCACTTCCCGGTGATAATGAAGGTGTTGGGATAAGTGTCCTCCGACAATAATGCGATCACAACTGTCGATCATGATGATCACATGTTTAAATCTCATTTTTAAGAATACATGTGGGATGTAATATTTTTACAGTCAACTGGTCTACACATATCGGTAATGATTGGCTGACTAGAGTTTGACATAACTGTCGTGCGACGGTGGTGATCAGTTGATCCCCTTTGGTCATACCAATAGGGAAATACTCTTAATTGATTATTTAATTAATCGCATGCCGATACGAGTTAATTAAATTGCTTAAAATTGACGGATGATCTTGTGAGTAAAATTAACGTGTCTTACTGTAATTCGATTATATTAGATACGGTCTAAGTAATTAAATTGTTTTAGTACTTGGATAAAATTATTGTTTACGAAACAATTGAAATAGGAATTGAATGAATAATTTATTATAAATACAAGACGTTGTAATTTATAATTTGATAAACCGTTTTGGTACAAGTAATTACGAATTACTAGTCAATTTTGTAAATGACATATTTTATGAGTATGTTGATTTTTAATATGTTAAAAATACATTACATTGTGACATGTCATGTAACATGTTACATGTGACAAAATTGAAAAATGACAAAATAAAATGGACTACCCATTTTATTTTAAGTATGCCGAAATAATGGAGGGAGTGTAAGATTTATATTGTGTTTTTATCTTAAGTGGAAAACACCATGATTATATCTAACTAGTAGACATGCAAACCTAGCTTTTGAGAAGAGCAAAAATAAAAGGCATTGGGCATGCTACCCAAGGCCAATTATTTTTCGGCCAACATAGGTGAAAAGAAAAGAGTTTTTTTTTTCAATTTATTCATTCATCATTTTTATAAAAAATTTCTAGTGTAAGAAATGATACTCTCTCTATCTTTTGTGAAAATCCTAGAGAAATAAAAACTCACTCATCTATTCTCTCTCAACCGAAAACAAGAGAGAACAAGTAAATATTTTGTGTCAAAATTTTATGTAAGACTAATCCTAATACTAGATCATATTATTTTAGTCTATAAGAGTATTCCTTGGGTATTCACTTTTGGGAGAGATTCTATACTTTAATCTTTGTTCATCCATTATTTGGAATGCTCAAGAACTAACAAGAAGGAGATCTTGTTGGTGCCCATAAAACCGAAATCACATAGTAAGGAAGCCTATGGTCTATTACATTCTTCAGCTACGCTTTTACCATGGCGTTACATTGATGCCACGCAATAGATTGAAGAGTTTCCTCTTCCCCGTCGATGAGTTCCGACCTTTTTATGGTTCCCTCGACTAACCCCAATTTATTTTTGGCATCGAGGCCATTCCGAACTACATCTACCCAAAGGTCATAGTTTTCACCATTAAAAGTTAAATTTGTCAATGACAAATTTAAACTATCAGATGGGTGTAAATAAAGTGGCGAAGACGGAGCAATTTGTTCGATTGTCTTGCTACCGCTTCCTTTCTTTCCTTCTCCTCCTTTTCCTGCTTCTCCCATCGTGTGTTGTTGTTGTTGTTGTTTTTTGTGTGAAAAGGGATTTGCGGAAGATATGCTCAGGATCTTAATCTTTCTCTTGATGCCATGAAGAAACGTAAAGAGCTAGAGAGATGAAGGATTGAATGTATTATTATTGAATAATTATGCAAGGCATTACACAAGTGTTTATATACTACTATAAAGTAAACCCTATGATCTTAGACTAATTACAATCTTTACATATAATGTAATAGAAGATACATACTACCATAATAACTAAGATACGATATGATCATGATACCGTATCATATCGTATCATATCATATAATATCTTTCCATAAAACCAGAGCGGTCAAGGCCTGTAGGGAGGAGATTTGATTGTTTCCACTTTCATCACGGGCTTGGGCTTTTAATCTAGCAATCGACTTAGATGAAAATTTGAACATTTTCTCGCGAGTGCCACTCTCTTGATTCAAGGTAATAAATTCATTGCGATTAGTGTAGGGAAGGGGGAAAATTGGTCCATAACCGTTTGGACCGGTAGGTTCAAGTCTAACGCGCTCTTATTACTATCCTTGTATATTTTGGACCATACGTTCCAAAAATGCCAATATAAGGTTCCGTCTAATATAGATTAATTTATAGAACATCCTACAAACAAACCATCTATGAGTTCAGTAACTCGAACAGATAGTAAGGGTAGGTTGAGACAATCATGGTTCACAGCTTTGTTGTGATCGAAAAATGAATGAGCCAATGATGGAATATCGCCACTTAGTGGAAGTATATCAGATACGGTGAGGTCTAGAGTGGCGTGAATGAAGCTAGCCTCGGGTCCCTTAGTAAAATCGACATAGACTACGATTTCGTGTCGATCTTTGTCTACGTGTGTGGAAAGTTGACCGGCTAACGGGTAGAAACGGATAAGGGTTATTGAAAACGAGTCGTTGAGATTGTCAGGGATTTTCTTAATGTTGAATTGTCGACCGCCAGTGAAATGAGAAGGTTTATGAACAATAAACCTTGTTGAATGTATTGTAAAGAGAGCATGGCTACGTCCATTGGAGCCAAGTAATAAGGTTGTTTCGATCCTTGGACATAATATTTTGGTTTGATAAAACTTTTGGATACTTGTTTTACATTATTGCTTGAACTCATATTTTCAACTATTTTGGTAGGGCTATTTTTTTGAGATTTGGCCCTTCAACATGAATGCTTTTAGTGTAGTTTCGGGAAAGGTTAGTATTTTGGTATTATGTGAAAGTTTTGATGACACCTGTAAGACTATTCACACGTGGGAGCTTTTCTCAAGTTACACCTTTTGTTTTTTTGAAGAAAGGTAAGTATATTATAAATCAATAAAAGAATACATCATCCATAACAACCATACATTTTTCAAGCATACATTTAATATTAACATCAAGACAAGAACAAATTCTACATGGCTGTCAGCTTGCCTATCCAACGCTCATCCAAGTTTGTGAGTGCAGCTTTATGTCTGGCCCAGAATTTGCTGATAATATCTTTGATTGCCTGCGTGACAATTACTCTAGGATGAGGTACCTCAAAGTTAACTCTAGCTCCGTTTCTTACTTGCCAAATCTTATACACGAGCAAGACATGACAGGCACAAGTAACTTTTCTGATCAAAATGCTAAATCTCCTCCCCCTGGTATTTCATTCAGCTAGTTCCCTAGGATCAAAGTAGATATTCAGTTTATGTTGCAATAGAAGAACACATCTATTACTGAAATGGCAGGCAAAGAACAGATGTCCATGATCTTCATTTGAAGAGTTACACAAAAACCAAGTCAGATCTTGGCTACCTCCCATATGAGCAAGACGATCCTTGGTAAGAAGTCTGCCAAGTACAGCTGCCCAGTATATGAAAGAAGCTCAAGGAATATTCATGGAATACCAAAGACACTTTCCACCAACCGACATTAGGGAGTGGGACTCTAAGCCACTTGTATCCTTCTTTAGTGGTATATGCAGAACTGTTGCCAAGCCATAGGTCATTAACATAAGCAGGTCTAAAATTCTTCATGATATGTGCTATCTTTTTCCATGACCAACTACAATCATTAAGAGAAGAGTAATTGGCCCAGTAACAATCTTTCAAATACACAGAGCTGACCCATTTTATCCACAAATGATCTTTCTTAGATGCAATCCACCACACATACTTACCTAATAGAGCTTTGTTCCAAGTTTTTGCACTTTTAATCCCTAGGCCACCTTCAGCCTTTGAGGAGCAGCATTTGTCCCAGCTTACATATACCATCTATCTTATTCATAATACCAGATAGAATAAGGAAGATGGTAGCCCACACTACGCCAAATCCAGCAATCAATAAGGAGCGTATCACAACGGTTTAATGCATTTAATAACGACACTTAGATTACCGTTTTCCAAATATTGGCGGAAACCTAGACCACCCTAGTAGGAATAACGGTTTCCCTCCAAAACTTTTGTTATTATAATTTGACAACGGCTGCTTAACAAACCGTTGTCAAAAACGTTTAACGGTTTCCAAAAACTTGTTATAGAATCACTCTTATCAACGGTTGTTAGAAAACCATTACCAGTTTAAGATATCGGCATTTCGAATACTATTACTAAATTTACACCTGCAATGGTTTTTGTTACCCGTTGTTATGTTATAGCAACGGATTTTTCGTAACCGTTATTATTTTCTATTATGAAATAACGGGTTTTCAATTCAACCGTTGTCAGTATTTGATTAGATTTTTCAGTTTGACTACTGCATTCAATATTTTATCAGAACTTTAATAAATATTCAATTTGACCAATAATATTCAATTTCACTAAAATAATTCTATAAATATGTCTTCATAGTGTTTTAGGTCAAATTCTAAATTATCAAACATTTACTCTTTAATTTCTCTCTAAAAAATATGGTTGGTGTATCGGAGATACAATCACATTCTCATTACGCACAACCTTTTACTTGAATTCTCCATAATCTCCCGGTTCATTATGGTGTGAATGGAAAGGGTTTAAACCCTAATTTTGGTAGTTGACGCAAATGCTTCATGACTCCGGTTTCACCATGGTTAAAAAAGTGTACCCCGTGTCTACAAATAAGCAAGGTTTTGTAGGCTTCGCTTTTATCGTGTTGACGAAGCCAACTGCCATGATAGTTTTCGTCAGGCAAGAAAATTAGGGGCGAGACTTGCGGGGGAAGATGCGGGGAAAGAGGACTTTTATTCGGATGATAAACAACAAGGCCCTTATCTATGGGTTGCGACCCATCTTGATCATCAACATATGACACATTGCAGGAAGCATTACATTCTTGCCACCGTGCCTATGTCATGGGAGAAAGAGACCATTCCACCTGCACTTCCCGGTGATAATGAAGGTGTTGGGATAAGTGTCCTCCGACAATAATGCGATCACAACTGTCGATCATGATGATCACATGTTTAAATCTCATTTTTAAGAATACATGTGGGATGTAATATTTTTACAGTCAAATGGTCCACACATATCGGTAATGATTGGCTGACTAGAGTTTGACATAACTGTCGTGCGACGGTGGTGATCAGTTGATCCCCTTTGTTCATACCAATAGGGAAATACTCTTAATTGATTATTTAATTAATCGCATGCCGATACGAGTTAATTAAATTGCTTAAAATTGACGGATGATCTTGTGAGTAAAATTAACGTGTCTTACTATAATTCGTTTATATTAGATACGGTCTAAGTAATTAAATTGTTTAATTACTTGGATAAAATTATTGTTTACGAAACAATTGAAATAGGAATTGAATGAATAATTTATTATAAATACAAGACGTTGTAATTTATAATTTGATAAACCGTTTTGGTACAAGTAATTACGAATTACTAGTCAATTTTGTAAATGACATATTTTATGAGTATGTTTATTTTTAATATGTTAAAAATACATTACATTGTGACATGTCATGTAACATGTTACATGTGACAAAATTGACAAATGACAAAATAAAATGGACTACCCATTTTATTTTAAGTCTGCCGAAATAATGGAGGGAGTGTAAGATTTATATTGTGTTTTTATCTTAAGTGGAAAACACCATGATTATATCTAACTAGTAGCCATGCAAACCTAGCTTTTGAGAAGAGCAAAAATAAAAGGCATTGGGCATGTTACCCAAGGCCAATTATTTTTCGGCCACCATAGGTGAAAAGAAAAGAGTTTTTTTTTTTCAATTTATTCATTCATCATTTTTATAAAAAATTTCTAGTGTAAGAAATGATACTCTCTCTATCTTTTGTGAAAATCCTAGAGAAATAAAAACTCACTCATCTATTCTCTCTCAACCACTCATCTATTCTCTCTCAACCGAAAACAAGAGAGAACAAGTAAATATTTTTATGTCAAAATTTTAAGTAAGACTAATCCTAATACTAGATCATATTATTTTAGTCTATAAGAGTATTCCTTGGGTATTCACTTTTGGGAGAGATTCTATACTTGAATCTTTGTTCATCCATTATTTGGAATACTCAAGAACTAACAAGAAGGAGATCTTGTTGGTGTCCATAAAACCGAAATCACATAGTAAGGAACATGATTTCTTCTTTAATTTTATTTATGTTTGCATGCATAAGATTTGTAACTATTTTATGACTAAATAATTTCTCACATATATGAATATGTAAATTAACGAGATAGAGATTTCTAACAAGTGGTATCATGAGCCTTAGGTTGTTTGCATGCAAATCGGTTATTGTTTTTCCGAGTTATACGATTAACAAACAAAACTTATAAATTTGTGTTTATTATGATATATCACGAAATTTATTATGCATGTTAAAGTTTCTGGTCCTAAAATGTATTTAGGATATTTTGGTTAATTTATGGATTTTTATTGTTCATTTTGTATAATCATGGCATTAAAATGTGATTTTATGATAAAAAATGTCATTTTTGGACTAAAATTAGCTAAACTTCGATTTTTCCAGTGTTTTTTGGATATGTTTTCACATATATTATTTTTAGATGACCTGTAAAGTTTCATAATTTTATGAGTTCTTATGCTCGAAATATGGATTTTTCAAGATAAAATCGAATTTAAATGGAAAAATAGGTTAATATGAGTTATATTTCGAATCTGGTCTTTAAAATTTAGTATGTTGTCACATGCAATTTTACAAGATGTGTGTAAAATAATTGGCTATAATGAAGTCTTTATGCATGATTTATGATTTTTGATGAAAAATCACATTAGTAGTGACTTTAATTAGTAAAAATTGCTAAAACATACTTCATGACTAAGGAAAAACGTCACATGTTGCATTTTATCACCTATTTCAGATCTAAAAGTGAAAAGTAAATAAAAATAATTTTTCTCATATTTTTATGGTTATTATTGATAAATCCGATAAACCGCAACAATGTTTTTCACGATAAATTTTTAAATTTTTAACCTATGTTTTTTGAACATTATGAGTGTCAAGGTATTTTTCCAGAATTTTCATGAGTTTAAAATTTTGAATTTTGAATTTATTTGAAATTTTTATGATTTATTTGAAGTTTATGGCATTATATTGTAATTTTAAGTCCTTTTATGAACAATATTAAGAAATATAAGTTAATTATTATCAAATGGTAGTGGAGACTAATTTTGAGTCCTAAGATGGTTAGGGTAATTAACTAGTACATAAATATGATTTTATGTAATTATTGTGATTTTTTTAAAGGTTAAATCACGCAAATCCGTAAAAACTGATTAATATACGATATTGGTTCCTTAAAGGCGATTTAGCATAAAATTGGGCATGTTCATACATATTATAATGCTGCATTTTATTTATGATTGTCATAATTTTAATTTATGTAATTTTTGAATTATGTAATTTTACTTAGTATGACCTTAGTTTTTAATTGATATTACCCGAAATGTATGGGAATATCGATTCGGTTGTAATTTTTTGTGATCTCGTATCACCGTTTTGTAATTTAATAGATTTATTTTATTTTAATTTCAAATGTATAATAGGAAATTATATAATTTGTTATGTATAATAGGAAATTATGTAATTTGTTATGTAATTTATTTATTCCGGAGATCCTTAAAGACGGTGCCACTCGAGAAGGAGATCTATTAAAGACGGTGTTACCTCGATATGCGTGCCAAGACCGAAGTTCAAGGGACCAAAGGAGTTGGTTTCCGAATTTGTAATAGTTTATTAGATTTACTATTCTAGGAAGGCCATACTAGGATTTTATTTATGCTTTGCATTTTATTTATATGTTGCATGCATCGCTAAATCTCCATAACTAAACATGCATTATCATTTTAATCGAGTTTATCGACCGTGTCAATTACAATTATCGTAGTTCACCCATTTAGTTCACTTAAAACGTGATAGATAATAAATTGACATGACCTCTTGCTAAAAATAAACAATTGAGACTTAGCCTTACCAAAAAGTAGAAACCATGAAAACCTATTTCGTGAGGGAGTGCACTCGGCCACACCGGGGTACAAACCTTGTTACATAGGGGAAGTGGGTGATAAATGTCTATCCACCGAATTTTTGTTAATTAAGGTTATTTCGGCACAGCGTGCCCTAAGTTGATATGAGTTTGGATCATGGACACATTTATTCGAAATTTGGGTTAAACTCAACGAAAGTATTAACGACGATTTTCGGATGTGTTTCGGGCTAGAGATAAATATTAATGTAATTTTATCGACCAAGAGTTCTAAAAGTAGAATCGATTAAAGAGTTAATCCACCGAGTTATATTAATAAAGGGTATTTCGGCACTTCGTGCCCCAAGTTAATATGAATTTGGATCTTGGAATTATTTATCATAGTTGGGTAGAGGTCACTATGTAAATGCTTTACTTATTATTTACAAGTATTATTATAACGATGAATGTTCAGTTTCCACTATTCCGTTATCATATTGTTCTATTTCTTTACCACAATTCATATACGATATCATTTCGATTTTTGATTCAAATCTCCATTAAAACATCGTAACTAAAGACAAATATGAATTTTCTTCTAAAACCTCGAATTATCCATTGCAAGGATCTCTTGTGAAGAGTATAGATAAAAATTATTCGTGATCAAAAGGGTTTTTGATTCTTGACTAACATATCTACTTATAATAAATTGTTTCTCATATGCTTAATTGAGTTAAGTACTTTGAAACGTTACATCATTTTGGTAACTAGATTTGTTGGAAATCAAAATTGACCAAAATACCGCAACCACTTCAATGAAAGTTTTAAGACTAAACAAAGAATTGAAGAGTAGTCTTCATGAAATTCAATTTTGCTTCTCTAAGCAAAGACTCATTGAAATGAGTGGAAGCATTCTCTTAAACCGTTAAGAAAAGGATAAGGTTCAAAGAAGTAAAATTAGAATGGAATTGATACAAGGTAATGTTAAAAGTAAAGTTATTGAGAATAACGATACTAAACCTATCAATCCCGACCGATAAAGTTTCCATTGTCTTAATTGTTGGACGCTAGAAAGGAAACTACCCCAAATTATTGAAGAATCAACAAGTTAGTTGTGGGACATCTAATGGGACCTTCTTCTTTAAATGTTTATTTGATTGACATAAATTTTGCTAGTACTACTTCGTCAATATTAGAAACCGGTGGTGGTTTTCATCATTAAATTTGATACATAGAATGATTAGAATATGACGACTAGCAACCATGATGTCGAGAGATAGAGTCATTGTGTACTCAATCTAGTTTTGGGTTTATATATATACCTTAATTATGACTATTAAGTGAATAAACTCTAAATAAGAATATAAACTTGTTAAGATACAAAAGAGGTTTCACTTTTGTGACCCTATACACCATGGTTTGATATATGGCTAGCCCATTATCAAAGGTAATTATATTCTAAACCAAACTAGAATGATATATCATGTAGATGATGCAAGACTCAAATTGGTAACCCAAGATTGAACCTTAGATTTTGGAATGATGAACGCAAAGAGTTATCGAGTACTCTTGAACCATTAGATCTTATGGTATATGCGTGTCTTGTATTCAAAGCAAGAGGTCTCGTGCTTTTGGGTGAAAAGGAGATCATGTAAATCATTGATACATAATAGGTTGATCATTTACTTTTACCAACGACTTAAGTTAACATTAATGTGTTAACTTAATAAGGTAAATAAAGAAATCTTTGAAGAAGTTCAAAGAGTTCAAAGAATCACGATTTAGTCGTGATGGGATTATTAAAGTGAAGACTTTGATATAAGCCAAAGGAAATATGATTTACTATCACAATTTAATCTCTCTTAGCACGCATTATGGGATAATGTGTAGTTGGATAAAGAAATCAAACGCTATTCGATATAGTTTGGACTTCAATCAAGTTACTTTGAGTTACTTGATCCTTTTGGGGATTTTATCATTTTGTCTAAATTATTTTTCCATTAAATCTTAAACGAATCATATGAGATATGAAATGGAAGGGTACCATGTTTGTAAGCTTACACAAGAAACAAATGCTCATTATTCCCTTTCCATTATCACAAGTACAACGGGTTTGTGGCTCGTGAGGCTGTCTTCCTAAAAAACAAGTTTATTTCTAGAAGACAGAGTGGGAGAAAATATTCAAGAGCCACAAATTGCATTGTGTCAGAGAATGTTATGTCGCAAGAAACTGGTCTTTCTTGGCTGCATGAGGCGTTTTGTGGAAAACATTGTTTCTTCAAAACCTAGGATGTTAAAGTCATCACTTATTGAAGATAATGAATTAGTGTTACTTTTAGAAAGTAAATAGCTTGTAACTTACAAAGAAATCGTTTAATTCAAGTTGATTACCTCTAGAAAGTAATGAACATATGACTTACATGAGAATGTTTAAGTCACAACTCAATACAAGGCTTAGAGCCATGAAAATCCGAAATTAAAGGCTTGATTAGTGACAAAGGGTTTTTGCACTAATAAAGAGAGATTTCAAAGCTTGATTGGTAGCAAAGGGTTTTGCACTAGTTGAGAAGCTTAAGTCTAAGGATTGTATTTCATTATGATGAGATATATAGCAAGTGAATCCAAAAACCCACTTCTTCAATTAGAAGGAATGTATTCAATACATGTCTTGAGTTTTATAGATTCTTACAATCCTAAGATAATGTGCAACTTAAGAGATGGTCTTGAGTAGGACATCAATGAGTTGGAATTAATGATTAGATCATGGTATAAAAATTTTCTCGATAAGTCGAAAAGTTGTGTTTATACATGAAGTTTAGTGGGAGTTACGGAAATTTTTAGTAGTCTTATATGTGGATGACATATTGATCATTGCGAATGATTTAAGACTTTGGAGAAATATAGTACATCTTTAATATCCGGATTTATGGAGATAAATCTACATGATATTAATGTCAAATAAGGAGTCTTATGTTGATAAAATTCATGACTAGTTCAATCAAGTTGAACATATTTGATTGATTCCATTTGTTTCCGCTGCCGAATCAATTAGATAGGAAATGATGTATAACACTTCATATACTTTGTGTATGATGAATTGTTTCAAATCGAATTTAAGTAATAGTTACCAAGTAAGCCATAAAGATTACCCTTAAGTGCTTGCAGAAGCGTTAAGGATGTAATGCAAAGTGTTTTTGATGCAATTTTGTGTAAGGGTGTTACACAAATGACAATTGACAATTGAGATTGCGCATGGTTTCCGACAAAACCATAATCAAAACACATTAGAATAGTCTTGCTACCGCTTCCTTTCTTTCCTTCGCCTCCTTTTCCTGCTTCTCCCATCGTGTGTTGTTGTTGTTGTTGTTTTTTGTGTGAAAAGGGATTTGCGGAAGATATGCTCAGGATCTTAATCTTTCTCTTGATGCCATGAAGAAGCGTAAAGAGCTAGAGAGATGAAGGATTGAATGTATTATTATTGAATAATTATGCAAGGCATTACACAAGTGTTTATATACTACTATAAAGTAAACCCTATGATCTTAGACTAATTACAATCTTTACATATAAGGTAATAGAAGATACATACTACCATAATAAGTAAGATACGATATGATCATGATACCGAATCATATCGTATCATATCATATAATATCTTTCCACAAAACTAGAGAGGTCAAGGCCTGTAGGGAGGAGATTTGATTGTTTCCACTTTCATCACGGGCTTGGGCTTTTAATCTGGCAATCGACTTAGATGAAAATTTGAATATTTTCTCGCGAGTGCCACTCTCTTGATTCACGGCAATAAATTCATTGCGATTAGTGCAGGGAAGGGGGAAAATTGGTCCATAACCGTTTGGACCGGTAGGTTTAAGTCTAACGCGCTCTTATTACTATCCTTGTATATTTTGGACCATACGTTCCAAAAATGCCAATATGAGGTTCCGTCTAATATAGAGTGATTTATAGAACATCCTACAAACAAACCATCTACGAGTTCAGTAACTCGAACAGATAGTAAGGGTAGGTTATGACCATCATGGTTCACAACTTTGTTGTGATCGAAAAATGAATGAACCACTGATGGAATATCGCCACTTAGTGGAAGTATATCAGATACGGTGAGGTCTAGAGTGGCGTGAATGAAGCTAGCCTCGGGTCCCTTAGTAAAATCGACAAAGACTACGATTTCTTGTCGATCTTTGTCTACGTGTGTGGAAAGTTGACCGGCTAACGGGTAGAAACGGATAAGGGTTATTGAAAACGAGTCGTTGAGATTGTCAAGGATTTTCTGAATGTTGAATTGTCGACCGCCAGTGAAATGAGAAGGTTTATGAACAATAAACCTTGTTGAATGTATTGTAAAGAGAGCATGGCTACGTCCATTGGAGCCAAGTAATAAGGTTGTTTCGATCCTTGGACATAATATTTTGGTTTGATAAAACTTTTGGATACTTGTTTTACATTATTGCTTGAACTCATATTTTCAACTATTTTGGTAGGGCTATTTTTTTAAGATTTGGCCCTTCAACATGAATGCTTTTAGTGTAGTTTCGGGAAAGGTTAGTATTTTGGTATTATGTGAAAGTTTTGATGATACCTGTTAGACTATTCACACGTGGGAGCTTTTCTCAAGTTACACCTTTTGTTTTTTTGAAGAAAGGTAAGTATAGTATAAATCAATAAAAGAATACATCATCCATAACAACCATACATTTTTCAAGCATACATTTAATAATAACATCAAGACAAGAACAAATTATACATGTCTGTCAGCTTGCCTATCCAACGCTCATCAAAGTTTGTGAGTGCAGCTTTGTTTCTTGCCCAGAATTTGCTGATAATATCTTTGATTGGCTGCGTGACAATTACTCTAGGATGAGGTACCTCAAAGTTAACTCTAGCTCCGTTTCTTACTTGCCAAATCTTATACACGAGCAGGACATGACAGGCACAAGTAACTTTTCTGATCAAAATGCTAAATCTCCTCCCCCTGGTATTCCATTCAGCTAGTTCCCTAGGATCAAAGTAGATATTCAGTTTATGTTGCAATAGAAGAACACATCTATTACTGAAATGGCAGGCAAAGAACAGATGTCCATGATCTTCATTTGAAGAGTTACACAAAAACCAAGTCAGATCTTGGCTACCTCCCATACGAGCAAGACGATCCTTGGTAAGAAGTCCGCAAGTACAAATTTTGCCCAAAGATATGAAAGAAGCTCAAGGAATATTCATGGAATACCAGCACACTTTCCACCAACTGACATTAGGGAGAGGGACTCTAAGCCACTTGTATCCTTCTTTAGTGGTATATGCAGAACTGTTGCCAAGCCATAGGTCATTAACATAAGCAGGTCTAAAATTCTTCATGATGTGTGCTATCTTTTTCCATGACCAACTACAATCATTAAGAGAAGAGTAATTGGCCCAGTAACAATCTTTCAAATACACAGAGCTGACCCATTTTATCCACAAATGATCTTTCTTAGATGCAATCCACCACACATACTTACCTAATAGAGCTTTGCTCCAAGTTTTTGGACTTTTAATCCCTAGGCCACCTTAAGCCTTTGAGGAGCAGCATTTGTCCCAGCTTACATATACCATCTATCTTATTCATAATACCAGATAGAATAAGGAAGATGGTAGCCCACACTACGCCAAATCCAGCAATCAATAAGGAGCGTATCACAACGGTTTAATGCATTTAATAACGACACTTAGATTACCGTTTTCCAAATATTGGCGGAAACCTAGACCACCCTAATAGGAATAACGGTTTCCCTCCAAAACTTTTGTTATTATAATTTGACAACGGCTGCTTAACAAAACGTTATCGAAAACGTTTAACGGTTTCCAAAAACTCGTTATAGAATCACTCTTATCAACGGTTGTTAGAAAACCATTACCAGTTTAAGATATCGGCGTTTCGAATACTATTACTAAATTTACACCAGCAATGGTTTTTGTTACCCGTTGTTATGTTATAGCAACGGATTTTTCGTAACCGTTATTATTTTCTATTATGAAATAACGGGTTTTCAATTCAACCGTTGTCAGTATTTGATTAGATTTTTCAGTTTGACTACTGCATTCAAAACTTTATCAGAACTTTAATAAATACTCCCTCCGACCCAGACGAAAGGTAACATGGTGAAAAATGGGTTATTTAAGAAAAGAGGTAAAAAGGAGGGGCAAAGATGGAAAGATTGGTGAGTGGGCCACATGGGTAGTGGGTATTATTAAATGGGTTTAGGTGAGTTAAATAAGAAGTTAGTGGGTGGGCCACATGATGGCATTTGTGTAAATATGAGGAGAGTATAAGGATTATATTGTCCAAAAATATACCATTTATAGTATGTTACCTTTGGTGTGGTTCGTCCATTTTAGGTAACTGTTACCTTTGGTCTGGGTCGGAGGGAGTATTCAATTTGACCAATAATATTCAATTTCACCAAAATAATTTTATAAATATGTCTTCATATTGTTTTAGGTCAAATTCTAAATTATCAAACATTTACTCTTTAATTTCTCTCTAAAAAATATGGCTGGTGTATCGGAGATACAATCACATTCTCATTACGCACAACCTTTTACTTGCATTCTCCATAATCTCCCGGTTCATTATGGTTTGAATGGAAAGGGTTTAAACCCTAATTTTGGTAGTTGACGCAAATGCTTCATGACTCCGGTTTCACCATGGTTAAAAAAGTGTACCCTGTGTCTAGAAACAAGCAAGGTTTTGTAGGCTTCGCTTTTATCGTGTTGACGAAGCCAACTGCCATGATAGTTTTCGTCAGGCAAGAAAATTAGGGGCGAGACTTGCGGGGGAAGATGCGGGGAAAGAGGACTTTTATTCGGATGATAAACAACAAGGCCCTTATCTATGGGTTGCGACCCATCTTGATCATCAACTGATGACACATTGCAGGAAGCATTACATTCTTGCCACCATGCCTATGTCATGGGAGAAAGAGACCATTCCACCTGCACTTCCCGGTGATAATGAAGGTGTTGGGATAAGTGTCCTCCGACAATAATGCGATCACAACTGTCGATCATGATGATCACATGTTTAAATCTCATTTTTAAGAATACATGTGGGATGTAATATTTTTACAGTCAACTGGTCTACACATATCGGTAATGATTGGCTGACTAGAGTTTGACATAACTGTCGTGCGACGGTGGTGATCAGTTGATCCCCTTTGGTCATACCAATAGGGAAATACTCTTAATTGATTATTTAACTAATCGCATGCCGATACGAGTTAATTAAATTGCTTAAAATTGACGGATGATCTTGTGAGTAAAATTAACGTGTCTTACTATAATTCGATTATATTAGATACGGTCTAAGTAATTAAATTGTTTTAGTACTTGGATAAAATTATTGTTTACGAAACAATTGAAATAGGAATTGAATGAATAATTTATTATAAATACAAGACGTTGTAATTTATAATTTGATAAACCGTTTTGGTACAAGTAATTACGAATTACTAGTCAATTTTGTAAATGACATATTTTATGAGTATGTTCATTTTTAATATGTTAAAAATACATTACATTGTGACATGTCATGTAACATGTTACATGTGACAAAATTGACAAATGACAAAATAAAATGGACTACCCATTTTATTTTAAGTATGCCGAAATAATGGAGGGAGTGTAAGATTTATATTGTGTTTTTATCTTAAGTGGAAAACACCATGATTATATCTAACTAGTAGACATGCAAACCTAGCTTTTGAGAAGAGCAAAAATAAAAGGCATTGGGCATGCTACCCAAGGCCAATTATTTTTCGGCCAACATAGGTGAAAAGAAAAGAGTTTTTTTTTTCAATTTATTCATTCATCATTTTTATAAAAAATTTCTAGTGTAAGAAATGATACTCTCTCTATCTTTTGTGAAAATCCTAGAGAAATAAAAACTCACTCATCTATTCTCTCTCAACCGAAAACAAGTAAATATTTTGTGTCAAAATTTTAAGTAAGACTAATCCTAATACTAGATCATATTATTTTAGTCTATAAGAGTATTCCTTGGGTATTCACTTTTGGGAGATATTCTATACTTTAATCTTTGTTCATCCATTATTTGGAATGCTCAAGAACTAACAAGAAGGAGATCTTGTTGGTGCCCATAAAACCGAAATCACATAGTAAGGAAGCCTATGGTCTATTACATTCTTCAGCTACGCTTTTACCATGGCGTTACATTGATGCCACGCAATAGATTGAAGAGTTTCCTCTTCCCCGTCGATGAGTTCCGACCTTTTTATGGTTCCCTCGACTAACCCCAATTTATTTTTGGCGTCGAGGCCATTCCGAACTACATCTACCCAAAGGTCATAGTTTTCACCATTAAAAGTTAAATTTGTCAATGACAAATTTAAACTATCAGATGGGTGTAAATAAAGTGGCGAAGATGGAGCAATTTGTTCGATTGTCTTGCTACCGCTTTCTTTCCTTCGCCTCCTTTTCCTGCTTCTCCCATCGTGTGTTGTTGTTGTTGTTGTTTTTTGTGTGAAAAGGGATTTGCGGAAGATATGCTCAGGATCTTAATCTTTCTCTTGATGCCATGAAGAAACGTAAAGAGCTAGAGAGATGAAGGATTGAATGTATTATTATTGAATAATTATGCAAGGCATTACACAAGTGTTTATATACTACAATAAAGTAAACCCTATGATCTTAGACTAATTACAATCTTTACATATAAGGTAATAGAAGATACATACTACCATAATAACTAAGATACGATATGATCATGATACCGTATCATATCGTATCATATCATATAATATCTTTCCATAAAACCAGAGCGGTCAAGGCCTGTAGGGAGGAGATTTGATTGTTTCCACTTTCATCACGGGCTTGGGCTTTTAATTTAGCAATCGACTTAGATGAAAATTTGAATATTTTCTCGCGAGTGCCACTCTTTTGATTCAAGGTAATAAATTCATTGCGATTAGTGTAGGGAAGGGGGAAAATTGGTCCATAACCGTTTGGACCGGTAGGTTCAAGTCTAACGCGCTCTTATTACTATCCTTGTATATTTTGGACCATACGTTCCAAAAATGCCAATATGAGGTTCCGTCTAATATAGAGTAATTTATAGAACATCCTACAAACAAACCATCTATGAGTTCAGTAACTCGAACAGATAGTAAGGGTAGGTTGTGACCATCATGGTTCACAGCTTTGTTGTGATCGAAAAATGAATGAGCCAATGATGGAATATCGCCACTTAGTGGAAGTATATCAGATACGGTGAGGTCTAGAGTGGCGTGAATGAAGCTAGCCTCGGGTCCCTTAGTAAAATCGACAAAGACTACGATTTCGTGTCGATCTTTGTCTACGTGTGTGGAAAGTTGACCGGCTAACGGATAGAAACGGATAAGGGTTATTGAAAACGAGTCGTTGAGATTGTCAAGGATTTTCTGAATGTTGAATTGTCGACCGCCAGTGAAATGAGAAGGTTTATGAACAATAAACCTTGTTTAATGTATGGTAAAGAGAGCATGGCTACGTCCATTGGAGCCAAGTAATAAGGTTGTTTCGATCCTTGGACATAATATTTTGGTTTGATAAAACTTTTGGATACTTGTTTTACATTATTGCTTGAACTCATATTTTCAACTATTTTGGTAGGGCTATTTTTTTGAGATTTGGCCCTTCAACATGAATGCTTTTAGTGTAGTTTCGGGAAAGGTTAGTATTTTGGTATTATGTGAAAGTTTTGATGACACCTGTAAGACTATTCACACGTGGGAGCTTTTCTCAAGTTACACCTTTTGTTTTTTTGAAGAAAGGTAAGTATATTATAAATCAATAAAAGAATACATCATCCATAACAACCATACATTTTTCAAGCATACATTTAATATTAACATCAAGACAAGAACAAATTCTACATGGCTGTCAGCTTGCCTATCCAACGCTCATCCAAGTTTGTGAGTGCAGCTTTATGTCTGGCCCAGAATTTGCTGATAATATCTTTGATTGCCTGCGTGACAATTACTCTAGGATGAGGTACCTCAAAGTTAACTCTAGCTCCGTTTCTTACTTGCCAAATCATATACACGAGCAGGACATGACAGGCACAAGTAACTTTTCTGATCAAAATGCTAAATCTCCTCCCCCTGGTATTCCATTCAGCTAGTTCCCTAGGATCAAAGTAGATATTCAGTTTATGTTGCAATAGAAGAACACATCTATTACTGAAATGGCAGGCAAAGAACAGATGTCCATGATCTTCATTTGAAGAGTTACACAAAAACCAAGTCAGATCCTGGCTACCTCCCATATGAGCAAGACGATCCTTGGTAAGAAGTCTGCCAAGTACAGCTGCCCAGTATATGAAAGAAGCTCAAGGAATATTCATGGAATACCAGCACACTTTCCACCAACTGACATTAGGGAGTGGGACTCTAAGCCACTTGTATCCTTCTTTAGTGGTATATGCAGAACTGTTGCCAAGCCATAGGTCATTAACATAAGCAGGTCTAAAATTCTTCATGATATGTGCTATCTTTTTCCATGACCAACTACAATCATTAAGAGAAGAGTAATTGGCCCAGTAACAATCTTTCAAATACACAGAGCTGACCCATTTTATCCACAAATGATCTTTCTTAGATGCAATCCACCACACATACTTACCTAATAGAGCTTTGTTCCAAGTTTTTGCACTTTTAATCCCTATGCCACCTTCACCCTTTGAGGAGCAGCATTTGTCCCAGCTTACATATACCATCTATCTTATTCATAATACCAGATAGAATAAGGAAGATGGTAGCCCACACTACGCCAAATCCAGCAATCAATAAGGAGCGTATCACAACGGTTTAATGCATTTAATAACGACACTTAGATTACCGTTTTCCAAATATTGGCGGAAACCTAGACCACCCTAATAGGAATAACGGTTTCCCTCCAAAACTTTTGTTATTATAATTTGACAACGGCTGCTTAACAAACCGTTGTCAAAAACGTTTAACGGTTTCCAAAAACTCGTTATAGAATCACTCTTATCAACGGTTGTTAGAAAACCATTACCAGTTTAAGATATCGGCATTTCAAATACTATTACTAAATTTACACCAGCAATGGTTTTTGTTACCCGTTGTTATGTTATAGCAACGGATTTTTCGTAACCGTTATTATTTTCTATTATGAAATAACGGGTTTTCAATTCAACCGTTGTCAGTATTTGATTAGATTTTTCAGTTTGACTACTGCATTCAATACTTTATCAGAACTTTAATAAATATTCAATTTGACCAATAATATTCAATTTCACTAAAATAATTCTATAAATATGTCTTCATAGTGTTTTAGGTCAAATTCTAAATTATCAAACATTTACTCTTTAATTTCTCTCTAAAAAATATGGTTGGTGTATCGGAGATACAATCCTATTCTCATTACGCACAACTTTCGCAAATGCTTCATGACTCCGGTTTCACCATGGTTAAAAAAGTGTACCCCGTGTCTATAAACAAGCAAGGTTTTGTAGGCTTCGCTTTTATCGTGTTGACGAAGCCAACTGCCATGATAGTTTTCGTCAGGCAAGAAAATTAGGGGCGAGACTTGCGGGGGAAGATGCGGGGAAAGAGGACTTTTATTCGGATGATAAACAACAAGGCCCTTATCTATGGGTTGCGACCCATCTTGATCATCAACATATGACACATTGCAGGAAGCATTACATTCTTGCCACCGTGCCTATGTCATGGGAGAAAGAGACCATTCCACCTGCACTTCCCGGTGATAATGAAGGTGTTGGGATAAGTGTCCTCCGACAATAATGCGATCACAACTGTCGATCATGATGATCACATGTTTAAATCTCATTTTTAAGAATACATGTGGGATGTAATATTTTTACAGTCAAATGGTCCACACATATCGGTAATGATTGGCTGACTAGAGTTTGACATAACTGTCGTGCGACGGTGGTGATCAGTTGATCCCCTTTGGTCATACCAATAGGGAAATACTCTTAATTGATTATTTAATTAATCGCATGCCGATACGAGTTAATTAAATTGCTTAAAATTGACGGATGATCTTGTGAGTAAAATTAACGTGTCTTACTATAATTCGATTATATTAGATACGGTCTAAGTAATTAAATTGTTTTATTACTTGGATAAAATTATTGTTTACGAAACAATTAAAATAGGAATTGAATGAATAATATATTATAAATACAAGACGTTGTAATTTATAATTTGATAAACCGTTTTGGTACAAGTAATTACGAATTACTAGTCAATTTTGTAAATGACATATTTTATGAGTATGTTGATTTTTAATATGTTAAAAATACATTACATTGTGACATGTCATGTAACATGTTACATGTGACAAAATTGACAAATGACAAAATAAAATGGACTACCCATTTTATTTTAAGTCTGCCGAAATAATGGAGGGAGTGTAAGATTTATATTGTGTTTTTATCTTAAGTGGAAAACACCATGATTATATCTAACTAGTAGCCATGCAAACCTAGCTTTTGAGAAGAGCAAAAATAAAAGGCATTGGGCATGCTACCCAAGGCCAATTATTTTTCGGCCACCATAGGTGAAAAGAAAAGAGTTGTTTTTTTTCAATTTATTCATTCATCATTTTTATAAAAAATTTCTAGTGTAAGAAATGATACTCTCTCTATCTTTTGTGAAAATCCTAGAGAAATAAAAACTCACTCATCTATTCTCTCTCAACCACTCATCTATTCTCTCTCAACCGAAAACAAGAGAGAATAAGTAAATATTTTTGTGTCAAAATTTTAAGTAAGACTAATCCTAATACTAGATCATATTATTTTAGTCTATAAGAGTATTCCATGGGTATTCACTTTTGGGAGAGATTCTATACTTGAATCTTTGTTCATCCATTATTTGGAATACTCAAGAACTAACAAGAAGGAGATCTTGTTGGTGTCCATAAAACCGAAATCACATAGTAAGGAACATGATTTCTTCTTTAATTCTATTTATGTTTGCATGCATAAGATTTGTAACTATTTTATGACTAAATAATTTCTCACATATATGAATATGTAAATTAACGAGATAGAGATTTCTAACAAGTGGTATCATGAGCCTTAGGTTGTTTGCATGCAAATCGGTTATTGTTTTTCCGAGTTATACGATTAACAAACAAAACTTATAAATTTGTGTTTATTATGATATATCACGAAATTTATTATGCATGTTAAAGTTTCTGGTCCTAAAATGTATTTAGGATATTTTGGTTAATTTATGGATTTTTATTGTTCATTTTGTATAATAATGGCATTAAAATGTGATTTTATGATAAAAAAATGTCATTTTTGGACTAAAATTAGCTAAACTTCGATTTTTCCAGTGTTTTTTGGATATGTTTTCACATATATTATTTTTAGATGACCTGTAAAGTTTCATAATTTTATGAGTTTTTATGCTCGAAATATGGATTTTTCAAGATAAAATCGAATTTAAATGGAAAAATAGGTTAATATGAGTTATATTTCGAATCTGGTCATTAAAATTTAGTATGTTGTCACATGCAATTTTACAAGATGTGTGTAAAATAATTGGCTATAATGAAGTCTTTATGCATGATTTATGATTTTTGATGAAAAATCACATAAGTAGTGACTTTAATTAGTAAAAATTGCTAAAACATACTTCATGACTAAGGAAAAACCTCACATGTTGCATTTTATCACCTATTTCAGATCTAAAAGTGAAAAGTAAATAAAAATAATTTTTCTCATATTTTTATGGTTATTATTGATAAATCCGATAAACCGCAACAATGTTTTTCACGATAAATTTTGAAATTTTTAACCTATGTTTTTTGAACATTATGAGTGTCAAGGTATTTTTCCAGAATTTTCATGAGTTTAAAATTTTGAATTTTGAATTTATTTGAAATTTTTATGATTTATTTGAAGTTTATGGCATTATATTGTAATTTTAAGTCCTTTTATGAACAATATTAAGAAATATAAGTTAATTATTGTCAAATGTTAGTGGAGACTAATTTTGAGTCCTAAGATGGTTAGGGTAATTAACTAGTACATAAATATGATTTTATGTAATTATTGTGATTTTTTTAAAGGTTAAATCACGCAAATCCGTAAAAACCGATTAATATAAGATATTGGCTCCTTAAAGGCGATTTAGCATAAAATTGGGCATGTTCATACATATTATAATGCTGCATTTTATTTATGATTGTCATAATTTTAATTTATGTAATTTTTGAATTATGTAATTTTACTTAGTATGGCCTTAGTTTTTAATTGATATTACCCGAAGTGTATGAGAATATCGATTCGGTTGTAATTTTTTTGTGATCTCGTATCACCGTTTTGTAATTTAATAGATTTATTTTATTTTAATTTCAAATGTATAATAGGAAATTATATAATTTGTTATGTATAATAGGAAATTATGTAATTTGTTATGTAATTTATTTATTCCGGAGATCCTTAAAGACGGTGCCACTCGAGAAGGAGATCTATTAAAGACGGTGTTACCTCGATATGCGTGCCAAGACCGAAGTTCAAGGGACCAAAGGAGTTGGTTTCCGAATTTGTAATAGTTTATTAGATTTACTATTCTAGGAAGGCCATACTAGGATTTTATTTATGCTTTGCATTTTATTTATATGTTGCATGCATCGCTAAATCGCCATAACTAAACATGCATTATCATTTTAATCGAGTTTATCGACCGTGTCAATTACAATTATCGTAGTTCACCCATTTAGTTCACTTAAAACGTGATAGATAATAAATTGACATGACCTCTCGCTAAAAATAAACAATTGAGACTTAGCCTTACCAAAAAGTAGAAACCATGAAAACCTATTTCGTGAGGGAGTGCACTCGGCCACACCGGGGTACAAACATTGTTACATAGGGGAAGTGGGTGATAAATGTCTATCCACCGAATTTTTGTTAATTAAGGTTATTTCGGCACACCGTGCCCTAAGTTGATATGAGTTTGGATCATGGACACATTTATTCGAAATTTGGGTTAAACTCAACGAAAGTATTCACGACGATTTCCGGATGTGTTTCGGGCTAGAGATAAATATTAATGTAATTTTATCGACCAAGAGTTCTAAAAGTAGAATCGATTAAAGAGTTAATCCACCGAGTTATATTAATAAAGGGTATTTCGGCACACCGTGCCCCAAGTTAATATGAATTTGGATCTTGGAATTATTTATCATAGTTGGGTAGAGGTCACTATGTAAATGCTTTACTTATTATTTACAAGTATTATTATAACGATGAATGTTCAGTTTCCACTATTCCGTTATCATATTGTTCTATTTCTTTACCACAATTCATATACGATATCATTTCGATTTTTGATTCAAATCTCCATTAAAACATCGTAACTAAAGACAAATATGAATTTTCTTCTAAAACCTCGAATTATCCATTGCAAGGATCTCTTGTGAAGAG
Source organism: Silene latifolia (assembly GCF_048544455.1). Lineage (NCBI taxonomy): Eukaryota > Viridiplantae > Streptophyta > Magnoliopsida > Caryophyllales > Caryophyllaceae > Silene > Silene latifolia. The sequence goes on along the minus strand of NC_133526.1, from coordinate 102,777,144 downwards.
TATAGATAAAAATTATTCGTGATCAAAAGGGTTTTTGATTCTTGACTAACATATGTACTTATAATAAATTGTTTCTCATATGCTTAATTGAGTTAAGTACTTTGAAACGTTACATCATTTTGGTAACTAGATTTGTTGGAAATCAAAATTGACCAAAATACCGCAACCACTTCAATGAAAGTTTTAAGACTAAACAAATGAGTTGAAGAGTAGTCTTCATGAAATTCAATTTTGCTTCTCTAAGCAAAGACTCATTGAAATGAGTGGAAGCATTCTCTTAAACCGTTAAGAAAAGGATAAGGTTCAAAGAAGTAAAATTAGAATGGAATTGATACAAGGTAATGTTAAAAGTAAAGTTATTGAGAATAACGATACTAAACCTATCAATCCCGACCGATAAAGTTTCCATTGTCTTAATTGTTGGACGCTAGAAAGGAAACTACCCCAAATTATTGAAGAATCAACAAGTTAGTTGTGGGACATCTAATGGGACCTTCTTCTTTAAATGTTTATTTGATTGACATAAATTTTGCTAGTACTACTTCTTCAATATTAGAAACCGGTGGTGGTTTTCATCATTGTATTTGATACATAGAATGATTAGAATATGACGACTAGCAACCATGATGTCGAGAGATAGAGGCATTCTGTACTCAATCTAGTTTTGGGTTTATATATATACCTTAATTATGACTATTAAGTGAATAAACTCTAAATAAGAATATAAACTTGTTAAGATATAAAAGAGGTTTCACTTTTGTGACCCTATACACCATGGTTTGATATATGGCTAGCCCATTATCAAAGGTAATTATATTCTAAACCAAACTAGAATGATATATCATGTAGATGATGCAAGACTCAAATTGGTAACCCAAGATTGAACCTTAGATTTTGGAATGATGAACGCAAAGAGTTATCGAGTACTCTTGAAACCATTAGATCTTATGGTATATGCGTGTCTTGTATTCAAAGCAAGAGGTCTCGTGCTTTTGGGTGAAAAGGAGATCATGTAAATCATTGATACATAATAGGTTGATCATTTACTTTTACCAACGATTTAAGTTAACATTAATGTGTTAACTTAATAAGGTAAATAAAGAAATCTTTGAAGAAATTCAAAGAGTTCAAAGAATCACGATTTAGTCGTGATGGGATTATTAAAGTGAAGACTTTGATATAAGCCAAAGGAAATATGATTTACTATCACAATTTAATCTCTCTTAGCACGCATTATGGGATAATGTGTAGTTGGATAAAGAAATCAAACGCTATTCGATATAGTTTGGACTTCAATCAAGTTACTTTGAGTTACTTGATCCTTTTGGGGATTTTATCATTTTGTCTAAATTATTTTTCCACTAAATCTTAAACGAATCATATGAGATATGAAATGGAAGGGTACCATGTTTGTAAGCTTACACAAGAAACAAATGCTCATTATTCCCTTTCCATTATCACAAGTACAACGGGTTTGTGGCTCGTGAGGCTGTCTTCCTAAAAAACAAGTTTATTTCTAGAAGACAGAGTGGGAGAAAATATTCAAGAGCCACAAATTGCATTGTGTCAGAGAATGTTATGTCGCAAGAAACTGGTCTTTCTTGGCTGCATGAGACGTTTTGTGGAAGACATTGTTTCTTCAAAACCTAGGATGTTAAAGTCATCACTTATTGAAGATAATGAATTAGTGTTACTTTTAGAAAGTAAATAGCTTGTAACTTACAAAGAAATCGTTTAATTCAAGTTGATTACCTCTAGAAAGTAATGAACATATGACTTACATGAGAATGTTTAAGTCACAACTCAATACAAGGCTTAGAGCCATGAAAATCCGAAATTAAAGGCTTGATTAGTGACAAAGGGTTTTTGCACTAATAAAGAGAGATTTCAAAGCTTGATTGGTAGCAAAGGGTTTTGCACTAGTTGAGAAGCTTAAGTCTAAGGATTGTATTTCATTATGATGAGATATATAGCAAGTGAATCCAAAAACCCACTTCTTCAATTAGAAGAAATGTATTCAATACATGTCTTGAGTTTTATAGATTCTTACAATCCTAAGATAATGTGCAACTTAAGAGATGGTCTTGAGTAGGACATCAATGAGTTGGAATCAATGATTAGATCATGGTATAAAAATTTTCTCGATAAGTCGAAAAGTTGTGTTTATACATGAAGTTTAGTGGGAGTTACGGAAATTTTTAGTAGTCTTATATGTGGATGACATATTGATCATTGCGAATGATTTAAGACTTTGGAGAAATATAGTACATCTTTAATATCCGGATTTATGGAGATAAATCTACATGATATTAATGTCAAATAAGGAGTCTTATGTTGATAAAATTCATGACTAGTTCAATCAAGTTGAACATATTTGATTGATTCCATTTGCTTCCGTTGCCGAATCAATTAGATAGGAAATGATGTATAACACTTCATATACTTTGTGTATAATGAATTGTTTCAAATCGAATTTAAGTAATAGTTACCAAGTAAGCCATAAAGATTACCCTTAAGTACTTGCAGAAGCGTTAAGGATGTAATGCAAAGTGTTTTTGATGCAATTTTGTGTAAGGGTGTTACACAAATGACAATTGACAATTGAGATTGCGCATGGTTTCCGACAAAACCATAATCAAAACACATTAGGATAGTTAATATACCATTGTGGCTATGTTATTTAAGAAATAGATTTTCTAGAATCGTTCTAGACAATAAAGAACAATGAGAAATATTTACAACGGAAATTGAGTACACTTGCAATCATGAGATGTGCAAGAAGGATGAGTCCCGCATACTGTGAAAACAGTGGGAGCTATTCTAAGGCTAGAGGGCCTATGTCTAGATTGGATCTAGACACGTACTCAGAAAGTTTTGTAATGCAAATGTATACATTACAAAGGAAAACAAGTATGTAGTAAGGTTGAGTAAGGTACAAGAAGTTGATAAAACCTACTAACCAAAGCCTTCTCATAGGCTTAACATGATGAGTCATGTCATATGTCATTTCAATTGGATTGAGATGAACAACTACATACAAGATCAAATTAGATTATAGAATATGAAATAATAATCAGGCATTGACTAATCATATGTGATAATCGCATTTGTCGTTCGAGTTTTACTTTAAAACTCTTTTATTACCTTGTTACATCCAAACGGGTTGTAGAGACAATATTGAACCCCGTTAAAGTGAACCCGGATTAACATGGTATTTGCACATAGTCACTTATATGAGGTGACATCTCGAAGTGACTAGAGTATGATGCGATTGATGGCAAGTTCAAGTGCCATAGAGTCATGTGGGATGACTAGTCAATCACATAGGCAGACTGTTAGGAACACCTTGTCGGGCAGTGACCGCATATAGAGTTTTGGCAAATTTATATAGCCTGGTCGTGGCGAGAGCTACTATAGTATTCTAATGAGTCGATTCCTTTGACTAAATACTGTTCGCCTAAGGTGGCACAGTTTCGGATTAACTTTGATTTGTGTTACTACGACCTTCGTAAATGGGGTCAAATGTGCATATTTTGGGTTATGATGCCTGTGGCTAGTCAAAGGGAATAAGCGCGATAGGAATTGTCCACCCCCTTGTCAGGGTTATAACAATATATCAGGGCCACTCGAGGAGTAATGAACAGGAAATACGTGGCCACGCTCGGAAGGTATCTATGGTAGATAATTTCGGTCAATCAGTTATTCTCCAGATCGAGGAAACCACTCTCGATGTGATCACTTGCAAGTATGACCTGAAAGACACCTTGCATTGAGTGGGAGATAGTAATAGGACAAGAGAATTGGTGACGCACACTTGTCGAGAACAAGTGGGAGATTGTTGGGATAAGTGTCCTCTGACAATAATGCGATCACAACTGTCGATCATGATGATCACATGTTTAAATCTCATTTTTAAGAATACATGTGGGATGTAATATTTTTACAGTCAAATGGTCCACACATATCGGTAATGATTGGCTGACTAGAGTTTGACATTACTGTCGTGCGACGGTGGTGATCAGTTGATCCCCTTAGGTCATACCTATAGGGAAAGACTCTTAATTGATTATTTAATTAATCGTATGCTGATACGAGTTAATTAAATTGCTTAATATTGACGGATGATCTTGTGAGTAAAATTAACGTGTCTTACTGTAATTCGATTATATTAGATACGGTCTAAGTAATTAACTTATTTTATTACTTGGATAAAATTATTGTTTACGAAACAATTGAAATAGAAATTGAATGAATAATTTATTATAAATACAAGACGTTGTAATTTATAATTTGATAAACCGTTTTGGTACAAGTAATTACGAATTACTAGTCAATTTTGTAAATGACATATTTTATGAGTATGTTGATTTTTAATATGTTAAAAATACATTACATTGTGACATGTCATGTAACATGTTACATGTGACAAAATTGACAAATGACAAAATAAAATGGACTACCCATTTTATTTTAAGTATGCCGAAATAATGGAGGGAGTGTAAGATTTATATTGTGTTTTTATCTTAAGTGGAAAACACCATGATTATATCTAACTAGTAGCCATGCAAACCTAGCTTTTGAGAAGAGCAAAAATAAAAGGCATTGGGCATGCTACCCAAGGCCAATTATTTTTCGGCCACCATAGGTGAAAAGAAAAGAGTTTTTCTTTTCAATTTATTCATTCATCATTTTTATAAAAAATTTCTAGTGTAAGAAATGATACTCTCTCTATCTTTTGTGAAAATCCTAGAGAAATAAAAACTCACTCATCTATTCTCTCTCAACCGAAAATAAGAGAGAACAAGTAAATATTTTGTGTCAAAATTTTAAGTAAGACTAATCCTAATACTAGATCATATTATTTTAGTCTTTAAGAGTATTCCTTGGGTATTGACTTCTGGGAGAGATTCTATACTTAAATCTTTGTTCATCCATTATTTGGAATGCTCAAGGACTAACAAGAAGGAGATCTTGTTGGTGCCCATAAAACCGAAATCACATAGTAAGGAACATGATTTCTTCTTTACTTCTATTTATGTTTGCATGCATAAGATTTTTAATTATTTTATGACTAAATAATTTCTCACATATATGAATATGTAAATTAATGAGATATAGATTTCTAACAGAAGGGCCGATCAACGACTTGCTCTATATCGAAATTCATAATGAGTATCCTGATACTTCATCAGATTCGAATAATTAAGTCTTTAATTATTATCTGGCATTGTAAGTTGTATTTGGATTATGGTGGTGGTTTGAATTAAAGTTTAATTATTTATGTTTTTTGTTACGTTTTTTGTTACCCCATCCTTTAGAATTCAGAAACAATATCACGAGAAAAATATCTAACTTTTATTATAATGACTTAGGTTTTTAGGAGTACATTAAAATATCAAGCTAAAGATATTTATCGCGTGAAACAAGCATTCTCAAACGTGAAAAAGCAAATGTGTAGTTTGGAGTTGAATGGAGGGAGTATGTTTTTTGTTACCCCATCCTCTAGAATTCAGAGACAATATCACCATATATGTCTCTTTCACCTTCAGCCCAATCCACACAGTCATTTTCCTATTCCAACGACACTGTCCCCTGCTCGGCAATGCAACCTTGCCGGAGCAGAATCGAAAGTAGTAGGAGACGGCCAGATTCATTAGTAACCCATAAATATGGGCCTACCCGCTGATCATCGTGATCAAACCAGAGTCTCGAAGAGTCATTGCTATCGAATGCCCGCTCAAGTTTGCGAGCCTGACGAAAGCATTCCCGCTCCTCACCCCCGCCAAACTTGATGAGGGCGCACCGCCCGAAGCCATCATGCACATCATTGTCCGGGTAGATAGTTTGAAGCAAATTCAATCCGGCTAACCAAATCAAACCTATTAACCAGTCAAGGCTATACGAGAGTATAGCCTTTCCATGCCCGTCCTCTGTATACGGGAGATTGTGAATAATGCACGTAAAGGATTTAGCGTACATACATCTACTTGGGGGTCCTGCAAGAGGTTCATATGATGCTTCATCATCATCATCATCATCATCATCATCATCATCATCATCATCAGCGGATGAATAATATGAACCACTATAATTTGATGAACTTGACGACATAATCGATGTGGAAAATTAATGGAGGACTTAACAAGTTAAGAATTGGAAAGTGCAAACGGTACAAGTTAAGATTGTGAAAATTATAATTCTACTTATAATGAGTTTAGGTTGTATTGGAAACGGTATAATAATAGTAAGAATTGGAACCGGTATAATAATAAGATAAGAATTGGAAACTTAACAAGTTAAGAATTGGAAAGTGGATACGGTACAAGTTAAATAAGAATCGGTCAACTCTACCGTGTTAAACATATTAGCTTACAACGGTTATCAAAAAACCGTTGTCCAATTAGTAAAAACACAACGGTTATCAATGAACCGTTGTCCAATTAGTAACAAAAAAACGGTTATCAAAAAACCGTTGTCCAATGACTAAAAACACAACGGTATTGATTTGACTAATGCATGCTTTGTAATTTTTACTTTTTCTGATTCAAAATTGCAGTATTGTGTGTTTGACCATATGTATAACATAAAATGATAACGATTTTTTGTTAAGCCGTTATCATATTACATATAGCAACAACGGTTGGACAGAACCCGTTTTTAAAAAAAAAAAATTGTTTAATTATCTGTGATTTTCTAGTGTTTGTGATTTGACTAATGTATGCCCTGTAATTTTTACTTTTTCTGATTCAAAGTTGTAGTATTGATTGTTTGACCGTATTATAACACAAAATGATAAAGGTTCTTTGTTAAGCCGTTATCATATTTAATATATCAACAACGATTATTGTAAATCCGTTGTCATATTACACCAATAAACAACGGTTTTTCTTATAACCGTTGTAAATACAGATCCACTGTGAAATCTGAAAAGTTTGTGGTCTTACCAATGCATGCCCTATTATTATTGTTTGTTTGACCATTATTCACCGCATGCATGCATGCACAATTAATATAAGTTTAAATGTAACGTATGGATGAAATTAATCCAATTAATTATAGCTTTATTATTACTAAACTTTCTACTTCACTTTTTAAATAATATACATATACATACATATCATAATTAAAAGAATGTCGTCTTCTTCATCATCCGTAGTCGCACCTCCTCAGCAATCGGTAACCCGCTATATCAACCTGATTACGTGCATAATTCATAATCTCCCAGTCATACGCGATTCTGCTGGGAAGCCAGCTTCTAAGTCTCTTAACCCATTGAGGGGCATCCTCATTGAGAATGGGTTTTCAAATGTTAGGGCAATCCACCAGGCTTGGATTTCTGGTCGTGGATTTCTTGGATATGCCTTGATCGTGTTTCGAGGGGATGGTCTTGATGACTTTCACCAAGCAAAACAACTCGCTGCAAGGTATGCATCACGTGACCATCAAAGGGGCAAAAGTGAATTTTACGGCGACGACCCTAAGGTCGTTATGTACATGTTGGGCCTTACTTATGGGTTGCTACCGCTGAGGATGCTCATCTGATGAGAAGGTTCATACCGTACAGGTTTATTAATGTACCGAAAACATGGGAAGACGAAGAAGTGCCTCATTTTGATCACTGTCTTGATGCCGATGTAGTAAGCCTGATTTATATTCAAGTTTATCCTCAGTACCCACCTCCTAATCAAAATCCTGATAGGGTGTTTAATTAATTTACTAATTAGTTAGCTGTTTGTTTTTGTGGTTTTTATTTTTTATTGTGTTCCTTTTTTTCTCCCTTGTTGTACTGTTTTTTTTTTCGCCATTGTATAATATGCTCGTTTTAATATATAGTTCTACTCTTTATTACATGCAAATGCTTATTAACATAGATTTTAAATAACTTGCGAACAGGCAAATAAATGAAATAATAACAAATAATATAATGACAACGGTAGTGCATAAGAACCGTGTTAGAATATAAACGCCTCTAAAAGTAAATAGAAATTGGAAGATATTAATAAGATAATTACAACGGTTCGTATAAGAACCGTGTTAAATTATGCAATTGCTGAATAACATATTTTATATAACCTTCTCTTCTTCTCTCTCTCTCTCTCTCTCTCTCTCTCTCTCTCTCTCTCTCTCTCTCTCTCTCTTATTACTCAAATTATGTCAAGTGGTAACTCTTCTTCTTCCTCTATTTCAACAGTGACATGTAATTGCTCAGTTACAGAAGCATTGCGGACTTCTTGGACTTTGCAAAATCCGGGAAGAAAGTTTCTTACTTGTAAATTCTTTAATCCCGAGACTAAAATGCGTGGATGCAATTACTTCAAGTGGGTTGATAAACCAATGACTGAGTGGCAGAGGAAGGTTATAAACAGGTTAGTGAATGAGAAAAAGAGCATGGATATCGAGATTACTCAAGTGAGAAGTATACTACATCAACTTGAAGAATCGAAGCGGGTAAATGACAGTGAAATATTGAAGGCAAAAGAAGAATGCAAGAAGTTAACCATGGATATCGTAGAACTAAAAAATAATGAGGCATGGCTTAAGTTAATTGTCAAATTTCTTCTTCTAATTGTTATTTACCTAGTTTATTATGTATGGTGGTAGTTTGTACTCTTTATGTGTAAACTTGTAATCCTTTAAATTAATGGAAATAAGCAATATTTTCTGAGAAACATATTGTAATTAGCTGATATATACCAAATGATGCTTTATTTCTTGGCGGTAAAATCAAACACAATGAAATATAAAATAAAACGGTTATACCCAAACCGTTGTTCAGGACGTATACAGTTATAACGGTTCAGGCCGTTGTTAAGTATATAAAAATGATGCTTTCTTTCTTGGCAGGAAAATCAAATCAAATGAAAATATTACAGACAACGGTTATTTCTAACCCGTTGTAGATAGTACTAATCAATTACGGTTTCAAACAAAACCGTTGTCTGTTTGGAAACAAAATACAACGGTTTTTATTATATCATGTTTATTACTTTCTAATAAAAAAGGTCTTGCAAGTGTTATATTATTCACATATATACTCTGAGCTTCCCCTCTCACATATAATATCCTCAAACATTGAGCTTCCCCTCAACCACCAGCCTACCCCATCGCCGTCGCAGTCATCGTCATCATCGCCATTGCCGCCGCCAGATCAATCTGGATTCTCCTCTTTAAAGAAGTAATAAACCCTCCTCTCGGGAGATTTGTTTCTTATTATAAGTATGCATTGTTATTATTTGTTTATTAATTTCTGCTCTAGATATGGTCGAAAAGCGAAAAAGAAACGATGGAAATGCGTCAGGCGATGACTCAGGTGATGAGAGTAATTTGCAACATACTGCGGCTCGAATGTGCCACAGGGTTTCCCTAGTAGCAATAAATTCAAAGAAACCTAATCCTTTAAAGTGGGATAAAGATATGGGGCTGCCATATGGTGAGAATGTCGGGTATTTTGCGAGTTGGATTGGTTGTTGTGTACGACAGTATGTGCCTCTCGATACGCCGTGTATCAGTGAACTGAGTAAAATACGGAACACTATGCTAATAAACAGAATAAAGGTATGTATATACAATAATAAATGTTTTAGCTGAAATTAAGTTACTACTTGATATGTGTATTAGCCAAAATAATTGTACCAACTATGCTCATCATATATGCAGTTAGCTTACGTTGTCCCCGAAAAGTATGATAAGTACCTAAAAAAAAGACAGGGGAAGCCCTCAGTTCTTGGAAGTTAATGATTGCCGAGAAGCACTTGTTTAACAAGGAAACCAGGGAGATGAACAATAAACCACCAACAAAGAAGTATCCGTATGTCAGTCAAGACCATTGGGATAGCTATATCGCTTATAGGCAATCTGACATGTTTAAGGTTACTTAATAATAATAAGTAAAGAAGTATACTTAGTTTAGTGTTTGGTCATGCTTACGTTTTTTGATACAATTTATTTGATGAAGTCTATGAGTGAGAGTAACAAGGCGAACATTTCAAAGAAAAAGACCGTCTTTTACGGCTCCCGAGGTGGTTATAGATTGATTAAGAAGAAACTTGTAAGTACATAATTCTTATAGTATTAGACTATTAGGTGATAAATGTTATATATGTTCATAGAAATCATACATATTTTGAGAGGATATCAATGTGATGAATGAATTGTAGGCAAATCTTGGAAAATTCAGTCGTCATGATGCTTGGGTGGAAGGTCACACTCCTAAGAATGGTAAGACGAAAACTGAATATGATAAGGACATCAAAGAGAAAATTATAAGTTTGAATAAATATGTCACTCCTACCACTGGTGGTCGGAGTTATATAATTGTGAGTTGCTTAATGGTTTTATGTGTATGTAGAGGAACTGTGAGAATGAGGTACATGAAGGAAAATGGAAGCCTGAAGGACGTGATGACATTCTTGCTAGGGCACTCGGCAAAGCAGATCATCCAGGTCGTGTGAGAGGGGTATCGACGCATGTTGGTATCACTAAGTAGTTTGGGAAAACTACTTGAAGTGGTGATGATTCCAAGAAGGTAATCTATAAATACTGTATTTGAACCAACGTAATTTATAACTATATATGCTAACATTAATTTCTACTACACAGCTACAGAAAATAGCCAGGTTGATGATTAGAATGTTGGAAACTGGGGAAAAGCCATCAGAAAAAAGAGTTGGATATGGTTCAAGAAGTCATAAAGGAAGCAGATGAGGAGGAGGAGGAGGAGGAGGAGGAGGAAAAAGAGGTAATAATATTTAGGCTAATTTGATAACTTATACCATAGATAATTCCGTTTTTTAAATATTATACCTAGAATAACTTTCTTTAAAACCTTATACCCAAAATATTTTTTTCCTCCAAACTTAATACCAAATCTCATAAAAAAGAAGCGAATTGACTATTTTACCCTTACTAATTAATTTACCCACCTTTCTCCACCACATTCAACCACTAACTCTTATCTTGTCCAACACATTCACCCACCAACCCTCATCTTCATCACATACACTCCACCACCATCACCTTTTTCTACTGGCACCATCATCACCCTTTCATGCCGGCACATACGATCCACCGCCATCACACCGGGAGCCAACCTATGTTATAATTCTGAAGATAGAAAAACCGAAAAAAAAGTGAAGACCCGAACAACGGAAGGCGACGCGACGACAAGGGGATCAGAATTGGAGGGGAGGATAGTGACGAGCTTGCCGATGAAAAGTGGGGCATAGTCAAGGGAGAGATAGAGGGAATCGGCTAGGGCGAGTTGACTCGGGATTGGGGAAGGGGGTGGATTTGAGGGAAGAGAGGGAGAGGAAGGAGATGGTGGTGTCGGAGATGATGAGTTTGGGGAGATGAGGAGGCTGTGTTTGAAAGGCTTTTGAGGGATCTGGAGGGGTTATTGGGTGGTTCGCGTGCTTGAGGTGGTGGTGTGGCGGGTGTGTGGGAAATAGTGGTGATAGGTTAGGGAAAAGGGGCGTAAGATCAGAGCAGGCGGCGGAAGGACAACCGTGGATGGCGGTAATGGAACCAATGGTGGTGTTGAGCGTTTTTAATGGTGGACCTATGGGTTAAAAGGTGGGGAAAGGGGGATGATGTTTAATTATTAAGGGGTAAATTCGTCAATTTAGGCAATTTTTTGAGTTTTGGTATTAAGTTTGGAAGAAAAAAATATTTTGGGTATAAGGTTTTAAAGAAAGTTATTCTAGGTATAATATTTGAAAAACGGAATTATTCAAGGTATAAGTTATCAAATTAGCCTAATATTTATGTCTTATATATATACAATGTGTTATATGATTTGGTAAATCAGTACGTGTTATATGGACAAGTGTTAATGTACAGAAGGAAGCCGAGGAGGACATGGCAAGGGAGAAGGAAATGGCAAAGGAGACTGAGGTGGGAGCCGAGGATCGATATCAGGCAGTTGAAGAGGAAGCCAGGAAGGCCGTGACATAGCATGAGATTGAGGTAGTTGATGATCTGACGTTCTTCTCTACACCGAAAAAGGTAATAGTTGCTAGTTTATAATTATTCATCTCAGTACATGTTTTTTACTTGTGAAATTTATTAAAGGTAGCTGTCGTGAAGGGCGATTGCAAGGTGGCTTGTCATCTGTTCAATTTACTGGGGAAACAGAAAGTTGTTGTTGCCAGGGGATATTTGTTTGCTTACGGCCGGCTTCAACAAGTTAAGGTTCATGGTATACCGCTTCGTCACAATTGCAGGAAAATGGAAGTGTCTCAATTATATAAAGACGAGTATGGGGAAGTAAAAGTACCATTTCCTAATGAGGAGATCATTTATTTGAAAGAAGCACTAAGCTCTTATGTGCAATAGCCTAACAACCTCATCAATGTTGTCATCCCCGAGGTACCTATACTTAGACGTTAATTATTACTTGTTCTTTAAATATATTAGTGTACGAATATTAACACATTGTAAGTACTTTAATCTTTACATTTGAAGAAGTTAAGCAAAGCCATGGCGGCAGCTAAAGCAATTACTACTACGTCAACGGAAGTTGTTGCAGTCAAGCCTGCTTATGATTCTTATTATGAATCGTGTGAATATAAGAAAAAAATGAAAACTGCTTCGCTGAAGGCTTTGCACAACTTGGCCGTAAAGAAGTCACCTAGAGGGGATGTAGTCATGATTAACATTGAAGAGGAAACTATGGGCGCAACTGATATAGGTGTACTGGACCGGAAGCAGCTGATGGAATTTGTCGACCGTGACAATTTAGATGCTGTTCAAATTTTGATTTGGATAAAGTAAGTTTTATTAATAAAACTATTTAGTCATTTCCATTTACGAATAATGATGTTTGTTTAAATTATCAATTACAATAACATTCTTCGTTCCATGTGGCATAATAGGTACCTCAATAATCAGTTCGTTGAGTAGAAGGTCCCAATTCATGCCTACGGATTCTTGAGTCCTAATAAGGCGTTCTCTGTGCACATAATTTCATACGAAGAACAAATCAATAGTATCGCTTGTCGGTTGATGTCGACCAAAAAACTATGGCTTGCCTTCTACATGAGAATATGTATGTATAGTACGTGATTATTGTAATGAATCATGGTTCTATAAATTTATTATTAACATGTTTAAATGCGTATAAATGAACTAACAGTTCAATATCCCAAATTGAATACGAAGCATTGGGTGCTACTGGCAATCTAAGTAGAAACAAAAATAGTGTACTGAATTGACTCGCGCGAAGGCAAGCCCTCTGACAGTTGTGTAAGGATGATAACTGAGTAAGTTTACAACCTTCAATAATGTCATTTGTTATTGTATGACTTGAGCCATATATATGCAAATAATAATGGCATGTGTGTATATTTATGAATTAGTGTTTTTAAAGCAAAAAAAAGATTATTTCCACTTGGGAAATAAGAAAGCAACGCTGTTCTCAATTTTATCACACCATTTGTAAGTGTATTCTTAACAATTACTCGTATAATTTAATTTATGTTTTTGCGAGAGTTTGATTATCTAATTCAACTGATTTGTGTGTGATTCATATAATAGTCTCCTAAAGCACCAGACGACAAACAATGCGCCTTTTACGTTTGTCAGTCCATGTGGGAGGTATCAACAGAAAACTTTCTACCATTCTGATACGGGTTAGTGTGATTTAAAAACTATTTCACACGTAAATTGAGTTCAATTCTGTATACTTCCATGTATTATATTTATTTTGATTATGTATATTTTGAATTGTAGTTTCCACTAATACTCAACAAAGCCCAGAATATTCGCTAGAGGACATCAACCAGATGAGAAATATGTGGGCCAGCTATGTTGTTTCATTAGCAGAGTCTCGATAATTTTCTCATGCTTTATGTACGAGTGTGTATATATATAGAGCAATTGTGTATTGACTTCTTTTGTTTTTCTGAGGAAGTTGTGCTTTGGCTTTTGATCATCCTGTTTGTACTGTTTTGAAACTGGGTTTAATTGATCGCGGGGTGTAATATTTTGATGCAGGATTGAATTTTTGAAGTACACAGTTGCTGGAATACTATTTTCAGCAGCAAGCTGAAAATAGCATTCCAACAGCTGCTACAAATGCTGCTGAAAAAATAGCATTTCTACAGCTGCTAGAACAAGCTATTTTTTAAAAAAAAAATGATAATTAAAAATGATAACGGCTAAAAATAACCCGTTGCAAACAATTATTTGACAACGGTTTTATTTAGATAAATAATCGTTGACATATTTTCCCTCCCATTTAAACCGCCAAAAATATAAGATAACGAACGATAACCGTTGTCGAGTTTAAAACTTTTACAACGGTTTGTTTAAGCTGAACTCTCGTCAAAAGATGAATATAACAACGGTTTTGCACACAATAAAGCCATTGTAAAATTTTGACATTCAATTAAATAAGATAACGAAATGAACCGTTATCATATATAATATTTAACAACGGGTTTGGAATGATAAGACGTTGTCAATAGTAAACTACGACAACGGATTTGAAACCGTTCTTAAGATTTAATAACGGTTTCTTGAAAGATTTTATAACGGTTCTTGATGTTATATAATGGTCGTGTGTTATTTGTACAACCGTGGTATATATTTGACAACCGTCGTTGCAATAACGGTCCCGTGTTTCTATTTAAAAACGGTAATTGCATTATTTAACCGTTATTGAAGGTCTTATTTGGCGTAGTACCAGTAAGAATGAAGAGTGTGCAGCACAAAGGTAATTAAAGTTAATCTCCCTGCATAAGATAAATGGTTGGCTCCCCAAGCTCCGATCCTAGCTATTATTCTATCCATGAGCTTTCTCCCCTCATTTTTGGTGAGTTTTTTCGAGGAAATGGGGATCCCCAGATATTTGATAGGGAGGGATCCTTTTTTGAAGCCAAAGATTTGAAGGATTTCTTCAATAGTATGAGCCTTCACTCCATCAAAAAAATATTTCAGATTTTTCTTTATTGAGACTACCACTATAAGCAGATGAGAAGGTGACAAAGGCTCTCAAAATCCACATAATAGACACATTATTCCCTTTAGAAAATAGTAAGAGATCGTCAGCAAACAGGAGGTGATTTAATTTCAGATGGCCACAAAGGGGTGAAAATTGAATTCATCTTGTTGCCCAACCACAGTAAGGATCCTTGAGAAGGTAATCCATGCAGAGAGTGAAAATGAGGGGTGATAAGGGGCCCTCTTGACTTAGTCCTCTCTTATCTTGTAAGAAACCAAAAGAATTACCATTCAAAGTGAGAGAGTAAGTAGGGGTTGTGACACAAATCAAGATCCATTCAATAAACTGTTTAGGGAAGTTCAAGGCCTTTAGCATCTGATGAAGAAAAAACCCATTCCACACTGTCACAAGCCTTCCTCAGGTCAATCTTGATAAGGTATGTAGGAGAAGCTATTTTTCTATTATATAATCTGACAAAATGTTGGCAAATAAGAACATTTTCAACTATATCTGGCAAGATCTCACCTAACCTGTTGCAAAGCAGCTTTGAAATACACTTGTAAATAGTATTACAACAGGATATGGGTTCGAACTCCACAACATTTTTTGGATTATTAACTTTTGGGATGAGGGTAACATTAGTAGTATTGAGTTGTTTCAGTAACTGTCTAGTATGAAAGAAGTCCCTCAGTGCATCACATACATCCAGCTCAATAGTGTCCCAGAAATCTTTAAAAAATTGGCTAGTAAAACCATCTAGGCCAAGGATTTTGGAGGCAGGAATAGAGAAGATGCACTGTTTTACCTCCTCATTAGTAACGGGTTTAGGCAGAGTACTGATATGATGGTCAGCAACCAGATTGCCAACTTTAACAGTTAGCTGTGAACTTTATCAGTCTGCTTACTTATGCCTAGCAGCTCCTTATAATTGTCCATGAAAGCTTTTTCAATGGCCTGAGGATCTTGATGAGTTATCCCATTTGTATCAGTTATTTGAAAAATCTTATTATGGATCTTTCTGGACTTGATTTGTCTATGAAAGTAGGTTGTATTCTCATCACCCCCTTAAGCCAGTCAGTCTTGGACTTTTGTTGCAGATAGCTAGTCTAAGATTTACTTAGCATCCTGTAGGAATCAACAGCTTCTTTCTCAGCATGTAAAATTTGATGATCATGGGGATTGAGGTGCATTTGGGTTTGGAGATCATCAAGAGGAATTTTTGAAATATCAGCAGCTTTCTCTATATAAGAGAAACTGTTCCTGTTCAAGTTCTTCAGAGGTTTCTTTAAGTTACCGCGTTTAGTGACCACCTTAAACATTTTGACACTTGAGATGTTTCTACTCCATTCTTGTTTGATAATATCATTGTAGGTAGGATCTAAACTCCATATATTTAAATATTTGAAAGGGTTTTTCCTGATTGGGGTTGCATTTCTTCTATAGCAAATACATGGGCAATGGTCAAAATTTCCCTCATTCATAAAATAAGCAAAACTGTCAGGGTATAGAAGCATCCAATCAATGTTAATGAGGTATCTGTCAGTTCTTGAGAACACTCTTGTTGATGGGTCTTATTTTTTGTTCCAAGTGAAGAATGATCCCTAGGCTTGTACATTAGTTATCCCACAATAATCCACATAATGCCTAAAATCTCTGATGTCAGCCCATAAAACCTCCCTTCCCAATCTCTCATTACAGTTCAGAAGGGAATTGAAATCCCTACAGATGCACCAAGGTTTAGTACAGAGATCCTTGAATTGATTAAGTTGCTCCCACAAACTTTCTCTTTCACTATCATAATTTGAGCCATACACTACAGTATACCAGAAGTTGTCCCTAGAACTTATCTCAGTTACCTCCGCTGGAATATGCTGGTCAGAAGAGGTTAAAAGGTTCACAAAGAATAACTGGGGAATCCAGATAAGCCATACTCTTCCTCCGGGATGATGTAGATTATTATTAATACCATGCTAGTGATGCCCTAAATTATGAATTGAGAACAAAAAGAAAATCCTGCTCTTTGATTTTTGTTTGAAGTAAAGCAAATAAACCTATTTTATTCTGATAAAGAAATCTCTTAACATCTAATTGTTTATTTGGATTATTCATACCCCTTACATTTTAAAAGCGTAGATTATCCATTATCACTGTTATGGTTGATTCTACCTTGTATTGCACTCTTACCTTTATCCTTAGATGGTGAAACAACTTCCAGCTATGATTTTCCAGGACTAAGATGAGTGGTTACATTATGCTCCTGTCTAGTTAACTGTATAATGGGACTAACTGGGGTAGGTAATAGGGAAAAATCATGCCTAGTGGGACCACCAAAGGGAGGAGAAGGAGGATTAGTCACCATTGGTTGACTGGTTCTAGGAGGGATTACAAAGGCTACAATAGGCTTCACTACTGGTCTCTACACCTGAATTTGTCGTGGGGCAACAACCTTTTTCCTGCAATCCTCTTTTGTGTGCCCAATCACTTTACAAGTACCACATATCACAGGTTTCCATTTATACTCCACGCCAACATTCACTTCAATTCCTTTCTCATCTTTAAAGTAGATTCTATGAGGGAATTCTTGCCCTACTTGCACCTCTACCATAAGATGAGCATATCCTAGTCTAGTTTTTTCAATAGTAGCTCCATCTACTCTTATATAGGTTCCTATCAAAGAAGCAAGTTAACCCAAGCATTTTTCTTCCCAAAATTTCAGCCCAAGACCACACAATCGAATCCAAACAGGTACAACTTTAACATGTTCCTTAGCCATAGAAGTTGATTCAGTCCATGGTTTGACCATTAGGGGTTTGTTTTCAAACATTGGGAAACCTTGTTTCAAAACTAGTTCCTTACATTCCATGGTTGGGAAATGGACAAGAAAAGCCCCATTTGGTAGAAATGACAGTTTATCGTATTTGTATTTCCCACAAATATTATTAATAAAGGCAGACAATTGAGACCATGGAGGATTCCCACCCAATACATACCATATGACGGCGGTAGACCAATACTCTAATTCTGGGTTGACATCTTCTTCTGACATTTGCATTAACTCTTTTTGAGGAGCAAGAGTAGTAGAAGGACAAGAACGATGTTTACCATAAACTTGAGTCCACCCCGCTTCATCAACTGCAGGATTTTCGTCTTCCTCTAAACCAACATCATCGTCAACAACAGTATCAAGACTAATAACAGGAATCCCCACAATCTCACCGACCGATTTTGTGGTCCTCGCATCAACAGATTGTGGGATAGCTGTCTCAGAACTGGGTGCTGTCGTTTCCAAATTGGTTGAATCCGCCATATCGTGACTAGTATCCAGCCGAAGATTTTCAGTATTAATAAATTAAAGACGTAATTGAGCTCGTGATTTTAATTTTGGTTTGATAAGAATAGATTTTGATCGTGGTTTCTTTGCCATTAACAACTGAAACCCTAATTTTCTAGGGAGGATATTCTCTCTCTAGAAGTCATTCTCTCTCTTTTTGATCGTGTTACACCCAATTTTATTCATTCATTCATGCACCTATTCAAAGAAAATCATAGGAGGAAGATTAGTGGCGGATCTTAGCAGCACTAGGAGGTGTTCGACAAGTACTAAGTTTATATAAAAAGTTTAACAAGCAGCTTAAAATTCGGCGTGACTTAACTCGGGGATGAAGTGTAACTATTTCAAATTAAAATAATACTTGGTTTGCGGTTCGGTTTATCCCGGCTACCTTTATTTACCATTTAGTTTCATTTTCTATGAAATAGAATTGGGCTACACTTACTTAGATCATCTATTGTTCTATACTTCTATTTATCATTTATAAATATATGTTTCTGTGATATATCTTGAAATTCTGATCAAATGTAAAATTTATTAACAAATAATAAGACACATTCAGCACTTGCAATAGGAGTTGGAGATCAGGCCAATACAGAAATGGCAGCTGAGACAAATGTCAGGCATCTTAGTTCAGGCACAGTTCAAACAAGAGAAAAAGTCTAAGACAGGTCCAGGATCCAGCGGCCCAACCTTGGCTAGCTTGCTTCAACTACTCACAAAGTCACATGTAACCTTCATTTTCCTCCTAGACATCCAAGGCCAATTCACAACCAATTTCGCAGAAATTCGAGCAAAAAGCCAGATACGGGAAAAGTTCAACAAAGAACCAAAATTTCCGCTTTTGGTCAAACAAGCTGAAAAGCAGGTTCAAGGTGCTTTGTTTCATTTCTCTTTCAAGTAACAAAACAAGGATATGAGGACAAAGGTACATATAATTCCCCTTGTCCTCATTTCTTTCTCCTTTCCAGCTGCAGCAAGTAAAAATAAGAGCATCAACAACTTTCCTGCAATTTAATTTCCTCCTGTTTTATTTAATGAACTTATGTAATATATAGGCGTTATTTTGTTTTCTTAATAAAATGTATTTGTAGCCTTTGAATGTAGAGTTTGTATAACTGAACTATGGAAAAGGCCTAAATAAAGCACTCTTTTCCACTATATTTTGAGGTTGCTTATTATTAAATGAAAAGCAGAAAACCTTATTTTATTCTCAACATTACAACTTGTGAATTAATCTGTAGTTTGTGCGAGACCTCGAATTTAACTTGTGTTAATATATAATTGAATTTTCACAGTCTGTTTAGTAAGGGTAATTTATCCTGTGAAATTTCTGAGGTTAAATTAAACATGTTGTTAATCCTTCTTGTTCTTTCAATTCCGGTCTTAATCTGTGGAATTTCGAGTTCAGTACTTATCAAATTTGATGGGCCACCCGACCCATATACTAAAGACGGGTTATACGGGTTCAAGTGCGTACCAAGTCATGCAAAAGGTACATTTAAACCACTACAAATATTCTCCTCGGATACCTTCCAAAAAAAGGAACTTACATTGAGACACAAAGATCCACGTAAGATATCTCTTATTCAACAACTCTCTCTCTCTCTCTCTCTCTAGATATAAGACTACATATGAATCCGAGATAGCTCCGGGAACTTAGCCTCAAGCCAGGTCCCGGCTATCAGTCCAAGAATACTATACTGACTTAAGCATCGAAGAGTGCCACTTTGGGAACTGATGTGACTCATATTTGAGCATATTTAGTTCCCTAATTAGGCTCGTTCCTATGCTTTTTAGTGCATAATTAGGTCATTTACTACCTTTAGTTTCCCGTTTTGCATATTCTTTGAGGTTTTGTTCCCTTGGTAGGAAAGGAGTGCAAATGTAACACCCGCAAATTTTCCATTTTGACATTTAAAATTTATTAAACAGTTTGATTACTTTATTTTATATTTTTGAATTATTCAATTTAATTAATTTTATGTCAAACACGATTTTTATAAAAGTAATATATAAAAGCTCATTTGTATAAAAATACGTATTATTAAATTATATTTCTAAGGCATAATTTATATAAGAATATATGTATAAGTATTTTTGGTCGGATAATAATAATGACTGTAATAATAATAATTCGCGTCTTGAATTCCGTCTAGCAATAGACCGTCACATTTCCACTTGTGAGACTAACCTTTCTCGACCTATCCTATAATGACAACACATCACACCCACCTAACATCCTACACTCTACTTTTAAAATATCTCTATTATATATTATTATTATTATTATTATTATTATTATTATTATTATTATTATTATTATTATTATTATTATTATTATTATTATTATTATTATTATTATTATTATTATTATTATTATTATTATTATTATTATTATTATTATTATTATTATTATTATTATTATTATTATTATTATTATTATTATTATTATTATTATTATTATTATTATTATTATTATTATTATTATTATTATCCCTCGTCCTCACCACCCCCCTTCATTTCCTTTGTCCCTGTCGAAAGAGCTAACAACAACAACAACAAAAAGAAACAAAAACACAGCAAACCTCAAGCAGAGCCATAGTCGCCATTTTCGCGAGCTTCATCTTCAGATCCCGGCTCCATTTCTTCACCATTCCTCTTAATTTTTGCACCATTCTTCTCCTTATCTCTTCCTTCATCTTTTAAGGTAAGAAAGATATAGTCTTGTGGTGTTTTCGTCTCGACCCGTCTCATGAATGTAACGTTTTTAAGCTAATCTCAGCTGTTATTACGGTTTCTAGGTGAAGACCTTGAGGACCCAGAAGGAAACTCGTTCATAATAGACCATTCTCTTGAAGATTGAAGAAAGTGAAGGTAACGGTGATAGGTTACTCGACAAATGTCGAAATCTCTTGTTATTATGTCGTTTTGTGTGCTAAGTTCGTGTGTTTAATGTTTAGTTGCGGTAAAGTCTTATTCTTTATGAGGTTTAGCTTTATCTTCGTCTGAAAATGGTGTCTTAGCCGGGTAAGAGCTTAGCTTAGTCGTGTTCTGTATGTCCTCTTTAAATGACTCGGTTTTGGGGCTGCCTTATGCGTAAGACAAGGTACACTTCTACTGTTTTTGGGGTGGAGGTTAGGGTGGTGTGAATGGTGGTCGTGTGGGGGCTGCTCGTGGCCCGCTTTAGGCTGTTTTGATGCTGAATTTTGAGTCGGGAAAACACAACTATCGGGCTGTTTTGAGTGATCTCTGGGAGGTTGTAACGGTCTAGTTCGGGTCAGCAAAACTGGGTATATTTGGACGGAATTTTGGTCATTTGTATATATGGAATTGTCGTGTTAATTTACATCTCGTTCATGTATATAAAACCCGACTTAAACTAGTCTCGTTTTGGTTGTTGTTGCACGGTTGTTGGTGGCTGTTTGGGTGGTCTTTGTGGCTGCCCTGTTTAGACGTTTGTGGGAGCTGTGTTGGAGTTGGACCGGTGACCGACCGTAGGGGGGCAGCGTGGCCATGGCCTTGTTGCTCTGGTCAGTCTCGGGGCAGGGGATACACTCATAAGACATGCCCCTGTTTTCTTTCCCTCCTTCCCTTTTTGTCTTATGTTGGATGTGAATTAGGCTGCTGTATTTGATTCCATCGGACCATAGGAGCTGTAGCTTATCAATTTGGGCTGAGTTGTGCTTTTGGATGGATATTGGCCCAATTTATAAAATCGTGCGGTCTTATGAATATTTCGTGTGTGGTTATTATTTAAATTTTATCTCGCGTCTTATATGATTTAATTCGTTAAATATCATTCGTTCATATATTTTTCTAATATTAATCATAAAGGTGGAATTTATTATTTGTTCAAGTCAAAATTTGATGAAATATCTCATTTATCTTTAATATGAATTTTTAATCCGTTCATTCTCATTTATTTATAGTATCTTAAATATGGGTGAATTATTCTACTTGTTTAATTAAATTGAGTCATTTGTAATTGAATTCTTGTCTTGCTTATTATAAATGATCCGTTCCCATTTATTTACTTTTTTCTATTCAAGTGACAAATATTGAAGAAATGGGTTACCTATTCACGTTTATGAATATAATTTGGCATGGAATGTCTCACTTGGATTATCATCGGTTTATTACTTGTAGTAGTCTCTTTCCAAGTTGATTCGTATCGCTTGGTTGAGTCGTATTCTTTTGATAATGCCTTTATGTTATACCGTATTGCTTGACTTATCTTTACGCCTCTTTCGGACTGTCCTGCCGATTGTGGGTTTAGCTCATATTTTCCGCCTCTTTCGGACTGTCCTGCCGATTGTGGGTTCTCGATTTCCGATTTAGGGTTCGGGTTTTGGATGCGGACTGTCCTGCCGCATGTCGAATCGGGAATTGTGCTGTCCCGAGAGTCTGGCCAGATTTAAACTAGGACTGAGTCTTGGGAGTACCATTGTCGTCCTACCAGGGGAATTATATTTTGATATATGAGTAGTAAAGGTCTTGCTAAGTTATAGATATTGGTATTTGTCTGTTGTTTGTCTTGGTCCTATCGGACACTAGGGGTGAGCTATAAGCCCTCTAGTTGCGATATGATCGTCGGGATTGATGTTCCCATCCGTTCTTATGGTGAGATGCAAGCCATAAGTATGAATGTGACATTAGTGGCCACGTCCCGTACAATGTTTGCTAAGTGGTTTTCCAAATAATGGCTGCAATTTCTATTCTTGTAAATTGCATTGGTTGATCCCTTACTTAACTGCTTCACATGATTCGGACTCTAATCTCACATCTATGCTGAATTTCCTTGAAATGCATGCTTTGGTATAGATCATCGTATTCTTGCATTTCATATTATTTAATTGTCTCACATGAGCAGTTTAACCGTTATCATGCTAATGTTGATTTATCTTGTTCCATCTCATTTAATTACCATGTTTAAACATAAACTTGATATCCATATTTTTGTAAGAGTCTTACATAACTACCTGTTTTAGTTCCTTGTTATGTTCGTTTCGACATTTTGTGGCTGGGAGAACCTTGAGTTACTCCCCACTGACTGTGGCGTTCATGTTTACATGAATGACAGGTATTAGTGGCGCATTCGTGGGGGTGAAGACATGTGTGAGCTAGCGAGCACTTCGGCCTAATAGTTGGTTTATTAGGATTGTTTTAGACCTACCTTTTTTTGTATTGTCATTCGAGGGATATATTTTCCCTCACCTTGACTATCACGTTTGTATAATTTAAAATCTTTATTTCCGCATTCTTTATTTGTCTTTCAGATTTTTTATGAACCCGCGCTTTATAAACTTTAAAAGTTTTAAAAATTTCCTAAATTTCCGCTTTAATTTATTAGTTATATTTTATGCGTTATTGCTGGGGTTCACAGTTGGTATCAGAGCCTTTGTTGCTCCCGACGCACACACGTGTACCCAAATTTAAATTTGAACTTGACCTTAAATAATGAATGAGAGATGGGTAGAACTAAGGACCTAAGTTGGTAGTCTCTTTGTGTATGTTATTTGTTAGGCGCTAACTTGATTGATTTATTTGGTGTCTTGAGAAGATGGTGCGACCAACCAAGGTGGAGAATACTATCATGGAAACTCTTACTCAAATCCTCCGGAATCAACAAGATGCGAATGCCCAAGTCAATCATCGTCCTAACTCCCGTGGCAAGAGATCCTTTGTGCCCTCATCTTCGTCATCTGCTAAGAAGAAGAAGAAGCCTTTTCCAAGAGGACAAGTACGAAGTGGACAAGTGCAAGGTGGACAAGCTCGCTCGTCGGAAGACAACTCCAAGGATACCCGCAAGTACTTCAAGTGTAGGCAAGTTTATCACCCCAGGATTGGATGCTTTGATATGCCCTTGAAGTGTTAACATTACAAGAGGCCCGGTCATCCCATCAAGGATTGCCCGGAGAAGAAGAAGATTGCTCCTCCTCCTCATGTTCCGGAAGCCAGGCCAAGAGGATCCATTCGTGTCGAGAATCAAGTCGGAGCCGTCGTTCCTCCCGACACCGCTTCGGGTGTGTTTTCTATCCTTGATCAACCTTATCTTACTTTTATCCCATAATACTCATCCTTCTTCTAAACTCTCTTTTCTTTTCCTTGAAAGTTACTCTTGTAATCTCCTAACTTGTCCTTTGTTCCTTGCTTATCCTCCCTTAACGCCTTTTGATAGTTCTCTTCCTTTTGTGAGATGTTTATTTTGGTTGGATAATTTGGCTTTGTGGAGTTTGTTTGTGGTTGACCCATAACCCTTGGTTTTGAGAAGTTGTGATGTTGGAAGGACTTAAGTAGTGTGGTGAGACATACTTAGTGATTCTTATACCTAGTTCTTTGATAAAGTGAGTATAATTGATTGGTAGATTATGTGTGTTAAGAGTGAGTTGCCTATGTTACTAAAGTTATGGAACTTAGCCTTGTTGTTTACATTTGGAAGTTTGAGTTGAGCTCGAGGTTAGCATAGTCGGTATACTTTTGTGAGTGTTCTGATGATTACAAAGGAACCATGTTAGGTGAGAGTTCTTGCTAGTTTTGGAATCTCATTTGGGCATCCACTTCGCGGTAATCAGGATTAGTAGCCAGAGTTCTTGAGATGTAATTATAAGTTGGGATCAATAGATATTGAGCTGAGATGAGTTAGACGTTTTGGGTGGTTGTCTCATAGTTTGGAGAATGTCACCATTTATGCCTTAGGTTTCGAGAGTATAAAAAGATCTCCTTGGGATAATAGAATGTGCAAAAGAACTTTTGAATTTGGATTTTGATTGATGGTTTACCATTTTGAGAAACCAATGGTTGACCCTAGTCGAATATGAGTATAGGTTTGTTAGAAGCTTTGGCCTCGATCTCGTGGAAGTTGTTTGTAGATGTTTGAGGATTTGGAGTGGTGAAATCACACCTATAGTGGAGTACCTTGTTTCATGGACTGGCTTAGGATGATGTAGCGTAAGTGTTTCGAGGAAACTCTTGGGAGTGTTGTGGTTATAAGTTTTGTTGATAGGAAGTTTTCAGAACCATTTGGATGATGTTGTTATTTGAGATTTGAGTGTCTGGCGTTTCCTTCTTGTCGAATTTCCCTTTCTTCTTTGACCATAAGTGTTACCGTTCATACCTCTCTTTCCCTTGCTTCATCATAGCTCCTTTGGCTAGTTAAGTTTGAACTCTCTTAACGTACCTTGTTTTCATGCTATCTAAGTTACCTTCCTTTTTGTACAACTTATAAACTTCCAAGCTACCAGTTTTGATTCATTGTTAAAAGTTTACGTTACTTTTGAAAAACCATACCTATTTTAAAAATTTGAAAATGAAAATTTGATTCAATTCCCTATTTGTTCTTTGAAGTATAAACTTACTTATCTTGATTTTGATTGCTAAACCCGAGATTCATTTAAATTTTATCCAATTTCTATTAATTTTCATCTGTTTATGGTTTCTTTGTCAAAGTTTGATGTTATCTTTTCACAAAGTTGACTCCTTTTTGAGTTTAAAGGTGAAACTTTTATTTTGGCTTTTGCAAAAGAAAATTTGAGTAGATTACCTTTTCTTCTGATTTTAACGTTGATCGGATGTTAGAACTCGTTATCAGAGACGTTTGATAACTTGTTCTACGCTTGTCGGCGAGAGATTTTTGTTTTAAATTTGTCTTTGACTTGGAAGGTTAGCGTTCTTGTGTGCACGACAAGAGCAATTTCGTTCCATGAATGAGACTTATACTTTTGAAGACTCTTCATTAATGCTTTTGAAAACATTTTCATTTTTGATTCATACAAATGATTTACCTTTCAATCTGATTCTGTCAGAAAGTTTTATTTGAAACTTTTGAAAGACTTTTAACTCTTACGATAAGTAACATTTTAAATGTTTTGGTCACCGATTCCAAATTCCAGTTTTATTTTATATAACCTTTCATTTCTTCCTTCAAGTTTCGAGGACGAAACTTTTTAAAAAGATGGGGTGATTGTAACACCCGCGAATTTTCTGTTTTGACATTTAAAATTTATTAAACAGTTTGATTACTTTATTTTATATTTTTGAATTATTCAATTTAATTAATTTTATGTCAAACACGATTTTTATAAAAGTAATATATAAAAGCTCATTTTTATAAAAATACGTATTATTAAATTATATTTTTAAGGCATAATTTATATAAGAATATATGTATACAACAAACCTAAAGCAGAGCCATAGTCGCCATTTTCGCGAGCTTCATTTTCAGATCCCGGCTCCATTTCTTCACCATTCCTCTTAATTTTTGCACCATTGTTCTCCTTATCTCTTCCTTCATCTTTTAAGGTAAGAAAGATATAGTCTTGTGGAGTTTTCGTTTCGACCTGTCTCATGAATGTAACGTTTTTAAGCTAATCTCAGCTGTTATTACGGTTTCTAGGTGAAGACTTTGAGGACCCAGAAAGAAACTCGTTCATAATAGACCATTCTCTTGAAGATTGAAGAAAGTGAAGGTAACAGTGATAGGTTACTCGACAAATGTCGAAATCTCTTGTTATTATGTCGTTTTGTGTGCTAAGTTCGTGTGTTTAATGTTTAGTTGCGGTAAAGTCTCGTTGTTTATGAGGTTTAGCTTTATCTTCGTCTGAAAATGGTGTCTTAGCCGGGTAAGAGCTTAGCTTAGTCGTGTTCTGTATGTCCTCTTTAAATGACTCGGTTTTGGGGCTGCCTTATGCGTGAGACAAGGTACACTTCTACTGTTTTTGGGGTGGAGGTTAGGGTGGTGTGAATGGTGGTCGTGTGGGGGCTGCTCGTGGCCCGCTTTAGGCTGTTTTGATGCTGAATTTTGAGTCGGTAAAACACAACTATCGGGCTGTTTTGAGTGGTCTCTGGGAGGTTGTAACGGTCTAGTTCGGGTCAGCAAAACTGGGTATATTTGGGCGGAATTTTGGTCATTTGTATATATGGAATTGTCGTGTTAATTTACATCTCGTTCATGTATATAAAACCCGACTTAAATTGGTCTCGTTTTGGTTGTTGTTGCACGGTTGTTGGTGGCTGTTTAGGTGGTCTTTGTGGCTGCCCTGTTTAGACGTTTGTGGGAGCTGTGTTGGAGTTGGACCGGTGACCGGCCGTAGGCGGGCAGCGTGGCCATGGCTTGGTTGCTCTGGTCAGTCTCGGGGCAGGGGATACACTCATAAGACATGCCTTTGTTTTCTTTCCCTCCTTCCCTTTTTGTCTTATGTTGGATGTGAATTAGGCTGCTGTATTTGATTCCATCGGACCATAGGAGCTGTAGCTTATCAATTTGGGCTGAGTTGTGCTTTTGGATGGATATTGGCCCAATTTATAAAATAGTGCGGTCTTATGAATATTTCGTGTGTGGTTATTTTTTAAATTTTATCTCGCGTCTTATATGATTTAATTCGTTAAATATCATTCGTTCATATATTTTTCTCATATTAATCATAAAGGTGGAATTTATTATTTGTTCAAGTCAAAATTTGATGAAATGTCTCATTTACCTTTAATATGAATTTTTAATCCGTTCATTCTCATTTATTTATAGTATCTTAAATATGAGTGAATTATTCTACTTGTTTAATTAAATTGAGTCATTTATAATTGAATTCTTGTCTTGCTTATTATAAATGGTCTGTTCCCATTTATTTACTTTTTTCGGTTCAAGTGACAAATATTGAAGAAATGGGTTACCTATTCACGTTTATGAATATAATTTGGCATGGAATGTCTCACTTGGATTATCATCGGTTCATTACTTGTAGTAGTCTCTTTCCAAGTTGATTCGTATCGCTTGGTTGAGTCGTATTATTTTGATAATGCCTTTATGCTATATCGTATTGCTTGA
The DNA here is from genome assembly GCF_048544455.1 of Silene latifolia. Classification (NCBI taxonomy): domain Eukaryota; kingdom Viridiplantae; phylum Streptophyta; class Magnoliopsida; order Caryophyllales; family Caryophyllaceae; genus Silene; species Silene latifolia. The sequence continues at coordinate 102,749,049 of NC_133526.1, read as the reverse complement.
CTTATCTTTACGCCTCTTTCGGACTGTCCTGCCGATTGTGGGTTTAGCTCATATTTTCCGCCTCTTTCGGACTGTTCTGCCGATTGTGGGTTCTCGATTTCCGATTTAGGGTTCGGGTCTTGGATGCGGACTGTCCTGCCGCAATGTCGAATCGGGAACTGTGCTGTCCCGAGAGTCTGGCCAGATTTAGACTAGGACTGAGTCTTGGGAGTACCATTGTCGTCCTACTAGGGGAATTATATTTTGATATATGAGTAGTAAAGGTCTTGCTTGGTTATAGATATTGGTATTTGTCTGTTGTTTGTCTTGGTCCTATCGGACACTAGGGGTGAGCTATAAGCCCTCTAGTTGTGATATGATCGTCGGGATTGATGTTCCCATCCGTTCTTATGGTGAGATGCAAGCCATAAGTATGAATGTGACATTAGTGGCCACGTCCCGTACAATGTTTGCTAAGTGGTTTTCCAAATAATGGCTGCAATTTCTATTCTTGTAAATTGCATTGGTTGATCCCTTACATAACTGCTTCACATGATTCGAACTCTAATCTCACATCTATGCTGAATTTCCTTGAAATGCATGCTTTGGTATAGATTATCTTATTCTTGCCTTTCATATTACTTAATTGTCTCACATGAGCAGTTTAACCGTTATCATGCTAATGTTGATTTATCTTGTTCCATCTCATTTAATTACCATGTTTAAACATAAACTTGATATCCATATTTTTGTAAGAGTCTTACATGACTACCTGTTTTAGTTCCTTGTTATGTTCGTTTCGACATTTTGTGGCTGGGAGAACCTTGAGTTAATCCCCACTGACTGTGGCGTTCATGTTTACATGAATGACATGTATTAGTGGCACATTCGTGGGGTGAAGACATGTGTGAGCTAGCGAGCACTTCGGCCTAGTAGTTGGTTTATTAGGATTGTTTTAGACCTACCTTTTTTTGTATTGTCATTCGAGGGATATATTTTCCCTCACCTTGACTATCATGTTTGTATAATTTAAAATCTTTATTTCCGCATTCTTTATTTGTCTTTCAGATTTTTATGAACCCGCGCTTTATAAACTTTAAAAGTTTCAAAATTTTCCTAAATTTCCGCTTTAATTTATTAGTTATATTTTACGCGTTATTGCTGGGGTTCACAACAAACCTTGCATTTTCATGGCAAAATGGAGCTAAATTGATCAAATTCAATGACCAAGCATCAAAGGGAAGATAATGCTAGAAGGCCTATGTAGGAAAAAAAGTAGCTTGGGCAATGATGAAAGGATCCTTGCATCTCCAACAAGATCCCCGAGGATTGTTGAGGAAAGAAAAGAAGAGAAGTGACTGACAAGGAATCCGAGCGTCTCCCTGCCCAGGATGAGCGTCCCCCTGCTACAATCCGAGCGTCCCGATGCCAAGACGCTCGTCTTGAGGCCAAATGATCCGAGCGTCCCTCCCACAATCCGCTCGGATCCTCATGCAGAACCAACCGTCCCTGCTGCCTAGACGCTCGGGACGAGAAGATCTTCTAGAGACCACCAAAACGGAGATGAGCATCTCCTTGGAGAGGAGCACTTCCTCAACTTTTCTTAAGGGTATTAATAGTCATTTAAGCCCTTAGTAACCCTAATATTTGTACCTAATCTCTAGTATAAATACCAACTTGTACTACCTACATTAGCATGTCATCTTAATAGGATCTTAATCTTATCTTAATCAAGTCCTAATACTCTCTCAATCTTGTAATCAATTCTTAATTTAGCTTTAATACAAATCTCAGTTCTTAATCATTCCTTAATTTCTCTATTGTTCATCATTTATTTTGGGTAATTAGAAGATTATTTGGGTTTATTTGGAGGATTGACAACCTTCGATCAATCATCAAGTACTTCTATTATTCTTTGCTTTATTATTTGGAATCATCTTTATAGGTATAATTCTCTCTTAATCCCATTTTAATTATTGTTAATCATCTTTATTTGTTCATCATGTTTTGCCTTGCTAGTATGATTGACAACCTTGTTACCATGTTAAACTTCATAATGAGTGAGTAGTTTCCTTAACTAGAGTTAATGGGGAATTAGGGGAAGCCAACATGGAGATTGATTCATGCTTAATCTAATATGTTTTCATAATTAATTTGCTTGCTTGTTGTGATTTCAACTTATGCACATGTTATGTTTGATGAAATGCGAGCCTATGAATCCTTGAATTTTTTACCCATCACTTACCTTTTCAATGAGACTTGTAGGACATAAACCAACTCGAGTCTCATTAGACCATGCATATAGTTGGATAGGGAGGATTAAGTCGACTTGTAGGTGTTGTAAAATCTAATCGATTCAGCTCCGGCACCCAAACCTTCTTATGGATTGTAAGATATACACTAACTCGATCCCATCACAACAATAATTGCTTGCATCTAGTAGAAAATATGTTTGTATGATCAAATCCCATGAATCCTCTATGAACCCATGACACCCTAATGCTTTTAATCAATTGTTTACATCTCATTTTAATCATCTTGCTTGCTTTCATTATTTTGTTTACATTGTTATTTAGATTAGTTGATCTTCTACCTCAACCCAAATTGTGACACCCTTAGACATAACCATTTGCAATCGAAAATCCTACATCAATACTCGTCCCTTGGGATACGACCTTTACTTACCTCTTTGCTAAAAGTAGAGTATTTTGTGAAGTTATAAATATTGTTTTGGTCTAGGTAACTCTTAACGACAAGTAACCGAAATCTATACACGACCAAAAATGGCGCCGTTGCCGGGGACGGTGTTAACTTGATTTGATTTTCTTTGATTGTTTTTAGTTGTGCCTTTTTTTACCTTGGGGATGTCAAACTCCTCAAGGTTTATTCTAAATATTTTCAAGTTGTTTGATATTTTGCATGTCTAGGAGATCACAGGTAACTTGTTACCCATTGAGCTTGAAATTGAAAGAACTTTGACCAACAATAGAAGACTTGCTAGAAATACTTTGAGAGATATTGGTGAGATTGTGGACATTCAACCAAATAACATTGAGTTCATCAACCCTTTTGCAAGAGAAGGAGAGGATAACCCAACATATAACCAACCACAAAATCAACCCACAATGCCTAAATTTTCATCACATTCCGTACCAACCAAGGAGAACCTACCAAATGGCACTCCCACACCACAACATTTGACCGGTAATTTCATTGCAAAATCCGCATTTATACAATTAGTTGAGAGAAGTCAATTTGGGGGGGATGCCTAGTGAAGACCCTCATTCTCATATGGAGACTTTTTGTGACTATTGTGATGCGATTTCTCAAACCGGAGTGACTCAAGACCAAATTCGATGGGTCTTATTTCCTTTTTCTTTGATTAGTTCCGCGAAACAATGGTTGAAGAGCCTAGATAATTAAGGCTACTCTTGGTATTGACTCTTGGAAGAAATTGGCACTCGCTTTCTACAAGAAATTCTATCCTCCGGAAAAGACTATCATATTGAGAACCCAAATCACCGGGTTCAAACAAAGGGATGAGGAATCTTTGTATGAAGCATGGGAGAGATTAAAGGATACTTGCCGATCTTGTCCACATCATGGACTTAGCGAGTGGTTCCTTGTAAAACAATTTTGGAATGGTCTATATGAAGACTCCCGAAACATTCTCAATCTGGGATCAAATGGTATGTTTACCGAAGTTGATGATAATCAAACATGGAACAAGATTAAGGAAATGGCGGTCCATAACACACAATATAGTAGACCTCGGAAGGCTACTAGAGGAGGAAAGCATGAAGTGGACTCTGTTACGCAATTGGGCGCTCAACTTAGTGCTCATATTGATACCATTAATTTAAAGTTTGATAAGGCTATGGCTAAGCTTGTAGAAGCCTCCAAATCACCTAAGCAACATGTTAATGCCATGGTGGCATCTTCATCAAGTCCAAGTGGAGTATGTGAGAGTTGTGGAACTTTAGGACATGACCAAAGTAAATGTAGGGGAACAAGTGAACAAGTGAATGCTTTCCAAGCATACAAGAGTGGTACCCCTTATTCCAACTATTACAATGAAAACACCAATATCCATTCCGACCTCTCATACAAATGCCAAAATGTTCAAAACCCTCAAACAACATACACCCCACCTCCAATGAGAAACCAAGCTTAAAGACCCTTTTTCCATCAAAACCAAGGTTATCAAAACCAAACTCCATACAATCAAATAAATGACCAAGGTTTTAATGTTCAAAAAGCGGTCCTCCAAATGCAAAAGAACCAACAAGAATTTTTCACTCAAATGCAAAAGGATAGCCAAGCAAAAGACATCACCATTAACAACATACTAGCTCACACAAAGATGTTGGAGACCCAATTGTCTCAGTTGGCATCTTCAAGTTCACAAAGAAAAAAGGGGCAAATACCACCTCAAGGTAATCCCCTAAGACAAGAATCGGTGGGTGCCATCCGTTTGAGGAGTGGTACAAGGTATGAAGGGCCGAAGAGGCCCGTTGATGAAGATGTTGTGAATGCTAGTGACAAGGAAAGAGTTGTTAAAGACTCTAAGAAAGAAGAAGAGCCCACCACCATTCAAGAAGTTTGAAAGGAGAATGAAGACAAGGCTAAAGAAAAAGATCCTATTGTGATTCGGCTTCCATTTCCAAGTCGTCAAGCTAAGCCTAAGTTTGATGAACAACTTGGGAAGTTTATGGAGATTGTCAAGAACTTGGAAGTTTCAATTCCGTTTACGGAATTAATCAATCACGTTCCGGCCTATGCGAAATACATGAAAGATATTCTTAGAAAGAAGAAATCCATCCGGAAAGTTGAGACTATTGCTTTCACTAAGGTGAGTAGTGCCATCCTACAAGGAAGTTCACCTCCAAAACTAAAGGATCCGGGAAGCTTCTCTATTCTATGTACCATTGACGACAACACAATCAATAAAGCTCTATGTGACCTTGGAGCAAGTGTGAGTGTCATGCCATATTCGGTGTGCAAAAGGTTAGGAATGGGAGAGCTTAAGTGCACTAATATCACGCTTCAAATAGCGGATCGATCAACGAAGACACCTTTAGGGGTATGGGAAGATGTGCCGGTAAGAATTGGCAAGTTCTTCATCCCGATGAAATTTGTTATTGTTGATATGGAAGAAGATTCCAATATTCCTATCATTTTAGGAAGACCCTTCGTACACACCGCAGGAGCAGTGATTGACGTGAAACATGGAGAACTCACCCTTGAAGTGGGAGATGAAACAATCACTTTTAATCTTGACAAGACAATGAGAGCTCCCCGATTACATGAGCCGTGTTTCATGGTTGATAATTATAGCCGAGAAAGTGATAGGAAGAAGTTGGCATCTCAATGCAAAGAATAAGCTATGGGTAAAGAATCACCACCCATATGGGAGAAGAAAATAGGTAATCTCTAAGATGCTCCATCCAAAGAGCAAGAATGTTTCAACAAGAATGAGAGCTTGAAAAGCTCACCCATGACAAGTAAAGAAGAAGGCCTCATTGGCCATAATGACAAGAAGAAAGAAGAGTTGTTCTCATTAACTCATGATACTATTGGGGAACAAGTGGACGAAGTATGCGGTCTTTGGGATGATGAGTTTGAAGGGTTATTCAATCCTTATATTGGTAATGCTATGACCCAAGACCACAATGAAGAGCAACAAGTGAAAAGGTCTATTGAAGATCTTTATCATGACAATGAACAAGCTTTCGACTACTTCTTCAAGGTGTTGAGCAACATCAACAACACCTTGGCTATGTCCCCTTGACATCTCATTTATGGATGAGAGTTTGGTGGAGTCCTCCCTAAACCACCATTTGTAAATATTCTAACCCCTTAACTTGCATTTTACTTATTGTATTGCATTTTTTTCAATATTGGATTTATATTTTTATGCCTTGATCAAGATTTTCATCATTTTGAGAGAAAGTGAGGGAGGGACTTATGTGATTATTGATGTGTAGTGTTTTGACATAGTGTGGGGATAGTAATTGCCTAGGCTATCCAAGCTTTCGTAGTGCCCCCACAATGAAGACCAAAGGAATGAAGAGTAAATGACACGGGTTATGAAATACCCACGGATGGAACTGAATTCGTGTGGTAAGGGGAAGATCCGAGCAGCCCAACGGGAATCCGCTCGTCCTGAAGATAATCCGAGCATCCTGTTGAGAAGACGCTCGTCCTGAGAGAGATGGAAAAAGAAATTTTTTTATTGACTGAGAATCCGAGCATCCCCATAGAGAATCCGCTCGTCTCAGTTAGGACGCTCGTCCCACAAAGAATCCGCTCGTCCTACTACTGGAAAAATTTGGGATTTCTCCCTGACAAGGAATCCGAGCGTCTTCACATAAATCCGCTCGTCTTCCTTCAAAAGACGCTCCTCTTTCTCAGAAGACGCTTGTCCCAGAACGTCCAGAATCCGAGCGTCCAGTGGAGAATCCGCTCGTCGCCCCTCTGAAATTCAAAACCAACGGATTAAAACCCCACCTTCCCCAATTCATTTTACTCATTCACAACACAAACACATCTCCAAAACCCTCAATCCCTCTATCCACAAAAATCAAATTTCTCAACCAAATTCACCCAAATTAATTCCAAACTCCCTCAAAACTCAAACAAATCACTCCTTTGTCAACAACAAGCAATTAAAACACCAAAATCTTCGAATTTTGAATCGATTTTTAGGATACAAGGCAAAATTCAACTATCCTAAATCGATTTGGGTCTTATTGGAATTTGAAGAAATCAAGCTTATCTTTGGTGTTACTACATAAAGGAGAACATGGCAAGAACAAAAGGCGGAAGCAAGGCGCCCCCAAAGAAAAACCTTTTCAAAAGACAACAAGCTCTTCAAGCTCTTCAAGCATCTAAGGCATTGGTAGTTCAAAATGCAAGGATGGAAATTCAAGAGTCTATTCCTCCTATGGAAGCTACTACTTCTACTCCGGTTGTTGAACAACTATATGACTATCCGGAGGTAATTTTCACTTCCGACTCTCATAAGAAGAAATTTGTTTCCCTTGCTAAGAAATCCATTTTACCCACCAAATTCATATGCCAAGAGACCTTGTCAAAATTGGGTGTCTTAGAACAAACCAAGACCTTTTTCGAGTCCATGGGATTGAGTAATTTGTTTGATATGCAAGAGTTGACTTACTCATCCCTCACCTTAGAATTCTTAAGCTCTTTGAAAGTTACCAAGGTGGAGACCCGAACAAATATTGAATTCCGGCTCGAGAATATTGATAGAAAATTGTTTTTTCGCGAGCTTGGTGAAATTTTTGGCCTTAGCAATGGCCCGACTTACACGAAGAAACCTACCAAGTATGATCCCGCTCCCTTATGTAAGGCTATTACCGGGAGAGACTTTACATCTTACCATGATTGTCGTGCTCTTTTTGTCCATCATCCGGGCATAAGAGTATGGCACAAGGTTGTTGGGCATAATTTGATTGCTAGGAAGGGAACGAACCATTTCACCGAACTTGACTTTATTTATCTCGTGTCGACCTTGAACATTGGAAGAGAGTTCACCAAAAAGTACAACATTCTTCAACTTTTGATTGAGAGGTGGCTCAAAGTCGATCGTGGCAAAGAAGTCACTGCCTTTGTTGTTAATGGATGTTTGGTAACTTATTTGGCAAAACACTTCAACCGGAACTTCAACAAGGATAGCACCTATAAACCGGTTAAGGGAGATCTAGCCACCATGGTTCAAAAATTCAAATGGGTCACGAATGATACTCTTGATGACAAATTTGGGTGGTTAACAAAAGATGTTAAATCCTTCACATTGCCAAGCAAGATTTGTCGATTAAATGTTCATAGGCCAAACTACCTTCTCCCACTCTCCGAGGAAGCCAAGTATATTATACAACACCAAGGGGAACACATTGCCGAGCCCTCCTCCTCCATTATCACCCCACCTTACCCATTCACCTACCATGAATTTCAACCCGAAAATGCTAAGGCGAGGAATGACTACTTGACTCTCTTGATGAAAGAAATGCACAAGCAAGCTTATGAGGATAGAGTCGATGCTTATTAAGCACAATATCCGACTCTCCTACATCTTGCTAGGCAAGGACTTCTTGAACCATCTTGTCCTTTGCCTAGTTGGGCGGATAAGGAAATCTTCTTTCCTAGTACTTCTAGAGGTGGTAGCTTGGGTGAAGAGGAGATGGTTGTTGTTGAGAGTGGTGCACAAGAAGGTGAAGAAAATGAAGAAGAAGAAGAAGAAGAAGAGGGTAGTGAGGATGAAGAAGGAAGTTCAAGTGCAAGTGATGATAACTCCACATCTATGGAGGTTGATGATGATGGAGATGATAGTGATGACGCCATGGGCGAAGATTGAGGATTAGCAAGCTCTTGGGAGGATGCCACATTACTTTGTGAGTTTCCTACACCTCCTTTAAGGTTTGTCTATTTCTCTTGTTTTTCATATAATTCGCATCTTGATCATAATATGGAGTCCTAGCATCATTTAAAGGACTCACACGTCGGTCACATTGAGGTGTTTCTTTTATTATTCCCACATTCAAAATCCAAAATGACAATTGTAGTTTCATGCATAACATCCTTATGCATGAACTCCCCCAATTTTTGACATTAGAAATAGTATCTATTTTGGTTTGGGGAAGTTTATACATATGCATTGGGAGCTAATCTAAATTATGCTCTCGAACCATAACAAAAAAATCGTGCATCATATAGCATAGCTTAGTTTGCATTCACTCTTGTTTATATGTCATATAGTTTGCATTTAGCTTAGAAATCATGCATTTTCATATAAATTGCATAATTTCCTATTGTATTGGCCATTGAGGACAATGCCCATACTAGTGTAGGGATGGGAAATTCCAACATGAATTTTTAAACAAAAAATGATAAAAATTGAAATTTTTTGAAAAATATAAAAATATGTCTTTTAATTTCATTAAAACAAAATCCATAAAAATTTGAAAAATTCAAAAATCCAAAAACATGTTCATTTCCTTTGTAGTGTAGTCTTGTATATATTGTGTTTGTTTATCCTTTTTCACATTGATCGACTACGCCACATCCGAGACATGAGGATACTGACGACCGCATGGTATGACCTTTCCAATCTCCTTTTTCCTCTTTATGTTAATGACTATGTGGCTTTATTTTGATTGATGCGGTATAAACAAGGTGCTTATAGGATTGCATTTAGATTATTTGGCATACTAGTTGATAGAAGCATATGCATTAGGTTGTATAAATGTTAGTTACATCATGGCATATAGTTGCATTTAGGAAAATTTTGTGAAAACATCTATTTGGGAAGCTTGACAAGTGCATATAGGCCCTTGTAGATACTTTTTCTTCTTAAGACTTTGCTTGTTAGAATACTTGTAAAACACCCTTGGATGTGTTATGCTAGTATCCTTTGACCCATGGATTAAGGCCAAGTCAAAAGTACCTTGTGGTGTGATAACTCCTTGGCTACCGTTTATTCCAAGGTGACCCTTGAAACCATGCAACCATCATCCATGTTCTACCACATTTTGTCATCAAAGGGAATGGGCACAAAAATTGTTCAAAATTTGAGTTCAAAAAATGAAAAGAAAAGAAAAAGTTTGCAGTTGCATCAAAAGAAGAGGAGTAACAAAAATGAAAACTCCTATGCTTCAAAAATAAGAACCCTCCCTACAATGGGGTGACTTTGAAAATGTTCAAGAGAAATGCAAAAAGTTGAAATTGTCAAGTGTTGAAATGCCAAACATCAAAAGAAATGGCAAAGAAAGTGTTCTCAAAATGTTAATGCCACAAGAAATCGGGGGGAAAAACAATAACAAAGCAAAGTCCCAAATGAAACTCAAGTTCTATTGATCCCTTTTCCATCGTATCCACTTTTGTGCATGGTAGAGAGGGGACGACCCTTCTTCTTGTCTAGGAAAGAAGGGGAATTCCAAGGGGCGACGAGGTCTTAGACAAGGAGACCCTATATCTCCTTTGATCTTTACCATGTGCATGGAGTATTTGACAAGATTGATCAGTTTGCTACTGAGAAATGGCCATTCCAATACCATCCTTTATGAAAGGCCCTCAAGTTGACACATTTGATGTTTGCAGATGATCTGCTATTATTCTGCAAAGGAAATGCTCACTCTGTCCTGCTTCTCATGAGAGCGTTTTCCTCTTTTTCTGAAGCAACTGGTCTCAATATGAATAACACCAAATCAGAAATATTCTTTAATGGTATTGATGAGGTCCTGCAAGAGGATATCAAGAGGGTCACTGGTTTATGTGAGGGCCAGATGCCTTTTAGATACTTGGGAGTCCCCATTCAAGCTGGAAGACTGACAAAGAAGGAATGCAACAGTTTAACAGAGAAAATGGTTGGGAAAATTAGAAGCCTTGGTGCCAAAAAACTTTCATATGCTGGTAGGCTTACTCTCATAAATTCAGTGCTTAATACCCTCTACAATTACTGGGCTTCCATGTTTATCATCCCAAAGAGTGTCATTAAGAGAATTGAAACAATTTGTAGAAAGTACCTCTGGGATGGTAGCTCTGAATATTATAGAGTTTCCTTGGTTGCTTGGGACAAGGTTACACTGCCAAAACCTGACGGTGGTATGGGAATAAAGAAAGCTGAGTTATGGAATGTTGCCACATTTGATAAAATGGTGGACTGGGTCTATTCTAAAGCAGACATACTGTGGATTAGATGGATAAATCAGATTTACATCAAACATCAGCAATGGCATAACTATAAACCTCCTGCAACTGCCCCTTGGTCCTGGAAAAATGTGTGTAAAGTAAAAGAATTACTGAAAGATGGATATGTTGATGATACCTAGACTCCTCAAACTCGTGGATATTTAATCAGAGGAGGATATGACTAGCTGGTCATGCCTCATCCTGCTCAGAATTGGGCTAAGCTCGTCTGGAATAACTGGAATACTCCTAAGAACTCACTGATTACCTGGATTACTCTCCAAGAAGGACTGAACATCAAAGATAAACTATTTAAAATTGGTTGCAACAATGATGATCACTGTTGTTGCTGTGACAGCATGCCTGAAACTAAGGAACACCTCTTTATCTACTGTGCTTATAGGCGCAAGATCAGAGGTAAGTTAGAACAATGGCTTGGCAGACCTATGCCTGCTGTCAATGACATGGTAGCAGGTAATACAGGTTCTGTTCAGTGGAAGATAATGGCAGTGGTAATGAATGCTTACAACTACAATGTCTGGTTGCAGAGAAATAATGCAAGGATCAATAACTTCCTTACCAGACCAGAAATTGTTGCCAAACAGATTAAAGAAGAAGCTAGAAGACGTATCAAGTTCAAAGCAGGTCCAAACATGGATCAAGTTAGCCTAGCTATGCTTAGTAATCTTGGCTTGTAATAGTTTCTATAGTTTGGTTGCATTTTGGGAGCCTTTTTTTTTAGGGTCCTTGTATATGCTTTTTTGTTTTTGATATATAATATTATGACTCACATTTCACCAAAAAAAAAGAAGGAGAATTCCCTGATCCTCCAGTGTTTCTAACACCATAGGGAGTCTATTCTTGACAAAAGCATTTAACGATTGAGGACAAAGGTACCCTAGCTTGACACAACTTGGAGGTGATTTATTGGTATCCTTCTAGGCTTAGTAATTTGAAGAAACCATATCTATAATGGAATGTGTACCCTTATATTTCTTCCCCTTTAGATAATTTCCGCCACTTAGATGAGGAATGTGGCTATTCGTTTTTGTAGATGCATCCATTACTTGTTTTGTGTGCTTAATGCTTGGATGTATCGCCATTTTGGCAAGCCCCACCTTGCTTTGCAAGAAGGCATCCTACCTCATGGTTGTCTTGTTGTGAGTTGAAGGGGCGGAGTGAGACCCGTTAATTGTCTCACATCGGCTATATTATTAGTAGGTTAGTTTGAATACGGGTCCTACTTTTTGTCACCTCTTTAATCGGGACGAGCAAATGTTCGGATTGAGGATATTTGATGTGACTCATATTTGAGCATATTTAGTCCCAAAATTAGGCTCGTTCCTATGCTTTTTAGTGCATAATTTGGTCATTTACTACCTTAGTTTCCCGTTTTGCATATTCTTTGAGGTTTTGTACCCTTGGTAGGAAAGGAGTACAAACCATGCATTTTCATGGCAAAATGGAGCTAAATTGATCAAATTCAATGACCAAGCATGAAAGGGAAGACAATGCTAGAAGGCGTATGTAGGAAATAAAGTATCTTGGGCAATGATGAAAGGATCCTTGCATCTCCAACAAGATCCCCAGGATTGTTGAGGAAAGAAAAGAAGAGAAGCGACTGACAAGGAATCTGAGCGTCTCCCTACCCAAGACGAGCGTCCCCCTGCTACAATCTGAGCGTCCCGATACCAAGACGCTCGTCTTGAGGCCAAATGATCCGAGCGTCCCCCCCCCCCCCCCCCCACAATCCGCTCGGATCCCCATGCAGAACCAACCGTCCCTGCTGCCTAGACGCTCGGGACGAGCAGATCTTCTGGAGACCATCAAAATGGAGATGAGCATCTCCTTGGAGAGGAGCACTTCCTCAACTTTTCTTAAGGGTCTTAGTAGTCATTTAAGCACTTAGTAACCCTAATATTTGTACCTAATCTCTAGTATAAATATCCCCTTGTACTACCTAGATTATCATGTCATCTTAATAGGATCTTAATCTTATCTTAATCAAGTCCTAATACTCTCTCAATCTTGTAATCAATTCTTAATTTAGCATTAATACAAATCTCTTTTCCTAATCATTCCTTAATTTCTCTATTGTTCATCATTTATTTTGGGTAATTAGAAGATTATTTGGGTTTATTTGGAGGATAGACAACCTTCCATCAATCATCAAGTACTTCTATTATTCTTTACTTTATTATTTGGAATCATCTTTATAGGTATAATTCTCTCTTAATCCCTTTTTAATTATTGTTAATCATCTTCATTTGTTCATCATGTTTTGCCTTGCTAGTATGATTGACAACCTTGTTAGCATGTTAAAATTGATAATGAGTGAGTAGTTTCCTTAACTAGGGTTAATGGGGAATTAGGGGAAACCAACATGGGGATTGATTCATGCTTAATCTAATATGTTATCATAATTAATTTGCTTGCTTGTTGTGATTTCAACTTATGCACATGTTATGTTTGATGAAATGCGAGCCTATGAATCCTTGCATTTTTTACCCATCACTTACCTTTTCAATGAGACTTGTAAGATATAAACCAACTCGAGTCTCATTAGACCATGCATATAGTTGGATAGGGAGGATTAAGTCGACTTGTAGGTGTTGTACAATCTAATCGATTCGACTCCGGCACCCAAACCTTCTTAGGGATTGTAAGATATACACTAACTCGATCCCATCACAATAATAATTGCTTGCATCTAGTAGAAAATATGTTTGTATGATCAAATCCCATGAATCCCCTATGAACCCATGACACCCTAGTGCTTATAATCAATTGTTTACATCTCATTTTAATCATCTTGCTTGCTTTCATTTTTTTGTTTACATTGTTATTTAGTTTAGTTGATCTCCTACCTCAACCCAAATTGTGACGCCTTTAGACACAATCATTTGCAATCGAAAATCCTATATCAATACCCGTCCCTTGGGATCCGACCTTTACTTACCTCTTTGCTAAAAGTAGCGTAGTTTGTGAAGTGATAAATATTGTTTTGGTCTAGGTAACTCTTAACGACAAGTAACCGAAATCCATACACCGACCAGGAACCCCCCCGAGGCCCTGTGTGTTGCTTGCGCATGTACAATCTGTAATACCCCATATTTTATTACCTTGGTCAAAGGCTAGTCAACGGAAAATTGGTAAATATATTATATAAAATTATATTATATTGCATTTATACGAGTTATGTATGAGACGGCAAAATAAAATAATAATAATAATAATAATAATAATAGTAATAGTAATAATAATAATAATAGTAATAATAGTAATAATAATAATAATAATAATAATAATAATAATAATAATATTAATAATAATAATAATAATAATAATAATAATAATAATAATAATAATAATAATAATAATAATAATAATAATAATAATAATAATAATAATAATAATAATAATAATAATAATAATAATAATAATAATAATAAGAAGAAGAAGAAGAAGAAGAAGAAGAAGAAGAAGTTAGTAATGATAATAATAATAATGATATACGATACATGTACATGTATACATATACTACCATCTACCCTTATTTAACCGTCTTTTGTCCCTCCGCCTCGAGATCGTAAGGTAAGACCGTCTTTTACTAGTTTATATATTAATTAATTAATACCATTGACCCCCCTCGACCTTGACCCGACCTAGGATCATCGTCGACCACCATGGGGCCACCGTTGATCGTCCAAGAATGAGTTTGACCAACCTAGATCTAGGGTTTTGGTTGTTGTTCTCCAACCGTCTTAAGACGGATTTTTAACCTCTTTACCGTGAGTGACCTGGTTTTGGGTTGGGGCGGTTGTGTCATGGGTTGAGTGGGGATTTTAGTGGTGGTCATGGGTGGTGGAATGGGTGGCGTTAGGTGGTTGGAAATGGGATGTTTTGGGAGGGTGTCGTGTCGTGTGTATTGTTGTTGTTTTGTTATCGGTTGTTCGTGGTTGAGGCTTTTGTTGTGGTCACGGGTTACTGGGTTCAAGATGATTAAGAGAGACCACGGTGGTGGCTGGTGTCGGCAGGAGGGGAAGCCGATGATGGCTGGTGGTTACGTGTTGATGGTGTATGGTGCGAGTTGTGTGTTGTTGGGGTGGTATGTCGATGTGCGTGTGGTGTTGTTGCCACGGAGAGCTGCTTGCCGTGGTCCATCGTGGCAGAGGAGGTGGTGGTGGTTGTCATGGTTAAGAAGGGAGTACGAGTGTGAGTGAGTCGGGATTTAATTATTTAATAATGAGTACGAGTCGAGACTTGAATTTAATTATATTAAATTATATAATTATAATTTAATTAGATTAGTTAGTAATTATATTTAATTATCGTAATTAGGTGCCGACTTTATGGACGAGCACTTTTGTATCTGGTTGCTTTATTGCTTAGCGGGATTTTATAACAGGTAGGATAATCCTACTCAGTTTTAATATATTTGAATGGTCACGTGAGTCGTGTTTTAGTAGTTTTTGCATAATAACATGTTGTCGTGAATTCATATGTTACGGGAAATGCATAATGACATGGTATTGGTTAAGATAACTTGATGAGTCGGTAATTGGCATATTGTGCGGTATCATCCATTTATTGTATTTGTCATGTGTATTGAAGGATATGACAGTTGTGATTGTTTGGTTGTTGTTGAGGAGACGGATGGCGGTTGGGAGACCGTTCCCCGCTTGAGTTGCCTCTTAGAGCTTCACACTCTAAGAGGGATGTGCAAATTAAAGACTTGAGTTTGGAGGGACTCGTGTAGTTGAGACACGATGTCTGGCAGGGGACCCGGTTGGCTTCCGGGCCCGGTACGTCTGGGCGTGTCCCTGTACCTGTTTGTGAGTTGTGGTGTCGTGGGCGTGTCCCTGGCATCGGTGGTTGTGGGTATGTCCGGGCGTGTCCCAGTACCGGCTTGGTAGTTATTTGATAGTGTTTTATTCATGTCATAGTCATGCTGGATATTGAGAGACTTGTGTCGTGTCTCACTTTATTTATTGAAACTGACGTGTTGTGTGTCTGTGTAATTGTCACCTATTTCCGGAGTGGCCTGTGTCGATCCATATAATATTTCTGATCATATGGGGAGTAGGTTGAGTACAGGTTTTGCTTGTTGACGTGATTGGGATTTGGGTCGCGCCTTGGACTCGGAGTCGAGTAGTATAGCATAGATGACATAGATGGAAGTCGACTTGTAATTTGTATAGTTCAGATTTATCATTTGTTTACGTTTATGTAATCACTAAATTTGTTATTTATATTAAGAGTTTCTTAATTGTAATTCCGATTTCACTACCTCTGGAAATCGAGACGAGAACATCTCCTAATTACCTTGGCCGGGTGAGACGGGGGTGATACAAAGTGGCATTAGAGCGATGATTTTGGAACCTAAACCAATGAACCAAAATTAACCTAGGTGTGTCAAATAAAATGAACCCGACATGAGTACAATAAGAGGTCGGTTTTGGGTGAGTAGGATCCCTCATCTCAAAACTAGATCCTATTGTTTTGGTTGGACACTACGTGGGTAGTTATGCGTATGGGGGAACGCTGTGTGATATGTTGTGTGATTATATGTGTGCCATGTTACCTTGGTAAATTCTCGCATGACGTGGTTTGGTATGTGTTGTCATACGTTGCTAGATTTCATGATTGACGTAACCCTTCATTTGGTGTATGATAATATATGATGAGTTTAATGTTATAATTGACATATGTGTTGTAACCGTGGATAGGCTCCTTGTATGATATAATTGTTTATATGGTATATGATGGCATGTAGAAGTTGAATGAAAGTAATGATACGTATGACATGTTTTGAGAATGATTGTTACGTGTTGGTGTGTGAGAGTCCTTAGCCTCGTCTTTTGGCATTTCAATACCGCATATATGCTTGGCTTTCGGTAGTGCTATAGTTAGAGTGTGATCGGTAGTAGTTGTTAGTAGAGTAGTCGCTATTATAAGAATAGTTATTCTTAGTCGGAAATTGCAAACCATAGAGAGGCACCCAACCGAGTGCGAGCTAGTACTCGACCGAGTGGACCATTTTCTAGAAACTTGAACATTTTTGGAAGTGTGTCACTCGACCGAGTGGAGAAGGCAGTCGACCAAGTGAACGGGCAGTCGACCGAGCGAACTTCACACTTGACCAAGTGCCATTTTCTGGGTTGTGAATTTCGCGAGATTTGCATTATTACCTTAGTTCTTGCATTTCTTCATCATTTCTCATAACAAAAATACCAAAATATCTTTAAATTGTTTCCCAAAACTCCATTGTTGATGTTTGTTGCTTGGACTTAAGCTTTTTAATCCATTTTATCCTCTTAATTCTTGTTAATTAAACAATGTGAGTGGTTTTCTCCTTGTTCTTATTTTTCTCCCATTTGATTTTGTTTAAATCTACGATATTTCCTTCAAATTTTGTCAATTAATTGCATGTTTTGTTCGATTCATGATATTAACCACCTTTTTACATCATTTATGATGTCAAGTATAAAATTTTCATGTTGAATTTTGCCCAAAAAAAAATTGTGAACCCGAAAATATGTATTCTCGAGTCAATAATTTGATTTGGTGTTTGTTGCATGGTTAATTGTTTAATAAGGACTAAAGTTGGGTACAAGCACAATGGACATCCATCTAATTAATGTTTCATAACACTCCCCCTTGGATGTACATTATTGAGGAACATGCCTCTTTAAAACCTTGCGAGAAAAACCCTGTGGGAAAAACACTAGTAAGGAAAAAGAGTACAATATTCCTATAACACGCAAACTAATAAGCTGCCTCATTAAAACATTTCTATGAAAACCCAGTGGGACAAAACCATAGATAAGGAAAAACAGTACAGCGGGTGCTACCCCTGAAGGTTACATCACTTGTAAAACGTCAATGCAACTCATGATGTGACAAACTTTCTCGATGTTGGAAATAGCTGCCATCGTATGTACTTGATCAACTTGATAGATGTCTTCAATTAATAGGAGTCCTTGATTGATTCAAATTTCATAATATGGAGATAATCATTCATAACGATTATGCAACTTCACTCTAAATTATAAAAATGTGCATGCATATATGATATGTGACTAATTTCTAAACTATATGACATGAAAGAATGTAATGATGCGATATGAAACTAATTCAAAGATGATGTACTTAGTCTCTATATGCACATGATGATGACTCAATAAGGTAAACTGTACAATATTGTTTTTAATATCCATGATTTGGCGAGATGGATTTTAGGTTTATGAGCTCATTAATAACCATTTATATGCCAACGGTTAAACGGACTTATAAAGTCCTAATCCAATTGCCAATTAAATATTGCGCGCAAATGTGTATCTGTTTCATATGAATATAATTTTATGATCATATACTCGAATTTCTAGAATCTCTATTCTTCATATATTACACTGTAGGTGTAATTTAATATGATAAAACTTCATTTCTATTACCAACTTTTCACTTACTTTCTCCCCCTAAGGTGGTAAAAACTATATCCAAGATAGATTGTAATCATTTACATAACCACCTTAGAATCCAATTTCTCATCTCATATACAAATGAGATTCAAAGTGGGCATTTGTAAGATCCTAAAATATTTTGGGGAGTAGTGAATAATGTAATTGGCTCTTAATGTGCTGAATCAAGACGCCCAATTTAGAAGATTAACTTGTTCACATGATAATAATCAAACTGTGAAATGTAATTGCACAATTACTGATATTTTGTTATGTAGTTTTCAAGCCACTAAAGCAATATAAATTTGTACAATTGAACTTATTAGGTCTTTTCAATCTCGAGTATTAACGTGGAACTCCAATGTTTAGATCTTCTAATATCAGTCATACTCAAATTTAGTGTAGTCTCGTTTTGTAATACGGAGTAATATTTATATGCTACACATAAGCGTTTAAGCACATTATAAGCTTTATGTTTTTAATAAACGGGTATAGTAAAAACCCAAATGAACTCAATGTTATATCAAAGTTCTTTAACCACGTGTTGATCATATATGTAATTTCATGTCAACTTTTGATAGTAATTCACAAGCATTTTATTATAATCCTCCATATCTGGGGTTGGATATGCCTTAATATGTGCATTTCTGCAGTACTGACTTGCCAAATTAAAGTTGGTTGCTAATTTATGATTAGCTATTACATCATATGTGCTAAAAATAATTTATCGTCATATCGCCAAATATATGAGTTGTTATATGACAAATTTAGTGTTTTAGGTAAATTTGCAAGAATAATTATTCTTTGGGAAATATGACGAATGACAAATAATTAAGTCATAAGAAATTAGAAAATCTGATTTCCCGTTGAGGAATGAAAAAATACGAGTAAGACTACTCCATAAAAAAAAATTAGGCTCACATTAAATTTATAGGAGACTCGGTCACATTATAAAGATAGTGAACTGATATAAGGTTGTTTTGATAAAAGGTCATCCCACGTTATTATTACTATTAAAAGACTATTTCACATTAATGTGATGGGATATTGTATCCGTTATAATGACATAAGATTCCTTGACATGGATTGATAAATGATTGTCTTAAATTATAATGACTGATAGGAGATCGTCTCATGTTAAATAGATACGAGATGTCTCGAATGAAATAGATATGAGCTCGTCTCAATTAAATAAATATGAGATCGTCTTGAATTAAATAGATATAGAAGATCGTAAATTATGATGACAGGAGACCTCCTCACATTAAATAGATAGGAGGAAGATTATGTCAGATAGGAGAATGTCTCATATTATATTGATAGAAGATCGTCTTGAATTAAAATGATGATCGTTTCATGTTAAATAGATATGAGTTCGTTTCAGTTAAATAGATATGAGATCGTCTCACTTAATAAGATATGAGTTCGTCTCAATTAAATAGATATAAGGTCGTCTCACTTAAATAGATATGAGAGCGTCTCAATTAAATAGATGGGAGACCGTCTCAATTAAGTATATAGATATGAGATCGTTCTTACATTAAATATATAGAAGATCGTCGTAAATTATGATGACGATCGTCTCTTTAAGAAAATACATTGTTTAGGCCAAAATTCACTATTTGGCCTAAGCTACGTGGGACGAGACGACTGGGTGATTAATTAAGCAAATGGAGCCATATCATTCACGGGGGAGTCGGGCCCACGGATCGAAGGAAGAAGAACTCGGCTTGGACTGAGATATCGACAAGACCCCGGGTGAGATAAAGAAGTCCAAGTTGTTACCAACTTCAGAATAAGGAAAGTCTTAGTTGATACCAAACTCTACCTTGAGGAACAAGACAATTAAGTGGGGAACCCTAATAAACCCACTAGGGTTTATTCACTATAAATATAAGGAGACAAGACAAGAAAAGGGATCCATATTCATACACGCACGAGACAGCGTATTCTACCTAGCTCAACAATATACAATAAACACAACCAAAACTAAACCTAAGCCTCCGTACCAAGATCAAAGCCAAAAACCATAACCATAATATCTCCTGATTCATTCACATGCCATGTGATTACCATCCATCATCATCTCAGCACAAGAATTGCTACGTACAAACAATTCCCCTAAGTAATAACCATCATCGTCATTATATCATTACCTAATCATTACCCCATTAATTCCCCTACCGCAAACCTATTATGGACATGTGTAATTGGATGATAAGAATGATGTGACGATTGTGTGTGGTACATGTTAATTGTGGTGGATTCATTTTGGTATGATAAAAATGTCTGTATTATGTGAGTTTTTGTCGTGATGTGTGTGTCGCATAGTAATCTCTAATGCATAATCGAAGTCTTATGATGCTAGTAACGTAAGTATTAAGGATGGATGGGAACCGATGTGGAAACACATGTATGACAATGTGGTGGATTTGAGGCGGTATATGCGTGGCATGATGTCCGAAATTGGGAATGTTGAACGTTGTTGAGTCACATAACGAGAAATTTTGCGTTAATTGATTGTTTTCTGGAGTCCGCATATTCGTGATTGATGGGCATACATGTGAAGGTGTGAGATTTGACGTGATATAGATATGTAATAATAATCAAGTTATACCCCGTGATAGATATGTAGACATATAACCAACATGAATTGGGAGTTAATTATGAGATTATAGATTGGAA
Source organism: Silene latifolia (assembly GCF_048544455.1). Taxonomy (NCBI): domain Eukaryota; kingdom Viridiplantae; phylum Streptophyta; class Magnoliopsida; order Caryophyllales; family Caryophyllaceae; genus Silene; species Silene latifolia. The sequence goes on along the minus strand of NC_133526.1, from coordinate 102,728,218 downwards.
CCGTAGGTTTGACCTGGTGCTTGACCTTTGGGAGGCTTGTAGATGGAATTATATCAATGGAATTATAACTATATGAGGTTTGATAACGGATGTGCATGAGTAAGAGAGACTGTTTAACCTGGAACATAGTCATTTGTGGAATTTAGTAATGAACGTATGAGAACACACTATGAGGTTTGATAGTTGAACTTCGGGACGACGTTCACTTTTAGGGGGAGTGGATGTAACAATTCGGAAATTAAGGAAAGAGAAAGTACGGAATGTGAGGAAGTAATGAATGTTGAACAAAGAACCTTGGGATGAGTGTGATGTTGAACAATTCGGGGACGAAGTTCATTTTAAGGGGGGAAGACTGTAATACCCCGTATTTTATTACCTTGGTCAAAGGTTAGTCAATGGTAAATGGGTAAATATATTTTATAAAATTATATTATATTGCATTTATACGAGTTATGTATGAGATGGAATAATAAAATAATAGTAATAATAGTAGTAATAATAGTAATAATAATAATAATAACAACAATAATAACAACAATAACTATAATAACAATAATAACAATATTAATAATAACAATAACATTAATATTAATATTATATAATATAATTAATAATAGTAATAGTAATAATAATAATAATAATAATAATAATAATAATAATAATAATAATAATAATAATAATAATAATAATAATAATAATAATAATAATAATAATAATAATAATAATAATAATAATAATAATAATAATAATGATAAAGATGATAATGATGATGATGATGATGATGATGATGATGATGATGATGATAGTAATAGTAATAATAAGAAGAATAATAATAATATACGATACACGTACATATATACATATACTACCATCCAACCCTTATATAACCCACCCTACCCCTTATTCATTAATCCTAACCTTTATCAAACACAATCCACCACCAAGATTTTATAGAGAGAGAAGAGAGAAAGAGAGAAAAGAAAAGGGAGATTAGAAGCCCGTCTTTTGTCCCTCCACCTCGAGATCATAAAGAAAGACCGTCTTAACTAGTTTATATATTAATTAATTAACACCATTGAACAACCTCGACCTTGACCCAACTTAGGACCGTCGTTGACCACCATGGGGCCACCGTTAACTGCCGAAAAACGAGTTTGACCAACCATGATCTAGGGTTTTGGATGTTGTTGTGCAACCGACTTAAGACGGGTTTTTAACTCCCTTACCGTAACTGACCTGGGTTCGGATTCGGGCGGTTGTGTCATGGATTGGTGGGGGTTATAGTGGTGGCCATGGGTGTTGTAATAAGTGGCGTTAATTGGTTGGAAATGGGTTGTTTTAGGAGGGTGTCGTGTGGTGTGTATTGTTGTTGTTGTTGTGTTGTCGGCTGCTCATGGTAGTTGTTGTCGTTGTTGTGCTCCCAGGTTGCTAGGTCCACCGTGGTCAAGGGTGACCATGATGGTGGCCAGTGTCGGTAAGAGGAAGAGCCGGTGGTGGCTGGTGGTTAGGTGTTGGTGGTGTATGGTGCGAGTTGTGTGTTCTTGGGGTGGTATGTCGATGTGCTTGTGATGTTGTTGCCACGGAGGGGTGCTGGCCGTGGTTCACCACAAATGGTGGTTGTAGTCCATGGCAGCAGCGAAAATGGTGGTTGTCATAGTTAAGAAGGGAGTACGGGTATGAGTGAGTCGGGATTTAATTATTTTATAATGAGTACAATTCAGTATTTGAATTTAATTTAATTTAATTTAATTATATAATTATAATTAAATTAAATTAGTTAGTAATTATATTTAATTACCGGTTGCTTTATTGTTTAGCGGGATTGGCTAAAATATAGGTTAATCCTACTCAGTTTTAATATATTTGAATGGTCACGTGAGTCGTGTTTTAATAGTTAGTGCATTATAACATGTTGTCGTGAATTCATATGTTACGGGAAATGCATTATGACATGGTATTGGTTAAGATGACTTGATGAGTCGGTAATTGGCATATTGTGTGGTATCTTGCATTTATTGTATTTGTCATTTGTATTGAAGGATATGACAGTTGTGATTGTTTCGTTGTTGTTGAGGAGACGGAAGGCGGTTGGGAGACCGTCTTCCGCTTGAATCGTCTCTTGGAGCTTCCCACCCCAAGTGGGGTGTGCAAATTAATGACTAGAGTTTGGAGGGACTTGTGTAGTTAAGACACGACGTCTGGCAGAGGACCCGGTTGGCTTCCGGGTCCGGTACGTCTGAGCGTGTCCCGATACTTGTTTGTGAGTTGTGGTGTCGTGGGCGTGTTCCTGGCATCGGTGGTTGTGGGTACGTCTGGGTGTGTCCCGGTACCGTCTTAATGGTTATTTGATCGCGTTTCATTCATGTCATAGTTATGTTGCATACTCACAGACTTGTATCGTGTCTCACTTTATTTATTGTAACTGACGTGTTGTGTGTTTGTGTAATTTTCACCTATTTCCGAGGTGGCCTGTGTCGATCCATAAGATATTTCCGATCATATGGGGAGCAGGTTGAGTACAAGTTTTTGATGTAAACTAGTACAATTTTTATGTTAGTTTTAGTTTAACGAAATACATAGCGGAAATAAAGTGTTTTTGTGTGTTAATGTTATATGGAATAAGCGAAAATAACAAGATATGGCGTGAATAAACTCTCCTCCCTCGCAAGGAACTCAAAAATACACACGACTGGGTTGTATGACTCTCATCTCGCAAGGATTGACTCACACTCAAATATATCCCTTGCAAGAAAGAAATAAGAAACTTATAACTCGCAAGCAATAAGCATACAACAAGAAATTCTTGTATTAATTCTGAAACTTTGAATCATAAAACTGAATACAATGACCTTTCTTTATACTAAATAGACCGACTTCTAGCAGCTCTAAAGCTGTCCTAAAACGTCCTAAATTGATTAGGAAAGATGGCACAATTGCCTTATTTTATCTTGCTGGGATTAGGAAATAAACAACTAGAAAATAAACACAATTGCCAAAAATTTACTTGCCAAATTAAGGAAAGCTGAATTTAGGAAACTAAGGAGTGGACACTCACACCAACTGTCTAATCGACATAGGCAGCTCTTCACTTGGTTTTGGCAACTCCATAAAAACGTATAGATCAAGTTACTTTACGACCAAGTAAAGCAGCGTGTTGATCATCCTTGAAAACCGTGTTGCCAATTCTTCATCGTTGCTCTTCCATGTTATCATATTCACATGAATATTTATCATTTTCACTTGAATTGAGCATGTCTTGAATCCTTCAAAGTATTTGGGACACATTTCGACTTTATTTTCATTATACTCTAATGCTCCCGCGTCATTCTCCCCTTTTTAGAAAAAAACTTGTCCTCAAATTTTGAAGATATGTGAAACGACGCGGATAAAAAAACGAACCAAACGAATTTAATCATGATGATAGTTACGATCCCAAGTAGAATCCCTTCGAACTCTTCCAATGTAGCAACCCTTTTACAGATTCTAGGATCAGTCCCTTCGTTGTTAAGCCTATACCCATTTAACCATATTTTCTTGTGCCTTCCACCCCACCTTCCTCCTTGCACAAGTGTAGCAAAGTCAAAACGAGACTTGTTTGGAATAATAAGATCATCTTGAACTTCCATATGAATCGAACTCATGAAGTAACATTGATAGTTCTCACCATATAGTTTCTTATCAATTGATATATCAAGTGGTGACTTATAAGGTACTTTAAATTGAAAATCCCAACAAGTATCATCATGATGCAATTCCTATTCTAAGATCAGTAATAGACTAGGATCGTTGGACTCATCATTGGACATATTTAAAACTCCTTCGTTATCATCCACCACTAGCTCATCAACCAAGTCATCTCCAATCCCATCTCCTATATGCTCGTCCTCTTCATGAACATCATCGAAAAACTTAATCTTTTCTTCTTTAATCAGATCAGCTTCAAGATGTATGTTGCGAACCACCTCTACTTGTTGATCATCATCACTCAATGGTTCGACATCATAAATCATTCTTTCTTCTTTGTTGACATCATCAATGATCAGATTTGTTTCTCCTTTAGGCATGACAAATTCAGGAATCATCTCGTAAAGCTCTTGCACAGCTAAAGCTCATTTTTGAGGACACTCATTAGCTATGTGCCCATAGCCTTGACACTTGAAACATCGCCTCATAGAACTTTCCTTAGTAGTCTCCACGGCTACTCCTTTTGCGTTGTCCTTCACATCTTCTTTTAGGACCTCCATAGGCTTGCTAGGTTCTGGTTCCGAATAAGATTTTCATCCTTTAGAGTAGTCCCTTGAATAAGCCTTCTTTACTTTATCATGCTTTTCAAATTTCTGAGCCAAATGACACACATCATCAAACCCATCATAGATTTGAACTTCAACTCTGGTTGCAAGTGATGGTATGAGTCCTTTGATGAATCTTGCAACTCTAAGTTCTTCATTTTCTTCCAAGTAAAAAAGAATCGTCATTTTCTCGAACTCTTTAATGTACTCGACCACGGACAGATTATCTTGTGACAAAGCTTGCAACTTTAGATAATTCTCTTGTTCCTATTCTTTAGGTAAGAACCTCTTTATAAGATGCTTCTTTAGCTTCTCGAAAGTATCAATCTGGCCTTTCTTATCTTGCTTTCTCTGTTTTTTCAAGTTTTCATACCATAACGATGTATATTTAGTAAGTTTTAGAATAGCTACTTTGAATTGTTTATGCTCATCGTACTCCTTGTACTCAAAAACCCGTCCAGCTTGTCTAATCCAATCTAATAATCTTTCGGGATCCACATCACCATTGAAATCAGGTATGATAAGCTTTAAGCCTCGATCATCATCGTTCTTCCTTCCCTTCTTAAGTTTTGAAATTGCATTGTCCTTTTCTAAAGTTGAACCATCTAATCTACTTCGACTTGAGCTCCGACCTCTACTACGCCCTATTGGAAGGTTCTTCATCATATATTTCAGTTCAGCCATCGCTTCCTTCATCTCGTCTAACTGACCGTGAAACGAGCTAGTAACGTCATCACCAACGCCTTTGCTTGAATCCGTATCTCCTGGCATCTTCACTTCCTGAGATTAATTTGTTAAGAAACAAATTAATAACCCAGCTCTGGTAACCAATTTGATGTAAAACTAGTACAATTTTTGTGTTAGTTTTAGTTTAAAGAAATACGCAACGAAATTAAAGTGTTTTTTTATTTTAATTTTATATGAGATAAACGAAAATAACAAGATATGACGTGAATAAACTCTCCTCCCTCGCAAGGAACTCGGAATTACATAGGACTGGGTTGTATGACTCTGACCTTGCAAGGATTGTCTCACACTCAAATCTCTCCCTTGCAAGAAAGAAATAATAAACTTATAAATCGCAAGCAATAAGCACACAACAATAAATTATTGTATTAATTCTGAACTTTGATTCATAAAAGTGATTACAATGACCCTTATTTATACTAAATAGACCGACTTCCAGCAGCTCTACAACTGTCCTAAAACGTCCTAAATTGATTAGGAAAGATGGCACAATTGCCTTATTTTATCTTGCTGGGATTAGGAAATAAACAACTAGGAAATAAACACAACTGCCTAAAGTTTACTTGGTAAATTAAGGAAAGCTGAATTTAGGAAACTAAGGAGTGGACACTCACACCAACTGTCTAAGCGACCTAGACAGCTCTTCACCTGGTTTTGTCAACTCCAGAAAAACGTGTAGATCAAGTTACTTGACGATCAAGTAAAGCAGCGTGTTGATCATCCTAGAAAACCGTGTTGCCAATTCTTAATTGTTGCTCTTCCATGTTATTATATTCACTTGAATATTTATCATTTTCACTTGAATTGAGCACATCTTGAATCCTTCAAAGTATTTGGGACACATTTCTACTTCATTTTCATTACACTCTATCTAATTATCCCGCATCAGTTTTGCTTGTTGACATGATCGGAATTTTGGGCGAGCCTTGGACTCGGAGTCCTGTAGCTTAGCATAGATGACATAGATGGTAGTCGACTTATGATACGTGCATTTTATATAGCCTTTTTAAGTCTCATATGCACGCATTTCCATGTAATTCTCGTAGTTTTAGGCTACGAAATGCCCCGAATAGTGTACTTTGGTTCGTTTGGCATTAATTGCAGGAAAGAACCTGAAAGAAGCAGAATCAAGCCTTTTACTGTCCTGTTTACTTGCATTTAGGAGATGGAAGAATTGAAGCGGAAATATCACTGACCCGGGATGCGTGAAGTTGCCTTGGAAGATAAATCATACGTCCTTTGGCCTATTTCAGTGGCAGTAGGCACGATCGAGTAGTTTTGTTGGCTAAGTTTCTCGATCGAGAGCTTTAGGATGAAGATAAGACCTCGATCGAACCCATGCGGGGACCATCGATAGGTGGCATATTGGAGTTCCTCGATTGAGATGTTCTGGTACCCGATCGAGAGGTTTGTGGCTGGAAGTGATCGATCGAGGAGTTTGGTGTTGCTCGATCGAGCACTTTGTTATCTGAACGCGAGATTTTTCTCGCGTGAACTTATTTATTTTCTTATCTTAAGTTATGTGTTTAGGAATAAATATCTTTCCTATATAAAGGAAAGACATTATTAGGTTTAGGTTATCAATTATCAACCTTTAATTTGTTATTAATTTTCTGAACTCTTGAATCTCGTTCGAGCGTAGATTTGTCTTCCTATTTTCCGGATCTGAACTTTTGTAATCTCTCTTTACTCTCTTTTATTCAAGTTAATTCCTTTGCAACATTTAATCCTTGTCCTTTAATTTCTGTTTTTATTAGTATTGTTATTATGGTTATGCGATTTCTCTTTAATCATCTTAATATCATATTTGCTATCATTTCATTAATCGTTATTGTTTTATTTAACGTCATGTGTAGCTAATTTCTCTATTTCTAGGATTAGGGGAGCCATGATAGTAAAACAATGATGCTTTAATTAGTTTAGAAGGTTTTTGTTGTGAGAATTGTTTTATAGCAATATAACAGTAGTTATTAGGTTGAGTGCACGCGACCGAAGTAATTAAACTGGTTAAATTCAGACCTAGATCGGAAGATTGGAATGAACAGACCTGCTAAGAACAATAGACTACCCTAATCAGAGCGGAAGCTATTTAAGAAGAATCTAGGCTGGATAGCGGACCGAAAGGACCTTTCCACTACCCTTCTCACATAAGGCCGACTGACCTTACCTTTAGCTGATTTGTGTAATATCATAGTGAACCGACATCCTGGCATCATTCTCTCTATTTGATCACATCTTTATTTCATCCTTGCTATTTTTATTGTTGTCTCTTTTATTGTTTTTAAATTAAGTTCATTAGTTTAGTAAAAACAACTCAATCAAACCCCCACTTTGTGACCGTAGACAGACTGAATAACAAGTAGATAGTGACTGCCTCCCTGTGAAGTACGATACCCGACTTACCTCTGCTATATTAGTTAGAGCCGGTTGGTTTATTTTTTATAGGGTTGCGATAACCGTATCAAATTTTGGCGCCATTGCCGGGGAGGCAACTATTTTATTTACTTGTTGTTATTTAGTTTGTTTTAGTCACAAGGGATTTTTAGTTCCTTGAGGCAGTTCTTATTATTTTCTCTTAGTTTTGTTTATGCCCAGGTCTAACAGGTTAGAGTTAGTACCAGCTGATCATTAACCAGAGAGGACTTTTCGCCGTAGACAAAAGTTATTGAGAGAGAATCGTCGAGAGGAAGTCTTGAGTACTCTTGAACCTGTTCTAGAAAGCTTTTACATTTGCAGAAGATCAATCTTTAGAGGAAGACGCTTCTATTTCTGCAACCGTTACTAAATCTATGAAGATGCGTAACATTGTTTGTCATTCTGAGCCGACAACTGATTATATTCCTAAGGGTTTGAAGCTTGCAACCGATGAGGGGAGTACCTTCGACATTTTTTTTGGTGAACTGTGAAATTATATTAAAATAATTAGAAAGTTTGAGTACAAATTTTGTCACCCTACAACATCACTTTCCCTCTCAATAAGGCATAATCAGACATGACAACTAGAGGACCCAAAACTATTTCACTACTACCATATTAAGTCGAACAGTAGCCTGAACCTTAGCTAGAACCATACATGGGCGGGGAATCTTGAATTCAATTCTGCACTTATTACACACATTCCAAATGTGATATACCATAGCAACCATTGCAGCAAGCACCATCTATTTTTTCAAAAGGGATCGGCAATGCCATTTGAGCCCCCATTCCAGTACTCCTACCAGTGGCATGTTGATGTTCATCTAATTTTTGAAGAGGCCCCAACATTGAGCACTAAAAGGAAAATCATATAAGAGAAGGTAATGATCCTCCTGTTGAGCCAAGCACATGTCACAAAGAGACTCAGCTATAATGCCAAACTTGAGTAATCTATCGTTAGTCAATAGTCTCTACTGTATAGCAAGCCAGACAATAAATGAATGCTTGGGTACATTCATTCTATTCCAGACCAAAAGACCCCAAATGATCTTCTGTTGAGCCCCCTGCAACCATGTATACCCACTAGAAACCGAATACTGTCCCTGATCAGTAACCGAGCTGCCATTAGTAAACCCAGATTTCAGTTGATCTTTAATCCAGCAAATCTTCCGCCAAGTCCAACTTATATTTTTGGATGGTTGATAATCCAGCCACGCATGATCTTTAATGTAAACATGACTAACCTATTTGATCCATAGGTGATCAACCTTAGTCACCAACCACCACACATACTTCCCAATCATAGCCACATTCGTACCTCTTATATTAATCTGGTGGAAAGAAACCTGTTTAGAGGAGTAGCTAGTGAGGATCCGAGGAAGCATATGGATGTCTTCACTGATTATTGTTCTACTATCCCTGCTACTAAGGGAGTTACTCAAGAGAAGATTAAGGAAGTCCTGTTTCCTTTTTCTCTTAATGATGGAGCCCGAGAGTGGTTTACTGATTTGGATAGGAGTGAAGCTGGTATTAGTGACTGGGAAACCTTGGCTCTTGCTTTCTACAAGAGACTACCCTCCGTAGAGAACTAATGCATTGCGAGGGCAGATTACAAGTTTTAAACAAAATCCAACTGAGAACTTGTATAAAGCATGGTGCAGGTTTAAGAAGCTGGTTAGGTCTGTCCCACATCACGGGTTTGGACACTGGTTTTTGTGCAACCAGTTTTACAATGGGTTGTATGATGACCACCGTGTTATTTTAGATGCTGCAGCCAATGGAAGATTTCAGAAGAACATTGATGATGATAAGGGCTGGCATATTATAGAGGAGATGGCTACCTATTGTGCTGAATATGGGAATCCAAGGAGTGGCACTAGAACCGTTGCTACAGATAATAGTGCGCTTGTGGCTCAACTGGAAGCCATGAATGAAAGATTTTATAAGTTAGAACTGCAAGCTGTGGGAAATCAACAGACGGTTCATTTGTTGTCTAGACAAGAGACTGTCTCATGTAAGAGATGTGGTACTGAGGGACATCGTGCTGTTGAGTGTTTAGCTGAGAAGGAGCAAGTCTTTGCTTTTCAACAATTAAGGCAAGGGGGCTCTTATTTTAACAACCAAGCTAGAGTTCATCCCAATTTGAGGTGGTCTAACCAGAAAGTGTTAAATCCTACACCTCCACCAGAGCAACAACAGGCCTATGTTTCACCGCATCGGGAACAAGAACAAGGCTTTCAAAAGCCTCCATCTTTCCTACCGCCGCATCAATAAGGAGCATGTTCTAGTAGAAACACTGACATTGCCGAGCTGAAATCATTAGTGCAAACGCTTGCACTTCAGATGGAGAAAAATGAACAAACAAGAGATGCATCTTTTAAACTGCTTAAGTCTCAGTTAGCTCAATTGGCTACTAAGCAATCTTAAAGACAACCGGGCCAATTACCGTCACAACCTGACAAGAAACCACATGAGACGGTAAATCTGATTAGTTTAAGGAGTGGTCTTTCTTATAAGGGACGCAAAATGCCAAACTCGGGAGTTGAAGTTGCTGTTCACGAAAAGGCGTCTTTTGACGAAGAAGTGATTAATTCACAAGATGTCCTCGATCGACCAGTTTCTGATGGTCGATCGAGTGAATTTGCTGAACAAGAGCTCGATCGAGGAGATGGTAGTGGTCGATCGAGCAGTGCAGAAAATAGTTCTTTCGATCGAGCAACTCAAAGTACTCGATCGAGTAAAAATGAAGAGAAAAGTTCTCGATCGAGTGGTGCTGGTACTCGATCGAATAATATCGATGCTGAAGATGATAAATTGTCGTCTAATTCTAACTTGGAAGATAATTCTTTAATTAAAGATAATTCCTATACACCCCAGGTTCCATTTCCAGGGTGGCTATGGAGGATGAAAGCGGGACAACAATTTGGCAGATTTGTCGATCTTTTGAAGAGTCTTAAGTCAACATTCCGTTGGCCGAGTTACTAACCCAGGTACCCTCTTACTCGAAATTCATGAAAGAAATACTCTTATGTAAGAGGAATGTAGATGAGACTGAGACGGTGGCTTTGATTGAGGAGTGCTCCACACTTCTTCAGAATACGACTCCACCAAAACTGGCTGACCCGGTTAGTTTCTCGATCCCCTGTCATATTGGAACTTATTTAATTGATAATGCGTTGTGTGACCTAGGAGCTAGTGTAAGCGTCCTACCTCTTTCTCTCGCAAAGAGACTTGGTTTGACGAAATTTCAATGCACCAACATGACCATTCAGATGGCCGATCATTCATTATCATGGCCATTAGGAGTCTTAGAGGACGTTCCTTTTAGGATCAGGAAATTCTTTATTCCTGTCGACTTCGTAGTCTTAGATACACTCGAAGACTACTACACTCCCATCATTTTAGGAAGACCAATTATGCATACTTCTCATGCAATAATCGATGTCGGGGCTGGGACTTTGACCTTTCAGGTGGGTGGGGAGGACTTGACTTTCACCCAGTCCAGTGTTCGTAGGGCGCCCATGCAAGTCATGCCCTGCAACACTATTCCTTCTATAGACTCTGACAAGGATCTTTCGAGTACTGTTATTGAGTCATACCCTGCTGTTATGACACCTCCGCCCCTGTCTGGGAGCGAATTAGAGGACCATTCTGTTGTTTTGCTTCTACAGGACCCGGCGGAATGGACAGTGGAGATTCGGTTAACGGAATTGGTGCACTGCAGTTGGAACTTAGCATTGATGACACTACAGATCATAGGGGGCATGGGAAGAAAAAGCCGGGCAAAGGAAAGAGGAAGGATGCGGATTACGAGAAATGCAGTTTTCCTCCCGATGGCTCAACTATTTGGAGACCGAAGATGAAGGTCACGAATGCTGAAGGGACCTCGTCGGGCCAGAAACCCAGTTTTGGGCTATTCAATTGTTTCAAAGGATGAAACGGGATGCTATCCCGTTTGTAACATTGTGTAAATTGGATTTCCGTTAGACATTTTATTGCTTATTAGTTATAGACACTAGTATTAGCTTAGTTAGATTTAATTTAGCTATGGACGAATATAGACTGCGTACTACTATTTAGTATTTTTGGGGGAAGTATTTTTGCGTAAATTTCAGGTTTTGGGAAGATATTGTTCATTGGGAAGCGTGCCAGGAAGAAAGCCCTCGATCAAACACTTTATGTGCTCGATCGAGCAGATGGTCAAGCAAAAGTCCTCGATCGAGTGGTTCCAACCTCCCGATCGAGCAAGCCAATTTTGGGGTTCTCGATCGAGTACTCAGAGCTCTCGATCGAGCAAATGAAAGGAAAAAGCTCTCGATCGAGCAGTTTAAAACTACTCGATCGAGCAGATCGAGCTGTTATTACATGAGGGAGTATTATTTTCCTCATTCTATTTCATTTGCTTATTTTGTGTTCTTCCCCAATCTCGACGCTCCCTATTCCCCAACCTCAAATCTCAATTTCTTCCCCAAATTTTACCAATTAAATTACCCAAATATTCTTAACTCATCAATTAAACCATTTACCCCTTATTTACTTCACAAAATTCCGCTTAATTTGGGGGATTTTCGAAATTAGGGTTTGCGAAAATCGATTTGATTCGATTAATTTGATTAGCTTTGGTTCTTAATTGATTTTCTTGTTGGGTATTTATTCAAGTAAGTTCCTTCCCTTCTTTATTGTTTAGATTGCAATTTCCCCCATAGTTTTATACAAATTAGGGTTTTGGAAATTGGTTTGGGAAAAATTCGATTTTGTTGATTGAATTTAAATGGAATTTGCGTTTTTATTGTAGTTATGGATAGCAGTAAAGAAACCAGTGTCCAAAAAGCCATGTCGACAACTATTGCGTCGACTTCGACACCGTCTTCTTCAGCAGTGGCCCCTGTTGCCGCCACTGTCCCCGCTGTTTCTGTCACCACAGCTACTACTTCTGCTACCACTACTACGGTGTCGACCCCTGCTATGTCGACACCAGTCACGATTGCTGCCCCTGTTACTGCCACTGTCGTTACTACTGTTGCAGCTGCTGGTTTGCGTTCTGGGACGAGCACGAGTTTCCGTGCTGCTGCTTTACGTGCCGCTGCTAGGCACACTGCTGACACTTCCACGGAAGCTCTACCTGAGTTTCCGCATCTTCATTTTTTATCCCCGTCCCACGACACTCGATTTTTAAATTTGATGGAATGTGACATGACTTCGACCCGTTTCCTGTATCGACCTTCCTTAGAGAAATTGGGAATTTTAGAGCCCGTTGTTGAGCTGCTTAACGAGACGGGAATGTCGGGATTGGCAACTTTGAAAAAGCTTACCTATCGACAACTGACCTTAGAATTTTTTAGCTCTTTTGCGTTTCACCCTGCGGCCTATGCGACATACCATGGGAGAAAGTGCATCACCTTCCGTCTGTTTAACACCACTTTACTTGGACTTTAGCTGAGTTTGGGGGCAGGTTAGGATTAGTTAGTGACAGTTTTATTAAGCCTCCTAGGAAGCTCATGCCTCAGATATGGACTATACTTGCACACACTCCCTTCGGTCAGCGACGTGGTGCTCACGTTCACTTACCCCCAGCCTGTTACTTTCTCCATCTGTTAGGAGAAACCATTTTTTGTCGCCATGAGCCTAACAATGTTTATAATATTGAGCTGTCCATTTTAGCCGGGTACCTGAACATTGATAGCGGTTGCCCGTTTGTTTTTAACATTTCCTATTTGACAGCTCAGCATTTTAACACTGTCGGGTTAAAATCATCGGGCACGATAGCTTGTGGTGGGTTAGTGAGTCGCATAGCCCGCCGCGTTTTCCCCGACTTTCCCCGTGGTCTTCATTATCTAGATAAGGACAATGTCATCGACATTCCAGTCATGTCTTCTATGAACTGGCTGGCAGCTGACCATAGGACGCGGAAGATAAGCACTTCCCCGTCCGTGACTTTACCTTCACCCTCTCTACCCCGTCTTTCACCTTTGACTACTGTGACGGGTAGACTACCACCACCTCCACCTTATTACCTCCTTGACTTCACCCCTACCGTTTCTAGGAAACGGAAGAGGACTTCCCATGCTATTAGAGAAGTCGGAGAGGGGTCTCGATCTACACAGGGTGGGCACACACCTGCGTCCGCGACCACGCCCACGCCTATAACTACACCCTCTGTCTCTCAGCAGGCTTTACCGGCTATTTTTATCGCACCTCCTACTTTTGAGGCGCTTGAGGTCATGGACCAAGGGCGTCGTGATCCGCTTCTTTTTTATATGTGCAGGAGAGTGGCTCGGATAGAGTGGGATCCGGTTCTTGCCTTATAACCTCTTTATGGGTAACACATGCTTAGAGGCCGCCCTGTTCGAGCTAGCTGGCCACACCCTTCCTTTTACCGGTACCCGGCGGAGGGGTACCCTCAGCCTGAGAGCGAGGAGGACTCGGCAACGAGAGAGGAGAGGCTCTGAGCTGACTTAGACGCGAGAGGTCGTCAGAGGAGGAAAGGAGAGGAGGAGGAGGAGGACCTCACATACCAAGTGGTTGACGCGGAGGGTGGTGACGAGTAGCAGCCGGCTACTCAGTTCCCCAGTTTGCTGACTGGTTTTGGGAAGTTGCATATATTGTAAGTAATTTTGTTCTTTATTTCTTTTCATCTCCTTTCATTTTATTTATTTTGTTTTGCATTTGGTTGTATTTTCCCTTTCCCCTATTATTCTGCTGGTGTATGCTGGAGGACAATGAGAGCATTGTCCATTTTGGTTTGGGGAGGGTAATGCATCCTTTAGTCTGCATTTGCATTTGTCTTGCATTCACGTTTATTGCATTTTTTGTTTGCATTGTCTTTTATTTTCAAAAAAAAAATGGAAAATTCAAAAAAAAAATAGAAATTTCAAAAAAAATCAAAAAATTTCACGTTTATTTTTGCATATAGGCTGAGTCGGAATGATGTATTTTAATGATGAAATTGCACTACTTTTAGTCTTTTTGCTTAAGCCTTGTATAAACTAATTATCTTTTTAGCATTGTCCTATCGCATAATCTACGAGCTTATGTTGAAATTTAGCTGAACGAATAGACTTGACCTGAAATTTTGGGAACCTACGCATATTTTCTAAGTTTTAGTGCTTTAAAACTGGTGTCATTCATGACCAGTTCATATAGGATTGTGAGTAGTTACTCTTTGCATAACATGTATAATTAATTTGCACAAGTATGAAATTCAATTACTTATTGTCTGCATACATTTGGGTTAGTGGTTGGTGTCACATGCATGCAGGGAGGTGCTTATATCCCCTTTTCTTCCATTTTTACCCATTAAACTCCACATTTATCCAAATTTGCCTTTTGACCCTTAACTACATCCAATTATAGCATGCCTTGTCAAGCTAGTTTAGATTGTTTTTGCGGTATATTGTTTATTGAGCATAATTTGGTTTGTATTGGAAGCTGGGAGTTGGTATTATAGAGAAGGAGAAATGATGAAAAAAAAGAGTTGAAAAAGAAAAAAAGAAAAAGAAAATCAGAAAAAACCGAAAGAAAAAGAAAGAGAGAAAAAAGATGAAAAATTGATGAAATGGTTTTTGCTCCTATAATCTTATTGTATATCTTATGAGGAGTTTATTATTTGGTTAGTGTGTTTTTATGCCGAATTCAAGGGCATTTATGCTTAATTTTGATGGATTAGAAGCGGATATGGTTCGTTTGGTTTTACTTAGGTAGCTAGCTTGGCTATTACCCTCACATTCCCAAAAATGTTTTGCCCCTTCTTTCCCAATACCTCACTTTTCCATATTTTTATAAGCCCGCGGCTGTGACGGGACCTTGTTTGGTTGGAATGTATGTGTACGGTAGCTAGAATTGTCTATCATACTATATTGCATGCATGTTTATGTCGGTCGTAGTTTAGGTGAGCGACTATATTTCTTCCCTCTTACAATTAATAACTTACACTTTGCTTCATGAGAGAAGTGTGACCCGTGAGAGTCCATTATAAAAGGTCTTGCAAGGTCGACGGTTCAGCTTTATTATAAACATCCTATAACTCGTTTCCATCTGACAGTTCTTGCTATAAGTATTAGTTTGCTTGCATTAAATTGGTTTAAGTAGACGATTTGTAGCTGGCTCTGAGTTTTTATTCCGTTCCATTAGTTAGTTGCATATAATTTGCTTGGGGACAAGCAAAGGTTTAGTTTGGGGAGATTTGGTACGTGCATTTTATATAGCCTTTTTAAGTCTCATATGCACGTATTTCCATGCAATTCCCGTAGTTTTAGGCTACGAAATGCCCCGAATAGTCTACTTTTGTTCGTTTGGCTTTAATTGCAGGAATGGACCTGAAAGAAGCAAAATCAAGCCTTTTACTGTCCTGTTAACTTGCATTTAGGAGATAGAAGAATTGGAGAGGAAATATCACTGTCTCGGGATGCGTGAAGTTGCCTTGGAAAATAAATCATACGTCCTTTGGCCTATTTCAGTGGCAGTTGGCTCGATCGAGTAGTTTTGCTGGCAAAGTTGCTCGATCGAGAGCTTTAGGATGGAGAGAAGACCTCGATCGAACCCTTGCTGTGTTCGATCGAGAGGTGGCATATTGGTGTTCCTCGATCAAGTGGTTCTGGTACTCGATCGAGAGGTTTGTGGCTGGAAGTGATCGATCGAGGAGTTTGGTGTTGCTCGATCGAGCACTTTGTTGTCTAAACGCGAGATTTTTCTCGCGTGAACTTATTTATTTTATTATCTTAAGTTACGTGTTTAAGAATAAAATATCTTTCCTATATAAAGGAAAGACATAATTAGGTTTAGGTTATCAATTATCAACCTTTAATCTGTTATTAATTTTCTGAACTCTTGAATCTCGTTCGAGCGTAGCTTTGTCTTCCTATTTTCCAGATCTAAACTTTTGTAATCTCTCTTTATTCTCTTTTATTCAAGTTAATTCCGTTGCATCATTTAATCCGTGTCCTTTAATTTTTGTTTTTACTAGTATTGTTATTAAGTTTATGCGTTTCTCTTTAATCATCTTAATATCATGTTGATGTGACCAATATTTGAGCATATTTAGTCCCTGAATTAGCCTCGTATCTATGCTTTTTAGTGCATATTTGGGTCATTTACTATCTTTAGTCCTTTGTTTTGCATATTCTTTGAGGTTTTGTTCCCTTGGTACGAGAGGAGTGCATACCTTGCATTTTCATGGCAAAATAGAGCTAAATTGATCGAATCTAATGACCAAGCAGCAAAGTGAAGACAAGACTAGAAGGCCTTTGTAAATAATGTAGTAGATGGGCAATGATGAAGAAGATCCTTGCATCTCCAACAAGATCCCGGAGGATTGTTGGAAGAAGGAAAGAAGAAAAAGCTCACTGGACAGGAATCCGCTCGTCCCAGCATCGGGACGCTCGTCCAAGGGTCACAATCCGAGCGTCCCACCTGCCTGGCCGCTCGTTCACCGCTTGCACAATCCGCTCGTCCCGACCTTTTGGACGCTCAGATTGTTCTCTAATGCAGCCCGGCTTCTTCTTGTTCTACTCGGGATGCGCATATTTTCGAAAGACTACCAAAAAGGAGACTCGCATCTTTCTTCGAGAGGAGCATTTCCTCAACTTTTCTTTAGGACTTAATCGTCATTTAAGCCCTTAGTAACACTGATTTGTGCACCTAATCCCCATTATAAATACCCCATTATACTAATTAGATTATCATGTTCTCCTTATCAATCTTTAGTGTAGTCTATATTATTCTAATATCTATTTAATCTTGTAATCAACTTTTAATCAAGTATTAATACAAATCTCATTTCCTTAATTTCTCTATTGTTCATCCTTTATTTTGGGTAATTGAAGATTATTTGGGTTTATTTGGAGGATTGACAACCTTCCAATCATTCATCAAGTACTTCTACTATTCTTTGCTTATTATGTTGGAATCATCATTATGTATAATCCTCTTAATCCCTTTTTAATTATTGTTAATCATCTTTACTTATTTATCATGTTTTGTTTTGTTGATATGATTGACAACCTTGTTAACATGTTAAACTTGATAATGAGTGAGTAGTTCCCCTAACTAGGGTTAATGGGGAATTAGGGGAAACCAACATGGGGGGATGATTCATGCTTAATCTAATATGTTCACATAATTTATTTGCTTGCTTGTTGTGATCTCAACTTATGCACATGTTATGTCTGATGACATGCGAGCCTATGAATCCTTCCATTTTTTACCCATCACTTACCTTTTCAATGAGACTTGTAAGATATAAACCAACTCGAGTCTCATTAGACCATGCATATAGTTGAGTAGGGAGGATTAAGTCGACTTGTAGGTGTTGTAAAATCTAATCGATTCGGCTCCGGGACCCAAACCTTCTTAGGATTGTAAGATATAAACCAACTCGATCCTATCACAACAATAATAGCTTGCTTATAATTTGAGAATATGTTTGTATGATAAATTCCCATGAATCCCCTATGAACCCGTGACACCCTAGTGCTTTTAATCATTTCTTTACACCTCTTTTTAATCATCTTGCTTGTTTACTTTTATTGTTATTTAGTTTAGTGATCTTCTTATCTCAACCCAAATTGTGACACCCTTAGACACCACTACTTGCAACCGAAAATCCTACATCAATACCCGTCCCTTGGGATCCGACCTTTACTTGTCTCTTTACTAATAGTAGAGTTGTTTGTGAAGATTATAAATATTGTTTTGGTCTAGGTACTCCTAACGACAAGTAACTGAAATCTAAGCTAAGAAAGCGACCGACCAAAAATAGCGTCGTTGCCAGGGACGGTGTTAACTTGATTTGATTTTCTTTGATTGTTATTAGTTGTGTCTTTCTTTGCCTTGGGGAAGTAAAACTCCTCAAGGTTTGTTCTAATTATTTCCAAGTTGTTCGATATTTTTTAAGATGGATATTACAGATTGTTTTCTTGAGAACCACTTGAGTATACCTTTCTTCAAAGACCCCATGCAATCATTGGAAGCCTTAGAAGCAAGTGAGGCCAAAAATATGCATTGGGAGTGGAAGGTAGATTTTCTTGAGGCCGCTCTAGCTAACAAAGAACTTACTCATGAGCAATCCGAATTAGTACATAACATCCTTGTGGAAGCATATCAACCCATGGAACAAGAGCAAGCAATCATAGAAGACATCATACAAACCGAAGAGCAAGAAGAATTTATCATGGAGTTTGAGTATGATGAGATTAGTGAGCTTGAAGAACAAGTTGAGTATGCCATGAGAATGGAGTGTTTAATGGAAATGGAGCAAGTTCTCAATGAACCTTCAATGGTGGAAAGTGAGGTACAAGTTCCAACCTTAAAACCCCTTCCCCTAAATTTGAAATATGCTTATCTTGATGAATCTAAGACCAAACCCGTGATTGTTAATGACAAACTTGATGAAAACCAATTGGGAAAATTGCTTGATGTGTTGAAACAACATGAAAAGGCTATAGGTTATAGTCTAGATGACCTTAAAGAGATAAGTCCCAACTTTTGTATGCATAGAATTCATCTAGAGGAACACCATAGACCTACCATCCAATCTCAAATGAGATTAAACCCCCACATGCAAGAAGTTGTTAAAGGGGAGGTTATGAAATTACTTGATGCGGGAATCATATATCCCATATCGGACTCTTTGTGGGTTAGCCCCGTTCAAGTGGTACCTAATAAAGGAGGTACCACGGTAGTGATAAATGAAAAGAATGAGCTAATACCCACAAGGAAGATCACCGGTTGGCGTATGTGTATTGACTATTGAAAATTGCATTCCGCGACAAGAAAAGATCATTTCCCCCTACAATTCATTGACCAAATTCTTGAGAGGCTAGCCTCCAACCTTAGGCTCAAATAAGAATTTGGACCAACTAGATGGGACGATTGGTCGAATGGGTTTTGTTAGGCCTAGGAAGGCCGAATAAAACGGTCTAGGAAGACCGAGTTATTAAAATCGACAACTGTCTTGTACAAACTATTCCCTAACCTTGTTCAAGTTTCACCCTTGGCTACACGTAAGTGTATTATTCCCCAGCAGAGTCGCCAAACTGTGGACGCGGCCCCACGGGGGCGAAAAGTGAGAAAGCTTTTCTTGTGCATTTGTGGAGTCGCCACCAATTTATTGTGGAAAATTGGAAACCGTTCGAATACCTCGTGCCATGTCAAGATCCAAAGTAGTGACATGAACACCAAGAACTTGTTACCCTTAGCATTCTATGTCTAGAATGACTCTCGTGGATGCCAATGAACACGGATGTTCACAGAGATCTGGAGTAAGGGGTGAGGGTACGTATTAGGAAGCTCTTTTGATCGAACACCTAATCCCGCCCGCCTCGATAGCGGCCTCTACTAATGATTAGGGAAATTTTCTATACTCGATATGTTGTCTATTTATATGCATGCAATGCAACATCCATTAGATTAATCCTAGCATGTGAGAATTAGACTAAGTCGGTTATCACGTAATTTAGAATAGGATTAATGTCAAAGTAGGAATTTAAGATCGATCACATGTGAGAGCATACAAGCAATACGATAAAAGAAATACAATAAAAATACAATAAAGAAAATTACAATAATTACATTGGATTAATTGATTTAAGTCGAAAATACATTTAAAACGGATAATTTTAGAAAAGAAAGAATAAATTAACAAACAGAAATTAGACGATAATACGATTAATAGTTAATTAAATACATAAACTAATAAACTAGGTCAAGGCAACAACGGAATTTCAGAGACAGAACTCAACCAAGAACAGGCGCAGCAGAGTTGCGTCCCTCGGAAGAGGCGCAACAGTCGCTGCGTCTGTTCCTGAGTTCAGTTATGGCTGTGAAGCCGGAATTGCAAATTGTTAATGTTCGTTGGTAATTTAATGCTTGATTATATTATTTGACTCGGATGGAAGTGGTTTACAGATTATTTACATGTGATCGAGGTCATAAAAAGCGATAAAACATGGATAAAAACTAATTAGGACGAATTAATTACAAGATTAATGAGGTTAATTACAAATACAAATTAAACAAACTAAACAAATTAATTAGGTTAAACAGGTTATTAATGACGAACTAATGATGGTGACGATAAATAACGAATGAAAATATATCAAAGATGAATTCCAGAGACTCAATATTAATGAATCGAATCTCTAAAACCCGAATTGATTTAAATGACGAAAACCCACAAATATTGATTATAAGGGACTCATGTCGGGAATTTAAAAGATGATGAATTATTAATGATTTACATGTCATAATTATCATATTCAGATTATCGTGTTAAAAGAAACATGAACAATTGATAACAAAACAAAAACAATAGGACGAACTGAAGACGAAGGAAGAAGGAACTGCGGCAGCCTCAGGAAGAGGCGCAGCAGGTGCCGCGTCCCTTCGAAGAGGCGTAGCAGTTGCTGCGTTCTTTCTCGACGTTTGTCTCCTGATAATCCGTAAAAAGGGTTTGAAATAAGGTTTTACAAATCGGTTTTAAGCATATTTTCGACATAAATATTACAATCATGATTACAAAAAAATAAAGAACATTAATTAAAAGAAGGATTTACACCCTCAGACATACATGTTTGACGAAACGAGATGAAGTAAGTTAACGTTTAGTGATGCTCGACTCGAATGTACGACGAAAGTGCCCTCTTAGAGGAATTAAACAGATTGATTAAGTTGATTAATGTGGAGTTAGTCAAATTGGTCGGTCATGCAAAACAAGGCTCGTACTCAGAAATATCCGAGCTTACGTGGTCGAATGTTCAAGCACGTAGACGCCAAAAAGTAAGAACGTGGTCTAGAATGCAAAGGGAGAAGAGAAAGGCGGACACTCGCGTCAGAAATATGTGAGACCGATGGTCTCTATTTATAATAATCACACGACGAAAATTAGGGTTTTCGGAGAAACTTTGGAAGTGAATCTCGAAAAGATACGAAAAATACGCAAAAAAGGACTGAGGAAGAGGCGCAGCAAGAGCTGTGTCTCTTGGAAGATGCGCAGCACCTGCTGCGTCTTTTCCTCAGTGGTTTCCTCCTGCGGAAGAAAGATTTCCGTGTTTCTATTATGAAATAGCGCATTAATCTTATTTCCTTAATATTTTATATGATAATCACGAGATTTATTTTAGCAAAGAACAAAAGATTGGAAAATATGGAATTGAAATATCCGGAATGTTCCTGAATATTCTGACTCGGCATTTTAAACAGTTATTAGAAAATGAAGACGGTTTTTGACCCGGACTCCAAATGTACTCTAATTACTGCCAAAATGACCGTATCGGCGCGTAGATGACGACTATGAGGTAGATACAAGTTTTTGAGCAATCACTTGATGATAAACTTACAAACTGTCACAAATCATTCCGTGTACCAAACATGCGGCCCAATCATCACCGGGTGGTTTGCGGGAGGTGCAAAAATGAGGTATTTACAATTCTATGTCTAGAATGGCTCTCGCGATGCCAATGAACACAGATGCTCAAAGATATCTGAGTAAAGGGTGAGGGCATGTAACACCCTTACTTACCAAGGAGCCTTAACAAGACCTTCCCTAATAAGTAAGGGCATTACCATCTTGGTTGCCCGAGGTAAGTATATCAAATAGACCATAAAAGAACAATTATAAAATGTATTCCGCTATTTAAAAACAATACAAACCAAAAGAGATATATCTCCGGAAAGAAAAGAAATGAAAGACTAAAACAACGTGATGACTCGATCCCGTCCGCAGCTACCTAAAATAACGTGATGACTCGATCCCGTCCACAACCCGCAAGCAACATCAAAATTCAATAACCGCTAAACCAACTGCTCACCATCCCCGAATGGATCACGACAGTTTTGAAAACAATAAAACAGGGTCAGTCAATTGCACAATCAAAATAAGAATTCACAACAATGCAATCCAATACACACGATAACCAATCAGTCCTCCGAACTCCATCGGACATCAGTAACCGACTACACACCAAAGTGTGAAGCCCTGCCAGGTTACCCATCGCAATAGCTAACCCACAGCGTCAGTGGGGGACCGCAGCCTTGCCTACCAAATCCCCGATCATCGCAACGGCGAACCCGAATCATTAATGTGCACATCCCCCTTGTGATGAAAGCCACAAGAGGCAAACATGGGGCTGGAACCATCTCCCGAAAATGGTCCCACAACAACAACCAAACAACGATATAATCTCAATCAATCCTATTCCAATGATACATGTTACATAATCAACCACAATCAATCTTGTACTAATTATACAATCAACTAAGTAGGGAAACCCTACCATTTCGCAACTCCATAGAATGCATCAATCACACGACGTCAAGCACGACTCCATATCGTATCCTACAAACAATAACCGTACCCTATCACTAAGCTATTCAATGTACTGTAAAATAAACAATTATTCACAAACTCACCTTGTAGGACAAACCAATGCTGATGGCGGCAATAACCCGACTCGATGACCTCTCCCTTCTCGGATTAACAGTAGTTGAAAAATATTTTTTTTTTCGGCTCTCTATGAGGCGTTTTAGCCTAATAGCAGCAAATAACTTTTTTTTTAAATCATATAAAAAAAACGCCTCAAATACTATTTTTGTGGCGTTACTGCTACAAATGCAGCAAAAGAAAAAAAACATAATAAAAAAAATAAGAACTCACCCACTATCACTACGCTTACCGACATTCATCTATCATTTTACCAATTGACACCATTCATTAACACTTTGCCAAAAAAAAAAAAAAAACCATTCTCCTGTTGCGAACATTGTCACCACCGCATGCCTCACCACCATTCTTCCTCACCACCACCGTGCCACCTCGCCAGAATTTGACCTGCCTTCTATTTTCTTGGATATTAGGTATGTAAATTCATTGTTAATTGTTTATGTTTTCGAATAAATTCAATGTTATTGTTAGGGTTTATGTTTTTTTGGATTAATTATCTTTTGTTAGGGTTTATGTCTATCTTTTTGTTAATTAGAGTGTTGATTCAGTGTTAATTATCTCTTTTAGGGTTTATATGACTTAAGAAAAGGGGTTTACATTTTTCGCCGGATCGGATATATAATACCCCATATTCTGATATTAATTTATGAGAATAATTTATGTAATTTAATAATTAGTTAAAGGCATTTCTAATAATAATTACAAATAAGACGTTAATTAAATAATAAAGGAAGTACGCAAGTCGGGAAATTGGGTTTAGCTAATAAGTGGACCTTGGGCCGTGTGCCATATTTTGTGGACCAAATTTATTTGAGCTAGTATGAGTATGATCGGGATTTATATCGGGAATTAATAATAATAAAAATTATATTAATAATTATCCTAATAATATTTGTGTATGACAATAATTAGAATAGTAAAAGAGATATATGGTAATCCTAGTTATGGTAAGACTAGTAATATATGATAATAATAATAATAATAATAATATAATATATAATGTTAATAATTATAATAATATGGTAATTCCTAATAATAATCAGAATAAGCCAATAGTTTCCTAATTGACCTCATATACTCTATAATTCTAGACTATAAATACCATGATAGCTGAAACATAATTCAAATAATTCATAAAAAATAGAAGAAGGAGTTTTAAAGACGGAAAGAGCGAATAAAGCGATAAAAGGTAAGATCGTCTTAACTAATGTTTTTATCGTCTTAATAATTTAAGTTAACGTTTGTACACCGTATAAAGCACCATGATCAGTACCGTTGACCTTAGTAGCTACCTTTGACCACCATGATTCTATTAAGACTGATTGTGACTGTCGTTGACCACCGTGGGTGGCGGTTTGGGCGTCTAAAAAGGTGGCTGTCGTGGGTAGTTAAGGCGGGTTTTAACCCTTGTATACATGACGACTTGACCTGGGACATGGATGGTTGGTCTGGTAGGCAGTGGGCGGTCCTAGGGGTGGTAATGGGGTGGTCGGATGTGGTGTTTGGTATGGTGGTTGCCGGAATTACGAGCTAAGGCAGAATCGTTGTTTAAAAACGTTGGACCCATCTATGTACACGTTTTCTTGACCTGGGTGTGGTGGGGATGGAACCTGGTTGATGGGTCAACCACGGTGGAAGTGTTTTGACGGTTAAAGGCGGTGGTTTGTGGTGGTGGTAGACGGAAAACGCGAAAAAAGGGGAAGAGATATAGTTGTTATTGTTGTCGGTTTTTGCTGGTTTTTGTGGCGTTGAATATGGGTCGACAGGAAGGGGGGCAACCCCTGGAACCACCGTTGGCCAAAGGTGATGGCGGTGGTGGCCAGAGGTGGAGTGAAATTGGGTCGAGTTTTGTGTCGGGTTATCGGCATTAATGGTGTTCGTGGTTGTGGTTGCTAGGGCAAGGATTTGTGACGGTTGGAGGCGGTTGTAGCTGGTATTTGGGGCGTTTCTTGGTGGCTAGAAGTGGAGGCTCGTGGTGGGGCTGAGGTGGTGGTGTTGTCGTGGGTTGTTTGGGGTGTATGTATGGGTGTTTGTGGCGAGGTTGTACACGGTTAGGGGGAGGGGTAGTGTCGTGTATGTAGGTGGTAATTGGGTTTATTTCACGTGATTTGGGTTGGGTAATTTGGGTTGACTTGTTTAGTTTTAAGACGGGTTAACTCGGGTATGAATAAGTAATCAGGTCTTGACTTTAATAATCGGGTTTTTACGTAATAATAATTTAAGTGGGAAATAATTAATATAACTAAATTACAATTGAATAACTAATATAATGAATTGAATAATTAATAATTAAGGTATTATAATATTTTGTTTACGTGACGAATTGGTAGAACGGATTTATTGAAGAGTAATATTTCTAATTAATTGCTTTAATTGCTTGGATTGCATAATTGGAGTGCTTGCTTATCAGGTATGGATAAATCCTACTCAATTTTTACTCGATAATGTTGTTGGATGAATTATCAGTTGTGAAGTATATGTCATTGGTTTATATTGTGGTTGTTGGTTATCTCATGTCGTTAATGTTGGATACCTCAGTACTGGGATGGTGAATACCTCAACTTCGGTTGAGATGGTGGATACCTCAACTTCGGTTGGGATGGTGGATAGTTCAACTTCTGTTGGAATTATGTAATGTGAGCACGTTTTTAAGGGAGTTGTGCTAAGTAAAGGAAAAGGAGCACGTTGTCAGGGGGTTGTGCAATGAAAGTGACTTGAATTGGATTGATAATTGTATGTTATTGTTGTTTAGTTTTATTCCTACTCAACCTCGCGGTTGACTGTGTATTCATGAACACGTGCGGTGAACCATTTTATGGGGAGCAGATTTGACAGGTACTAAAGATTAGCTGACTCGGGAGTATTGGGATGAGAGCTTGACTTGGACCATAGTTGAAGTCTAGATCACATAGAATATTTATATCACTTTATTTATTTCCGCTGCGAGTTGTAAATATTTTATACTAAGTTTTAGTTGATTAAAGTTGTAATAAACATGTAATCGTTAAAGTTTTGATTTAAAGTACTTTGGTTTGTTGTACTTTGTTATTCACTACCTCGGAAAATCGAGATGGTAACAGTCCTATTTATTTGGGAATGTCTTGCTAAAGGCTCCCGAATAAATGGGGGTGTTACAGGATAACACCAATCCACGCCGGAATTTCTCATTTACTCGTCGTTCTCAACATTAAGTATCATAAACAGTAAGCCCTCTTTCTCATTTACGCGTGATATCTTTTTTTTTTGCTCAGCTTCGTGAATTACCCATTAACTAATAAATATTTGTCCATATTATGCTGCCAATTTTAATGTGTTAATTGAGATTTGATACTAGATTATGGCGAAAAGCGTTATGTCAATCCAGAATAGTAACAATCTCTTAGTTGCTTAAAAGCTACACTTGCTGAGTTGGTGCTTGTTTTTGCTGTAAATGACTTGGTTTAATGGGATTAAAAATAACTACAACAACAAGAATATCATAACCTTTTTTGATTGTATACTCTCGACCTTTCAGGTCCACCCATTCATTTTGGGTATAAGCATCTGCAAGTAAAAGTTTAACTTGGCAGATTTTTCTCCAGTACCAACTAGAATCATTGGATGGAGAGTAGGCCTGCCAAGTTTTGCCTTTAAGGTAAATATGGTTGATCCATTTGACCCATAAATGGTCAGGTTTAGCATGGATCCACCACACAAGCTTACCAACCGCAGCCTTGTTCCATAGTAGGTCATTTTTAATACCCAAGCCTTCTTCTTGTTTGGGTTTGCAGCATTTATCCCATGAGACCAACGGGGATCTGATATAGTCCACTCCCCCATCCCATAGGAAATTTCTACAAATAGTTTTGAAACTATTTGTAGAAATTTCCTATGGGATGGGGGAGTGGACTATATCAGATCCCCGTTGGTCTCATGGGATAAATGCTGCAAACCCAAACAAGAAGGAGGCTTGGGTATTAAAAATGACCTACTATGGAACAAAGCTGCGGTTGGTAAGCTTGTGTGGTGGATCCATGCTAAACCTGACCATTTATGGGTCAAATGGATCAACCATATTTACCTTAAAGGCAAAACTTGGCATGTGCCTACTCTCCATCCAATGATTCTAGTTGGTACTCGGAGAAAAATCGCCAAGTTAAACTTTTACTTGCAGATGCTTATACCCAAAATGAATGGGTGGACCTGAAAGGTCGAGAGTATCTGATCAAAAAAGGTTATGAATATCTCAGAATTAAAGGAGACAAAATAGATTGGGTGAATCTGGTTTGGACTAACTGGTCGCTTCCTAAACACAGCATGATCTCATGGTTTTATCATCACAATAGTTTGAATATGAAAGAGAAAATGCATAAATTGGGGATTAGTGAGACTGATACCTGCACCATCTGTGAAAATGGAACTGAGAATAATGACCATCTCTTCTTTCAGTGCGACTATAGCAAAGCTATACTGGATATCATTAGCACCTGGGCTCGGACTCATCTCCCTACTCGGGATATTTTGGCTTGGAGACTGAACATGCAAGGCTCCTCTCTGCAACAGGATGTGATCAACGCTATTATCAATGCTACCATGTATCATGTATGGCGTCAACGGAATCTAAGTAAGTTTGAACAGAAATTACTTACTCCGAAAGCAGTGGCACACGATATTACTGAGGAACTCAAAACTAGAATGCGAGGAGGTAAGAGCAACAAGGTTGGGGACGGAGATCGTCGCTGGCTGGAGTTGTTGATTGATAGGAAGTGAAATCGATTTGGGGATTTTGCAGAATGAAGCTGGAAATTGAGGATACGGTTTTGTTGGTAGGAGATAATCCTATTTCTTTTTGTTGTCCTTTGGGTTGATGTAAGGCTTTGGGCCGTGTTTTAGTTGGAGGCTAGTCCACTCATCTTGAGTGGGCTACCCTCTTGTATTTGGAACGATTTTTTTTTTTTTTTCGTGATTATATATATACTTACATTTCACCAAAAAAAAAATAGTAGTAGGAGCTAAAATAGGGAGGGACTAGTGGTTTTTAATTGCATTTTTACTGGATTTTTTATTGCTATTTTATGATTTTTATAGGCGTGTGCGATGCTGTTTTTGTGTTTTTCCTGTTGTTTTCTGGTTTTAAAATCGGTATGCTGCTGTTTTATGGATTTTAAGTTCCTTTTTCCTGCTATTTCAGGTTTTTAATGTTGTTTTTAGGGTGTTAATTGTTTGTTTTTTTGTTGTTTTCTGAAATTTCAATGGTCATGTTGCTGTTTTATGGGTTTAGGTGCCTATTGGGTTATTCAATAAGTTAATGTGATTATGTGGGAAGGCCAGTATGTATAATTAATTTTGCAGTATATCGAAACCGAGACAGAAAATGTCTCGTTTTTATAGTTGTTTTTATTTTTTCGAAAAAGAGAACTGACCTCAAATTTACGAAGCTGCTGTTTTTCATGTTTTTTTTGTTACAATGCTGCTTCTTTTCTTCTTTTTCTTCCCTTTAATATATTTTGATGTGACATGTTTTAGTGATGCTTAGTGTGGAGAATTAGTTTATTTATTACCTTAGGACTGCTTAAGTGGCAGTAGGCTACCATTGTCTAAACTAATAAGCTTATTCAGTACATATACTGTTCTCATCAGGGTATTATTTATCCGAGCATTGTTTCTTTGAGACCATGCCTGATACTTTCCTCTCTTTTCTCTCTACAAAGCAGTTCCTTTGGCCACATCACTCTTTAATATGACTGATAGCCTTTTACTGTACTTGGCATGAGAAAAACAAGTGATCTTGGCTTTCTACCTCCTGATCACATGCACATCAAAGTTCATGACAACATCCAAATCTATTTAGCTTTTCCTTGACTTCATACTATTCTTAGATTTCCATATACTTCTCCAACTCTATCTGCAATTTGAAGGGGATTCATAGTCATTTATTTAGTTTGCCTTGTCTTTAATGGGTTTTGCATGAGATGGATCGAAGTTGGATGTATGGTAAACATAATTGGACAGAATTTTAAAAAGGCGTTGAATAATTTTGTAGAACTGCTTTAGAATATTCCACAACTACAAATAATGAAGGGCTTTATTGCCCTTGTGTGTATTGCTCCAATGTGATGAAGGTTGATAGTATAAAGTTGTTAAGAGAACATATTATATGTCGTGGATTTAGGCAACATTACTACATTTCGGCATGGCATGGTGAAGAAGGAGTGTATAATGGAAATTCCAACATCAATTATCATTTATCCAAGCAGCTTGTAGAAAATGAGAACCCTGTACAAACTGATATCCATATCCAAGAGGAACAAAATAAGGAGGAGCCGAATCTTGAGATTGGTGAGGGTAACGGGGCTGATAGTGACGAGGAAAATATTGATGATGATGGTGATGGGGATGAGGACCAATTAAATGAGATGTTAAATGGAGTTGAAGATCAGTTTCGTACCCATTCTGTGTTCGATAGTTTGACCGAAGCATGTGAACTTTCGTCGTATCCTGGATGTAATAATCACACTAAATTGTCCACAATGTTAACATTGTTGGAGTATATGTCCTCAACAATAGTGCGATCACATATTTAAATCTCATATTAATAATATGTAAGGGATGATTCATTTATATAGTCAACTGGTCAACATTAATCAGTAATGATAAGCTAACTAGAGTTAGACATTACTGTCGTTTGACGGTGGTGATCAGTTGATCCCTTAAGGTCACACCTAAAGGACAATTCCCTTAATAGACAAATTGATTAATTGTATGATGATACAAGTTAATCAATTCCTTAAAATTGAACAATTCAATTGTGAGAGAGATTATTTATATCTTATTGTAATGGGATTAAATAAGATTTATTTTAGTAATTGAAATACTTTATTACTAAAATTGATTAGTGTGTGTGAAACAATTGAGATACGAATGAATGGTTAATTATAATTACAATATGTTGTGAATTATAATTATATGATCTATTTTATTTATGTGATCAAGTATCACTATTCAAGTTGTATGTAATTTAATTAATTTGTAATATGATATTTATTTGATAAATATGCATTAAATTAAATAATAACATGTAACATACTACATGTGAAATATTGTGTGACAAATGACAAATTGACAAAATAAAATGGTAGCCCATTTTATGTAAAATGGACCAAAATTATGGATGGTGTAGGGTGTGAGGATGATATTATTTTATTAGATAAAGTAAGTGTCATCATAGTTAGTGCATACTAGCTTACATACCTATTATGTTGAGAACAGGAAAAGAAAAAGTTAGATGCCACATTTTGGCATTTCTCCCTTGACCCCAGCCGGTTTCCCCTCCTCCTCTTTAAGAGAATTTGTTCTCTTATTCCATTTGCACATAACCACATTCATCTACATGCAATTCCTCTCCTTCTCTCACTGTAGGAATATGTGTCCTCCGACAATAATGCGATCACAACTGTCGATCATAATGATCACATGTTTAAATCTCATTTTAAGAATACATGTGGGATGTAATATTTTCTGATCCAATGGTCCACACATATCGGTAATGATTGGCTGACTAGAGTTTGACATTACTGTCGTGCGACGGTGGTGATCAGTTGATCCCCTTAGGTCATACCTAAAGGGTAACACTCTTAATAGAATATTTAATTGATCGTATGACGATACGGGTTGATTAAATTACTTAAAATTGACGGACGATTTTGGAAGTAATATTTACGTGTCTTATTATAATTTAATTAAATTAGACACGGTCTAAGTAATCGAATTGTTTCATTGCTTAGATGAAATTATTGTTTAGTAAACAATTGAATCTGAATGAATAATTTATTATAAATACAAGATGTTGTGATTTATAATTGGCAAACCGTTTTGGTACAAGTAATTATGAATTACTAAGTCGATTTTGTACATGACGTATTTTATTAATACGTTGATTTTTAATACGTTAAAAATACATGACAATTTTACATGACTTGTGACATGTGACAAATTGACAAAGATAAAATGGAGCCCATTTTATCTTATATGGACCGATTTATTGGAGGGAGCATGATGTTTAAATTGTGTTAAATAATTAAGTGGAGAGCATAATGATGATTCTAGCTTGTAGCCATGCAAACCTAGTTTTCTTGATAAGAATTACTTGTTCATGCATTGGCTCACTTCACCTCTCCTCTCCTCTCTCCCCACCGGTTTTCAATGGCCTCTATAGAGAGTTTTTCTCTCTAATTTTTATTCATTAATTTTACACATAATTTCTAGTGTGAGAAATATAATAATCTCTACATCTTATGAAAATCTAGATAAATAAAAACTCCCATTTTCTTCTCCTCTTGACCGAAATATTCAAGAGGACAAACAATAGTTTTGGGTCAAATTTTAGTAAGATTAATATTGTTCTAGATCTAATAATATTAGTCTTTTAAAAGGTTATCTTGGGTATTCATCTTTGGGAGAGATTCTACCTTTGAATCTTTGTTCATCCATTATTGGAAAGCTCAAGAACTAACAAGAAGGAGATCTTGTTGGTGCCCAATAATCCGAAAATCATATGGTGAGAAAACGATTTCTTCACTTATTTATTTTAGTTTGCATGCATAAGATTTGTAATTAATTTTATGACTAAATTAATTTGATACATATATGAATATGTTAAATAATGAGATATATATTTCCAACAAGCGGTATCATGAGCACAAGGTTGTTTGCATGCAAATCGGTTATTGTTTTTCCGAGTTATACGATTAACATATAAAACTTATAAATTTGTGTTATTATGATATATCACGAAAATAATTTATGCATGTTAAAGTTTCTGATCCTAAAATGTATTTAGGATATTTTGGTTAATTTACGGATTTTTATTGTTCATTTTATTTAATATTGGCATTAAAATGTGGTTTTTATGATAAAAATGTCATTTTTGGACGAAAATTAGCTAAACTTCGAATTTTTCAGTGGTTTTTGGATATGTTTTCACATATATTATTTTTAGTTGATCTGGAAATTTTCATAATTTTTGGAGTTCTTATGCTCGAAAAATGGATTTTTCATGTTTAAAGTTGAATTTAAATGAAAAATAGGTTAATATGAGATAAATTTCGAATCTGATCATAGAAATTTATTATGTTGTCACATGCAATTTTACAAGATGTGTGTAAAATAATAGGCTATAATGAAGTCTTCATGCATGATTTATGGATTTTTGATTAAAAATAGCATAAATAGTGACTTAATTAGTGAAAAATTGCTAAAACATACTTCATGACTAAGGAAAAACGTCACATGTTGCATTTTATTATCCTTTTCAGATCTAAAATTGAAAAGTTGATGAATATAATTTTTCTCATGTTTTTATGATTATAATTGATAAATCCGATAAACCGCAACATTGTTTTTCCCGATAAATTTCGAAATTTTTAACCTAAGTTTTTGAATATTATGAGTGTGATGGTATTTTTCCAAAATGTTCATAAGTTTAAATTTCAAATTTCAAATTTATTTGAAATTTTTGTGATTTATTTGAAGTTTATAGCATTTTATTATAATTTTAAGTCCATTAATGAACAATTTTAGAAATATGAGTTAATTATGGTCAAGTAATTAGTGAAGACTAATTTTGAGTCCTAAGAGGTTAGGGTAATTAACTTGTGCATAAATATGAATTTATGTAATTTTTGTGATTATAAAACGTTGAATTACGCAAATCCGTAAAAACCGTGTAATATACGATATTGGCTCCTTAAAGGCGATTTAGCATAAAATTGGGCATGTTCATACATATTATAATGCTGCATTTTATTTATGATTGTCATAATTTTATTTTATGTAATTTTTGAATTAT
The DNA here is from genome assembly GCF_048544455.1 of Silene latifolia. Taxonomy (NCBI): domain Eukaryota; kingdom Viridiplantae; phylum Streptophyta; class Magnoliopsida; order Caryophyllales; family Caryophyllaceae; genus Silene; species Silene latifolia. The sequence goes on along the minus strand of NC_133526.1, from coordinate 102,695,505 downwards.
GTAATTTTACTTAGTATGGCCTTAGTTTTTAATTTATATTACCCGAAATGTATGGGAATATCGATTCGGTTGTAATTTATTGTGATCTCGTATCACCGTTATGTAATTTAATAGATTTATTTTATTTTAATTACAAATGTATAATAGGAAATTATGTAATTTGTTATGTTATTTATTTATTCCGGAGTTCCTTGAAGACGGTGTCACTCAAGAAGGCGATACATAAAGACGGTGTTACCTCGAGATGCGTGCCTCAACCGAAGTTCAAGGGACCAATGGAGTTGGTTTCCGAATATGTAATAGTTAATTAGATATTCTATTTTAGGAAGGCCATACTAGGATTTTATTTATGCTTTGCATTTTTTTTATATGTCGCATGCATCGCTAAATCGCCATAACTAAAACATGCATTATCGTTTTAATCGAGTATATCGACCATGTCAATTACAATTATCGTAGTTCACCGCTTTACTTCACTTAAAACGTGATAGATAATAAATTGACATGACCTATCGCTAAAAATAAACAATTGAGACTTAGCCTTACCAAAGAGTAGAAACCATGAAAACCTATTTCGTGAGGGAGTGCGCTCGGCCACACCGGGGTACAAACCTTGTTACTTAGGGGAAGTGGGTGATAAATGTCTATCCACCGAATTCATGTTGATAAGGGATGTATCGGCCACACCGTGCCCAAGTTGATGTGGTTTTGGATCATGGACACATTTATTCGAAATTGGGTTGAACTCAACAAAAGTTTTTTTTTTTGATAAGGGATGTATCGGCCACACCGTGCCCTTGTCGGATGTGTTTTGGGCTAAATGTAATTTTATCGACCAAGAGTTCTAAAAGTAGAATCGATTAAAGAGTTAATCCACCGAGTTATATTGATAAGGGATGTATCGGCCACATCGTGCCCAAGTTAATATGAATTTGGATCTTGGAATCATTTATCATAGTTGGGTAGAGGTCACTATATAAATGCTATACTTGTTTACAAGTATTAATAAAACGATAAATGTTAAGTTTTTTCCACTATTAGGTTATCATATTGTTCTATTTCTTCACCACAATTTTTATACGATATCATTTCGATTCAAAACTCCATTAAAACATCGTAACTAAAGACAAAATTTGAATTTTCTTCTAAAGTCCTCGAATTATCCACTGGAAGGATCTCTTGTAAAGAGTATAGATTAAAGTTATTCATTATCAAACAGGTTTTTGATTCTTGACTAACACATCTACTTACAATGGATTGTTTTTCATATACTTAATTGAATTAAGTACCTTGAAATGATAAATTGTTTTGGTAATTAGATTTGTTGGAATTCGTAATTGACCAAAATATCGCAACCACTTCAATGAAAGTTTTAAGACTAAAACGAACAAATGAAGAGTAATCTTCATGAATTCAATTTTGCTTCTCAAAGCAAAGACTCATTGAAATGAGCGGGAACATTCTCTTAAACCGTTAAGATGAGAATGAGGTTCAAGAAGTAAAGATTATAATGGAATTGATACAAGGTAATGTTGAAAGTAAAGTTGTTGAGAATAGCAATACTAAACCTATCAATCCCGACCGATAAAGTTTCCATTGTCTTAAATGTTGGACACAAGAAAGGAAACTACCCCAAATTATTGAAGAATCAACAAGTTAGTTGTGGGACATCTAATGGGACCTTCTTCTTTAAATGTTTATTTGATTAAACATAAATTTTGCTAGTACCACTTCGTCAATATTAGAAACCAGTGGAGGTTTTCATCATTGTATTCGACACATAAGATGATTAGAATATGACGACTAGCAACAATAATGTCGTGAGATAGAGTAATTGTGTACTCAATCTAGTTTTTGGATTTAAAGTTGTACTTAATTGTGACTATTAAGTGCATAAACTCTAAATAAGAATATAAACTTGTTAACATACAAAAGAGGTTTTCACTTTTGTGACCCTATACACCACGATTTGATGAATGGCTAGCCCATTATCAAGGTGATTATATTCTAAACCAAACTAGAATGATATATCATGTAGATGATGTAAGACTCAAATTGGTAACCCAAGATTAAACCTTAAATTCTGGAATGATTAACGCAAAGAGTTATCGAGTACTCTTGAAACCATTAAATCTTATGGTATATGCGTATCTTGTATTCAAAGCAAGATGTCTCGTGCCTTTTGGTTGAAAAGGAGATCGAGGTTGTAAATCATTGATCCAAAGTAGGTTGATCATTTTCTTTTACCAACGATTTAAGTTGATGCTAATGTGTTCACTTAATAAGGTAAATAGAGAAATCTTTGAAGAAGTTCAAAGAGTTCAAAGAAGCACGATTTAGTCGTGATGGGATTATCAAAGTGAAGACTTTGATATAAGCCAAAGGAAATGTGATATAGTATCACAAGTTAATCTCTCTTAGCACGCATTATGGAATAATGTGTGGTTGGATAAGAAATCAAACGCTATTCGATATGGTTTGGACTTCAATCAAGTTACCTTGAGTTACTTGATCCTTTTGGGGAATTTATCTTTTTTGTCTAAATTTTTCCACTAAATCATATGAGATATGAAATGGTAATGTACCATATTTGTAAGTTTCCACAAGAAACAAATGCTCATTTTTCCCTTTCATATTCTTGAAATGAACGACGGGTTTGCGGCTCGTGAAGCTGTCTTTCTAAAATACAAGTTTATTTCTAGAAGACAGAGTGGGAGAAATTATTCAAGAGCCATAAAGAAAGCCACAAAGAATGTTATGTCGCAAGAAACTGGTCTTTCTTGGTACATGAGACGTTTTGTGTAAGATGTTGTTTCTTTAAAACCTAGGAGGTTAAATTCGTCACTTGTTGAAAATGATGAATTCATGCTACTTTTAAGAAAGTAAAGAGCTTATAACTTACAAAAGAAATCGTTTGATTCAAATTGATTACTTCTAGAAAGTAATGAACATATGACTTACATGAGAGTGTTTAAGTCACAACTCACTACAAGGCTTAGAGCCATGAAAACCCAATATAAAAGGCTTGATTAGTTGCAAAGGGTTTTGCACTAATAAAGAGAGATTTCAAAGCTTGATTGGTAGCAAAGATTTTTGCACTGGTTGAAATACTTAAGTCTATTTGGATCTTCTTTGGGATTGTGTTTCATTATTATGAAATACATAGCGAGTGAATCTAAAACCCACTTCTTTAATTAGAAGGAATGTATTCAATACATGTCTTGAGTTTTGAAGATTCTTGCAATCCTACGATAATGTCAAACCTAAGAGAGGGTCTTAAGTAGGACATCAATGAGTTGGAATCAACATTTTTGATCATGTGATAAAACATTTCTCGATAAGTCGAGAAGTTGTGTTTATACATGAAGTTTAGTGAGAGTTACGGAAATTTTAATTAGTCTTATATGTGAATGACATATTGATCATCGAGAATGATTTAAGACTCTTGGAGTATTATAATACATCTTTAAATATCCGGATTTATGAAGATAAATCCACATGATATTAGCGTCAATAAGAAGTCTTATGTTGATAAGATTCATGACTAGTTCAATTAAATTGAACATATTTGATTGATTCCATTTGCTTCCGCTGCCGGATCAATTAAATAAGTAATGATGTATAACACTTCATATGCTTTGAGTATGATGAATTGTTTTAAAATCGAATTTAAGTAATCTTTACCAAGTAAGCCATAAAGATTACCCTTAAGTGCTTGCAGAAGCATTAAGGATGTAAAGCAAAGTGTTTATAATGCAATTTTGTGTAAGGGTGTTACACAAGTGACAATTGACAATTGAGATTGCGCATGGTTTCCGACAAAACCATAATCAAAACATATTAGGATGGTTAAGATACCATTGTGGCTATGTTATTTAAGAAATAGATTTTCTAGAATCGTTCTAGGCAATAAAGAACAATGAGAGATATTTATAACGGAAATTGAGTACACTTGCAATCATGAGATGTGCAAGAAGGATGAGTCCCGCACACTGTGAAAACAGTGGGAGCTATTTAAGGCTAGAGGACCTATGTCTTGATTGGATCTCGACATGTACTCAGAAAGTTTTGGGATGCAAATGTATGCATTACAAAGAAAAACGAGTATGTAGTAAGGTTGAGTAAGGTACAAGAAATTGATAAAACCTACTAACCAAAGCCTTCTCATAGGCTAAACATGATGAGTCATGTCATTTCAATTAAATTGAGATGAACAACTACATACAAGATCAAATTAGATTATAGAACATGAAATAGTAATCAGGCATTGACTATTCATATGTGATAATCACATTTATCGTTCGAGTTTTTTATATCTGAAAACTCCTTTTGTACTTTGTTACATCCAAACGGGTTGTAGAGACAATATTGAACCCCGTTAAAGTGAACCTGGATTAACATGGTATTCGCCCATAGTCACTTGTATGAGGTGACGTCTCGAAGTGACTAGAGTGTGATGCGATTGATGGCAAGTTCAAGTGCCATACAGTCATGTGAGATGACTAGTCGATCACATACGCAGACTGTTAGGAACATTTTGTCGGGCCTTATGACTGCTTATAGAGTTCTGGCAAATTTATATAGCCTGGTCGTGGCGAGAGCTACTATAGTATTCTAATGAGTCGATTCTTTTGACTAAAGACTGTTCGCCTAAGATGGCACAGTTTCAGATTAACTTTGATTTGTGTTACTACGACCTTCGTAAACGGGGTCAAATCGGCATATTTTGGGTTATGATGAGTGCGATAAGAATTGTCCACCCCCTTGTCAGGGTTAAAACAATATCTCAGGGCCACTCGAAGAGTAATGAACTGGAAATGCGTGGCCACGCTCGGAAGGTATCCAGAGTGGATAAATCCGGTCAAACAGTTATTCTCCAGATCGAGGAAACCACTCTCGATATGATCACTTGCAAGTACGACCTGAAAGACACCTTGCATTGAGTGGGAGATAGTAATAGGACAAGAGAATTGGTGACGCACACTTGTCGAGGACAAGTGGGAGATTGTTGGAATATGTGTCCTCCGACAATAATGCGATCACAACTGTCGATCATAATGATCACTTGTTTAAATCTCATTTTAAGAATACATGTGGGATGTAATATTTTACAGTCAACTGGTCCACATATATCGGTAATGATTGGCTGACTAGAGTTTGACATTACTGTCGTGCGACGGTGGTGATCAGTTGATCCCCTTAGGTCATACCTAAAGGGTAACACTCTTAATAGAATATTTAATTGATCGTATGACGATACGGGTTGATTAAATTACTTAAAATTGACGGACGATTTTGGAAGTAATATTTACGTGTCTTATTATAATTTAATTAAATTAGACACGGTCTAAGTAATCGAATTGTTTCATTGCTTAGATGAAATTATTGTTCTGAGAAACAATTGAATCGAATGAATAATTTATTATAAATACAAGATGTTGTGATTTATAATTGGCAAACCGTTTTGGTACAAGTAATTATGAATTACTAAGTCGATTTTGTACATGACGTATTTTATTAATACGTTGATTTTTAATACGTTAAAAATACATGACAATTTTACATGACTTGTGACATGTGACAAATTGACAAAGATAAAATGGAGCCCATTTTATCTTATATGGACCGATTTATTGGAGGGAGCATGATGTTTAAATTGTGTTAAATAATTAAGTGGAGAGCATAATGATGATTCTAGCTTGTAGCCATGCAAACCTAGTTTTCTTGATAAGAATTACTTGTTCATGCATTGGCTCACTTCACCTCTCCTCTCCTCTCTCCCCACCGGTTTTCAATGGCCTCTATAGAGAGTTTTTCTCTCTAATTTTTATTCATTAATTTTACACATAATTTCTAGTGTGAGAAATATAATAATCTCTACATCTTATGAAAATCTAGATAAATAAAAACTCCCATTTTCTTCTCCTCTTGACCGAAATATTCAAGAGGACAAACAATAGTTTTGGGTCAAATTTTAGTAAGATTAATATTGTTCTAGATCTAATAATATTAGTCTTTTAAAAGGTTATCTTGGGTATTCATCTTTGGGAGAGATTCTACCTTTGAATCTTTGTTCATCCATTATTGGAAAGCTCAAGAACTAACAAGAAGGAGATCTTGTTGGTGCCCAATAATCCGAAAATCATATGGTGAGAAAACGATTTCTTCACTTATTTATTTTAGTTTGCATGCATAAGATTTGTAATTAATTTTATGACTAAATTAATTTGATACATATATGAATATGTTAAATAATGAGATATAGATTTCCAACACTCACAACTCTCTAAAATGGTTTAGGATCCTTGATACTGTCGTTTCGTACCAAAAATAAAATACCTAAGTACTACTAACAGAAGTCAGCGGTAAGTAGGATCGATCTCCACAGGGAGGCGGTGTACTATCTATTTGTCTATTCTATCCGTCTGATGTCACAAATGTGGGTTGAATTGATTGTGTTGACTAAACTAAAAAGGCTAAAGAAGAGAAATGAATAAGAGAATTAACAGTAAGAGGAAGGAAGTATGCTAGGAGTCGGTCCACCGTGGCAGCTATCAGATCTTATACTATCGGGAATACTAAGGCGATTAGACTATTGATAAGAAGAGCTATGGTCGTCACCTTTCGGTCCTTAAACCGCCCTAGAGCGTAAACAGCTTAACTTTCGCCCTCACTGCAATACCCTATTGTAATTAAGCAAGCCTTCCCTTCCAATCTTTCGATCTAGGTCGGGGTTAACTAAATTTATGGTCTCCTGCATGCATTCATTCGACCGGATAACAATTAAATTGCCTAATACAATTCCTATCGCAAGACTAATCTATTTAAGTCAATTAAAACATTGCTACCACGGTTTCCCTAATCCTAACATACTAGGGAGATTTAGCTAGACATGGAGTAAATAAGAACAATAAATAAACAGGGAGAGGGAATAATAAACATAAAATAAAAAGAGAGAAAGGAGAGAAGAAATTACTGATAAAAATGATCCAGAAAAAAAGTAGAACAAAAGTAACAGTGTATGTGAAAGTGATAAAAGAGGAGAAAGGAGAGAGTCTCCGGATAAAAGCCTAACATAACTGACGACCTAACTCCTATTTATAAGAAATTAGGAGTTTAATTAAACCTAATGACGGAAAATAACTAAAAAGCCATGCCCGTCAGCAAAATCCACTCGATCGAGTAACTAAATCACTCGATCGAGCGAAGGCATAAAAGGAACTGGTCAATCGAAAGGAAAAATAGTCGATCGAGTACTTATTCATCCTAAAACCACTCGATCGAGAAGAAGTGGCTCTCGATCGAGCAAATGGGCTCTCGATCGAATAGAAATAGTTCTCGATCGAGCACTTCTCAGCGCGTAATTCCTGCTTCGCGCACTGAACTTCAAACGGCTGCCATTTCTTCGTTACTTGGACAAATAAGGCGTGGTTGGTGGCGTTGGAAAGCTAAGAGGATAAGCTTTCACCTCCAACTGGAATCACCTTAATAACTGTTGTATAACTCGAGATATGGCTCTTACAAGCAGGAACTAGCAAATTGAAGCACTCTCTTGGCTCGCCTAACTTCCTTACTCCAATGCGCATCTCAAAATAGCACTTTCCAAGCTCCGAATTATCTCTTCCTCCAAATGCATGCTAAACGGACGGTAAATAGCTTGATTTCACTACTTTCGGATCCATACCTGCAAATAAAACATAATAACCCAAAGTAGCATATTCGGGGCATTTCGTAGCAATAAACCACGATAAAGGCATAGAAATACGTGCATAAAATAGGCTAAAAAGACTATATAAAATGCACGTATCAAATCTCCCCAAACCAAAACTTTACTCGTCCCCGAGTAAACTAAAATGCAACTAAAGGAACGGAAAAAGATAACTCAGAGCTAGCTACAAATGCCCACTTAAGCTAATTTAATGCAAGCAAACTAACACTTATAGCAGACAGTCAAATGCAAACGAGTTATAGGATGTTTATAAATAAAGCTGAACCGTCGACCTTGCAAGACCTTTAATAATGGACTCTCACGGGTTACTCTTTCTCTCATGAAGCAAAGGGCAAGCATATATATGTAAGAGAGGAAGAAAAATAGTCAATCACCTAGACTACGACCCACATAAACATGCATGCAACTAATATGATAGACAATTCTAGCTACCGTTCATACATTCCAACCAAACGAGGTCCTGTCACAGCCGAGGGCTTACAAAGATATGGTAAAGTGAGGCAATGGGTAGGAAAAGGCAAAACATTTATGGGAATGTGGAGGTATAGGTGATCAAGCTAGTACCTAAACAGAACCATATGACAACATCCATTTCCAACTCAATTATGAATCTAAGCACATGCCCTTCAATTGGCACAAAATCTCACCAAACCAAACTGAACATACTCCTCAAATGATATAAGATAGAACATAGGAGCAGAAACCGTCTCAAACAACATCTATTTTTTTTTCTTCTTTTTCGAATTTTCTATTTCTTCACATTTTTCATTTTTTTTCGATTCTTTTTTTTTTCTTCAACTTTTTTTTTCATCTCACGTCTTATTTTTCTTTTTCATTTCTTTTTTTCTCATCCTCCTTCTCTTCATAAATTACCAACTCCGAATCAATAGATACAAGCCAAACTTGATACAATAGACAATATACCGCAGAAACAATCTAAACTAGCTTGACAAGGCAGGCTAAATTTGGATGTAGCTAAGGGTCAACTGGCAAATTTGGCTAATGTGGAGTTTATGGGTAAAAATGAAAGAAAGGGAAATGTAAGCACCTCCCTGCATGTGACACCAACCATTAACCCGAATGTATGCAGGCAAAAAGCAATTGAATTTCATATACGTGCAAATTAATGATACATGATATGCAAGGAGTAACTACTCACAATCCTACATGAAACTGGTCACAATGACACCAGTTTATAAGGCTCTAATCCCTTAGAATTTATAAGTAGCTTGCCAAAATTTCAGGTCAAGTCTATTCGTTCAGCTAAATTTAACATCAACTCGTAGATATGCAATAAGACAAAGCTAAAAGATAACAGTTCAATGCAAGGCTTAAGCAAAAAGACAAACGCAGTGCAATATCATCATGGAAATCTACCGTTCCGACTCAACCTATATGCTAAAATAAACGTGAATATTTTTTTGAATTTTAACAATTTTTCAATTTTTATGGGATTTTTGGATTTTATGAAAATAAACAACGATGCAAACATAAATTAAATGTGATAACTGAAATGCAATAAAAACAATATGCGAGATGAGATATGGATGCATAACCTCCCCAAACCAAACTGTACAATGCCCCCATTGTACCAAAACATGGAAAGGAAACGCAAACTGAAAGAGAAAGAGAGTAAATGCGGAAAAACTCACAAAATGCGCGAATAAGGGGACCTCCCCAAACCGACCATGAAATGGGAGGTTGCTAAGGCCCGGAAAACCGTCTCAGGAAGCTAATCCAAGTCAACACGTGAAAGGGCACCCAAAATCAGCTCGATCGAAGAGAAATGTGGTCGATCGAGCTGATTTCTCATCTTGCAGGTGGTCGATCGAGTAGATGAAATGCTCGATCGAATGGATTTGGCAGCACGAGTGCTCGATCGAGTACTTCTCATCGTATTTCCTGCAAAAACGCAATGTAAACAGCCCGTAAACTAACTAGACAAGTAAACTGAGATAGTCAATGGTATAAAACCATTTATTACAACTGAAAGTAAATAAAAATGTAAAATTAAAATCGCCGGGTTGCCTCCCGGGTAGCGCTAGCTTCATCAGTCGGCTCGACCTTCTTTTTCTTCGAGCCTATCTAATGATCACAATCAAAACAGCTCAAAGCGCGCAGCAACCTGTCAAATAGCTGCGCATGTGCTACACAACAGCATAAGTAGCACCAAAGTGGATTACAGAAATAGGAAATAAAAATATGTAAATATTTAAGTCTAACAAATTTCCTATGGGCGCTCCTAAATTTATCCACCAAAAAAAGGAGCGCGGGAGCAATTGTCAATAATTTAGGGCTCCAAATTAGATTAACAATTTTAAAATGACAAGGATGGTGAGAAATTGCTAATTTATGCGTCCACATATGAGGGGGTATAGCTTTGAAAAAGGAAGCATGAATAAGACGAGGCAATTTACAAATAATAATGAAATTACCGTTTACTACCTCAGGTTGATCACTCTTAATGACGGAATCATAGATAAGAGAATTCATTACCTCTTCCGTGCTAGGAGTAATTACCGACTTTTTTGTCCTTTTGTCGCCCTCGGGGAGTCTCGTCCCGTAAATCTCGGCCTCAAGCGCATCTAACTCGGCTTTGAATAAGGGAGACTCACCATAACCGTTGTCATCGTCAAAATCGTCATCAAAATCAAGCCCAAATGACGAACCAAAGCTCCCAATGGCCAAACTACTCGATCGAGTAGAATCTTCATTCGATCGAGCAGTTTCCTCCTGATTTCCACTCGATCGAGCAGCAATTTCACTCGATCGAGCAGTCTCTCCTGGAAAATCACTCGATCGACTAATATAAGTCACTCGATCGAGTGATTCCTCCTGTACAGCGCTGAAATCTTCGCATGAGGCAGTGAAATATGATAGAAACTCGTCGTCTGAGTCATAGAAGTCATCCTCATCATTGGGCAACACGGTTTCCTTAGGAGAAGAACCGCTCTCAGCGAAATAAACCTCTTCTTCTTGCATCTCAGCTGCTAACTGAGCTATTTGTGACTTCAGCGCAAGGATTCGAATGTCCATATATCTATCACTCTCTTGCATTTGGGATACAAGGGTCCCCATTAAATATGTCAGCTCCGCGATTTCTTCTTTCTCCATCTCAGCTGCTAACTGAGCAACTACAGACTCGAGATTATCAACTCGCGAGACATATTCTTGCGCTCGGAATGCAAGTGTCTCCATCAAGGATTTCAGCTCCGCAATCTCTTCTTCTTGTATATCAGGAGGATCTTGTTGCGGTGGCCATTGATAGGGTAGATGTGGCGGCACAACTACAGTTTGCATTGTGCTCGTGCAGAACCACATCTCCGTAGTAGATCACCACTGTTCCATATAATGGGACATCGGTGACGGGTCAAAGGTACTCAAGCCTTCCCTTTGACGGTCTTTCACCTAGAACTGTCTAGGTAGTACCCGTAAGGCCTATCAAAACAAAGACTCAAGGAAAAAGATCGTAACGGCCTCAAGGGAAAAATCCCCGAGGCTAAAAAAGATAAAATTTAAACAAATAAATAAATAGATTGCCTCCCGCAAGAACGGCGCCAAAATTTGATACTGTCGTTTCGTACCAAAAATAAAATACCTAAGTACTACTAACATAAGTCAGCGGTAAGTAGGGTCGATCTCCACAGGGAGGCGGTGTACTATCTATTTGTCTATTCTATCCGTCTGATGTCACAAATGTGGGTTGAATTGATTGTTGACTAAACTAAAAAGGCTAAAGAAGAGAAATGAATAAGAGAATTAACAGTAAGAGGAAGGAAGTATGCTAGGAGTCGGTCCACCGTGGCAGCTATCAGATCTTATACTATCGGGAATACTAAGGCGATTAGACTATTGATAAGAAGAGCTATGGTCGTCACCTTTCGGTCCTTAAACCGCCCTAGAGCGTAAAAATGACTTAACTTTCGCCCTCACCGCAATACCCTATTGTAATTAAGCAAGCCTTCCCTTCCAATCTTTCGATCTAGGTCGGGGTTAACTAAATTTATGGTCTCCTGCATGCATTCATTCGACCGGATAACAATTAAATTGCCTAATACAATTCCTATCGCAAGACTAATCTATTTAAGTCAATTAAAACATTGCTACCACGGTTTCCCTAATCCTAACATACTAGGGAGATTTAGCTAGACATGGAGTAAATAAGAACAATAAATAAACAGGGAGAGGGAATAATAAACATAAAATAAAAAGAGAGAAAGGAGAGAAGAAATTACTGATAAAAATGATCCAGAAAACAAAGTAGAACAAAAGTAACAGTGTATGTGAAAGTGATAAAAGAGGAGAAAGGAGAGAGTCTCCGGATAAAAGCCTAACATAACTGACGACCTAACTCCTATTTATAAGAAATTAGGATTTTAATTAAACCTAATGACGGAAAATAACTAAAAAGCCCTGCCCGTCAGCAAAATCCACTCGATCGAGTAACTAAATCACTCGATCGAGCGAAGGCATAAAAGGAACTGGTCAATCGAAAGGAAAAATAGTCGATCGAGTACTTATTCATCCTAAAACCACTCGATCGAGAAGAATTGGCTCTCGATCGAGCAAATGGGCTCTCGATCGAATAGAAATAGTTCTCGATCGAGCACTTCTCGGCGCGTAATTCCGCTTCGCGACTGAACTTCAAACGGCTGCCATTTCTTCGTTACTTGGACAAATAAGGCGTGGTTGGTGGCGTTGGAAAGCTAAGAGGATAAGCTTTCACCTCCAACTGGAATCACCTTAATAACTGTTGTAGAACTCGAGATATGGCTCTTACAAGCAGGAACTAGCAAATTGAAGCACTCTCTTGGCTCGCCTAACTTCCTTACTCCAATGCGCATCTCAAAATAGCACTTTCCAAGCTCCGAATTATCTCTTCCTCCAAATGCATGCTAAACGGACGGTAAATAGCTTGATTTCACTACTTTCGGATCCATACCTGCAAATAAGACATAATAACCCAAAGTAGCATATTCGGGGCATTTCGTAGCAATAAACCACGATAAAGGCATAGAAATACGTGCATAAAATAGGCTAAAATAACTATATAAAATGCACGTATCAATCCTAACAAATTGTTTATCACAATTTCTAAATACAATATTAGATTACTAGTGTAGTAATAAGAATATTATTAGAATCATTTTAAGCATACTAGTGTATTAATCTAGTTAATTAATATATTAGTTTAAGAGACTTGTCTTGGGTGCAATCAAGAGGAGGATCTCTACATTGGGATTTTGGAGGATCATCCATCATATTTTAGCTCAAGAACAAATAAGGAAGGTGCCCTTATTTGTGCGCTATTTCGAGCCATATTACAATGTAAGAGACATTGTTTTTCTCTATTAATCTCTTATTTTTTTATGCATGCACTACATCTAAAGAACACATATTAAGAAGTTAATTAGTTCATTATTAGAGGAGTCGAATAAGAGGTATATGAACCTAACAGTTGGTATCAGAGCATAGGATGTTGCATGCATAATCGGTTATTGTTTTTCCGGGTTAAAATGTTAACATATAAAACTTAAAATTTGTGATTTATAAGAGTAAGCCACGAAATCATGATGCATGTTATATATTCTGGTCCTAGAATATTTTTAGGTCATTTGTATGATTTATGGTATTTTATTGCTCATTTTAATGATTTTTAGTGAAATAATTACATTTTTATGAGTAAAATGAACTTTTATTCACTAAAATAAGTTAACCATCACTACTGGCCCTGATTTTTTAGTATGACCTCACATGAATATTTGATGTATTTTATGAAAAATTTCATATTAATGTGATTAATATTTCATGATTTATGATTTTTATGTGATAAAAATGGCATAAATGGAGGTTAAATGACTAAAAATAGCTAAACGTAGTTTCTGACCTTGAAACTTTTATATGACCTCACATGCATATTTTACTTATTGTATGTAAAATCTCGTATTAATTTGATTAATATTGCATAATTTATGATTTTTATGAGATAAAAATGGATTAAAAGAGGTAAAATGGTTAAATATATTTAAATTTCGAACCAGGCCATGAAATTTTAATATGTTGTCACATGCATGATTTACACACTGTATGTAAATTTTGAAAAAAAAAATATTTCATTTAGCATGATTTATGAATTTTTAGTGTAAAAATGGCATAAATAGTGACTATTTTAGCATAAATAGCTAAAACGAATTACATGGCATAAGAAAATTATTTTAGGTAAAATTAATATCCCACTTATCAGATCTAAAGTTGTAAAATTGATTGGATTAATTTTTGTATACTTTAGATGTTTTATGAGATAAAACCGATAAATTGCAACTATATTTTCTCAAAATTAATTCGAAAATTTTAACCATGATTTTTGACACTATGAGTGTCGTGAAATTATTCCAGAATGTTCAAAAATTTAAAATTCAAATTTTGAAATTATTGTAATTTAATTTGGATTTATTTCATAAATGTTATGATTTTAAGGTAAAAAATGAGCATAAAATTATATCAAGTTGAATTATTGTCAAAAATTGAGTGATGACTAATTTTTGAGTCCTAAGAGTATTAGGATAATTAACTTGAGCTTAAATTTGATTTAAGTATTGATTTGTGATATTAAGAAGTTATTATCACACATTTCCATAAAATCGGGTTATATAATCGATATAAATTAAATAGGGCGATTTGGCACATAATTTGGCATGATAGACACATATTATAATGCTGCATATTTCAATTGTTGAATGTCTTTTATTTATATAATTTTGAATTATGTAATTTTATCTTAGTATTGCCTTAGTTTTAATCGATATTACCCGTAATGAAAGGGAATATTGATTCGGTTGTAATTTAATGTGATCTCGTATCACTTTTATTTTTACTAGTTTTTGATATTACAAATGTATAATAGGAATAATTTTGTATTTTTATTATTATTTGTAATCATGGAGTTTCTTCAAGACAGTGCCACTTGGAAAGGCGTTCCAACGAAGACGGTGTTCTTGGAAGGCGTGCCACTTGAAGATTCAAGGGACTAAAGAGTTGGTTTCCGAATATGTAATAGATTATTTGATTTTCTATGTTAGGAAGGCCATCCCAGGAATTTATTATTATTGCTTTGCATTTATTTTAATATGTTGCATGCATTGCCAAATCGCCATAACAACACATGCATTTCATATCGAGTCATCTACCGTGTCAATTATAATTATCGTATTTCACCGCTTTTTTTTTTTGGTAAAATGAGTCTTTCCATTAATAATAAAAGTGGCATTTTACAAGTACAATCATTATCCAATCCAACATTCAACATAATCAGAGTAATCAGCTTAACAATTGATACCTATGCTAATTAACCATTGAGCATCAGTGGAATTGATCCTAGACGGGAGTAGACTTTGTATCCTTCCACGAACAACCTGTATCAAATGCTTCAAAACTAAAGAAGGCCTCTTCACTTGCAACTCAACTCTGCTATTGTTCCTCTCAGTAGTCCAGATTACATAACAGTAAGCTAGCCAAGCCATAGAACACACCTTATGTTGCATCTTGGAGTAATTCCCATGAGAACCGTGCACTTGCAGATGCAGCCAATTCTCCAGTTCACTCAGAATCTGCTTACTAAACTGACATGAAGTAAATAAGTGATCATGTGATTCAGTCTCTTCTTCACACAGAATACACAGGTCAGAATCACCGATTCTATGCTTGTATAATTTCTCACGAGTATTCAAAGCTTCCAGCTTAATCAACCAGCCTACCATAGAATGTTTGGGTACAATCCATCCACCCCAAACATCCTTATACCACTGAACAGGGGGGTGCATCCCCTGCAATCAGTCATAGCCAGACCTAATAGAATACTATGTCAATCATTAACAGGAAAATCCGCAAATTATTTCACCGCTTTGGTTCACTTAAAACGTGATAGATAATAAATTGACAGGACCTCTCACTAAATAATAATTGAGAATTAGCCTTACCAAATAGTAGAAACCATGAGTCCCAATTTCATAAGGAAGTAGGCTCGGGTCACCGAGGTGCTAGACTTGTTACGTTGGGTAAGTGGGTAATAAAATGTTATTACATCGAAATTTAGATTGAGCTCAACGGAAGTATTCTGACCATTGTCGCATGTGTTCCGGGCCAAAGATAAATATTAAAGTAATTTTTATCGACCGAGAGTTCTAGAAATAGAATCGATTAAAGAGTTAATCCACCGAGTGATATTAATAAGGGATGAATCGGCTCACCGTGCCCGAGTTAATATGAATTTGGATCTCGGGATCATTTATAATAGTTGGGTAGAGGTCACTATATAAATGCTTAAAACTTGTTTGAAATGTTTACAAGTATTATTAAAACGATAGATGTTTATTGATTCCTTCACTTCCTATTTTGTAGTCGAAATTGTTTTCTCAATTGCAATAGCAACTCCAATCACATCCGCAACCACTAGCTCAAACACTCTCACCACATGGCTCTGATCCTTCATGGATCGTTGTCAGTTAGAAAAGAATGGGTCCAATTTCGCCGATTGGGACGCGCAACTTCACTTGGCCGCGGAGGGTTACGACAAGCTTCGTTACCTTACCAAGGCCTCTCCCGCCGAACCTAATGCTATGTCTACCACCGCCGCTAGGCAAGCCTATGAGGTTTACCAAAAGGAGTCGGCCGCGATCAAAAATGTGTTGATCTTCGAAATGGAGGCCGAACTCCAAAGGAGTGCTATAAACATTAGCACAGCCTATGAGATCTATACGAAACTTGTGACCATGTTTTCACAAACTCCGAGGATCATTCAATATGAAGCGGCATCCGCATTCTTTGATCTCAACATTAAGGAGGGCCAAAAAGTTTGCCCTCATGTGCTCAAGTTGATGGAGCATGTTGAGACCTTAAAATTGCAAAAGGTAGAGATTCCCGAGGAACTCGTCATTGATCGAATTCTTCACTCCTTAAACAAAGTTAAGGCATATGTTCAATTCAAGGTGAATTTTAATATGCAAAACAAGAAAGTTTCCCTTGATGAGTTGCACAAAATGCTTGTGCAAGCCGAGAGGGACATGGTGCTAAGTGTTAACACCACCAAGGATGTGGTCAACGTTAATCGTAAGAGCAAAGGGAATTTCAAGAAAAGTGATAATAAGGGAAAGAAGAAAACTCCCTACAAGAACAAAGGAAAGGCTTGTGAAGCTAGCTCATTCAAGCCCAAGAACAGTGCCCCGTCCGACAAATTCCATTATTGTAGTGGTGTTGGGCATTGGAAGAGAAATTGTTCAAAATACCTTGGCGATATCAAAGCTGAAAAGATCATTCCAGTAGGTATATAACTATCCCCATCTTTTATGTTTCGATCTCAACTTTGGTATTTTGATACAAGTTGTGATGATTACCTTTTTTATTGTAATTAGGGCATCCTAGCAACGACAAAGGCAAAGAAAAGCAAGCCTAGAAGATCATAAGGGAAGCTAGATGTAGCCGCCCATGGTGCTAGATCTATGGAAGCTTGGCTTTATATTGCTTTGTCTTTATTTTCATGTTGTATTTTGAGATTTTAGAACTATTTTGATTTCCTCGTTAGACTTGGAAACTTGTTTGTATCCTTTAAACAATTGTTGTGCTTTGTATATTAGGTGACTTGGTTTGCAACCCAAGTCACTCACTTTATCGTATCATTTGTTCTAAGATTATCATCATACACTACTTGCATCGTGAAACATAACATTATCGACTTAAATTGATCAAATAGACAATTATAATGATTAGATCATTATCTGTCCTTAAGCTATGAATTCGATTCTCCTTATGCCATTGTTACTAAAAGTAACAACTTACTTGTGCAAGATCAATTATAAAGTTTTGTTGAGCTATTGAACTCAAATATTAGGGAATTCATAAACCAAAACGGACACATTATTCTAAACGGATGGTCAACCAGGAGATACCTAAAATAGAGAGTTTATTTAATAGATGACATGGATAAGACTCGCATATTACATGAATCAAGCTGCCATGATAGAGGTGGTCTTTTATGAGCTAATACGTCAGTCGTCTAGAGAAACTTCTAAAACCTCATCATATATGTTTGTAACTCACTAAGCTATCTCTTAAGAAGATAAAGGTATTTTTAAGAGATAGAGTGGGAGTAGATTAGATCGTCACAAACATGTCTTATAGTTAATGTGTTACTTTGTGAAAGTAATGGAACTATAATCTATAAATATAAAGTGGGAGTATAGCTCAGTGGGAGTTTAGCACATATGTCTTGTTGTTAAAATGTTGCTTTTTCGAAACCAATTGTATTATGACCTTATCCCAAATCGACCTTGTTGCATACGAGCCATAGCAATACAATCCAAAGATTGTTACTCAAGAGTAGATTTACTTTAAGGCGAGGGTCTCTTTAAAGTAAATAGAGCTTTAGAGTACTAAAATGCATAGATTGTCATGAAGATGTTGATCAAGATAAATTATGTTAGGAATCGCCACATTTTATTTTGATGAAGAATGGCAAATGATATTAAAAATCCGCTTTTCTAAAATGGGAATTTAGAGAAGGATGTGTATGGAACACAAAAGCATAGATAAAGATCTAAGAATCCTAACGTATTATGCGTAGCTTTCTTAAGCGATCCTATAATGGTCTTAAGCAAGCATTAAAGGATTATACTTTTCGTTCATGTGATAATTGAGAATGGTATCATTCACATGATTGAGGAATCATGTTTACACATGAAGTTAAGTGGGAGCAAGATTTATTTTTCTCATGTCTTATATGTTGATAACATATTACTTATTGAGAATAATTTACCAATGCTCTCTTCTGTGAAGAGTTATTGGGAGGCTTGGAAAGGGTGCTATATATTTTAGATCACCGAATCTATGTGAGAGAATATTGACATAGAGTTGAGAGTTTTATGATGATAAGATTTTTCATATCTGTTTAACAACAACAAGGTTTAGTAGGTTATTCATGTTGATGAAAGTGGAATTGCTATGATGGAGTCATAGTCGTTCACTGAACCTATTAAGTTGTTGATTACATGAAGTCGATTTCTAATGTTTCCGCCATTGGAACGATCATGTGTGCCAACAAATGCACATGCCATGATGTAACATGCTTAGAGCATGATAAGTCAGTAACAAGTTAATTCGAATGATGGCTTGTAAAAGTCTTAAAGAATATCCTTGAGATTCTTGAGAATAATTAGGGATTCGTTCATCTGTTTGGATGATATACTAAGTTATGTGTTGAAGGGTTGCACAAACTTTAGTTTCCAAACCGAAAAGGATTTGTTGAAATCCTAGGCTGTTATTATTGACTTAGGAGTAAGAGAGTAGAGAAATGTTTTAGTTTCGACCATTGCAAATTCTACAAATAGAATCTAAGTAAATTGTGATAAAATGGTCAACGTAGGGAATGAGAGTAGATTCCTCTACCAATGGCTTTATCATAAGTTATGTGATAATAGTGGGAGCATCTTTCAAGTTAAAGAGCTCAAGTCTAGTAGGAAGACTAGACATATACTTACAGATAAATTCAAGTTATTAGAAATAACATTAAATAGAAGGAAATAGTAATTCATAAAGTTGGAATGTTTGGATATATGATATATCCACTTGCCAAGCTTTTTATTGCATTTTAACTAGTGTAAAAGGTACACTATAGATTATGAGATATGAAGGAGTAATAGTGTATTGACTATTCATATATGATAATCACATTTATCGTTTGAGTTTTATTAAACTCATACATTACTTTGTTAAATCCAAATGGGTTGTTGAGATAATTTGAACCCCATTAAAGTGAACTGGATTGACATAGTATACGCCCCTAGTTGCTTAAAGCAGGTGATGTCTCGAAGTGACTAGAGTGTGATGCGATTGATGGCAAGTTCAAGTGCCATAGAGTCATATGGGATGACTAGTCGATCACATAGGCAGACTGTGTGGGACACTCTGTCGGGCAAAGTGACCGCTTATAGAGTTCGGTAATTCATAAAGCCTGGTCGTGGCAAGAGTCGCTATAGTATTCTTATGAGTCAATTCTTTTGACTAGAGACTATTCGCCCATGTTGGCACAAATTTCGATGGCTTTGATTTATGCTCTACGACGTCAGAATCGAGGTCAAATGGGTATATTTTGGGTTATGATGAACTGTGGCTAAACAAAGGGAATAGTGCGATAGGAATTGTCCACCCCCTTGTCAGGGTTGTTTAAAATCTCAAGGCTACTCGAGGAGGAGTGAACTGAAAATGCGTGGCCAGGCTCGGAAAGTATCTATGGTAGATAATTCCGGTCAGACAGTTACACTCCAGATCGAGGAAACCACTCAAGATATGATCAAATGCAAGTACGACCTTGTAGATACCTCATTTCTGCAGCCCTCGCAAACCACCCGGTGATGATTGGGCCGCATGTTTGGTACGCGGAACGATTTGTGACAGTTCGTAAGTTTATCGTCAAGTGATTGCTCAAACACTAATGTCTACCTCTTAGTTTTCATCTACGCGCCGATACACTCATTTTGACAGTAATTAGAGTACATTTGGAGTCCGGGCCTAAAACCGTCTTCATTTTCTGATAACCGTTTAATCCCGAGTCAGAATGTTCTGGAATGTTCCGGATATTTCTATTCCATATTTTATAAATATTTCACAATCTTTAATCTTTGGTAAACAATTTCCCGTAATATTCATACAAAATATTAAGGAAAACCAAATTATCCCGTTATTCCATAACTTAAGCACGGAAATCTTTCTTCCACAGGAGGAAGCCACCTGGGAATAGACGCAGCAGGTGCTGCGCCTCTTCCAAGAGACGCGATGGATCGCCGCGCCTCTCCCGAGTCCTTTTCTGCGTATTTTTCGTATCTTTTTCATATCTTTCCGAGATTCACTTCCAAAGTCTCTCAGAAAACCCTATTCCTTCACGTGATTAGTATAAATAGGAGCCTTCGCTCCTCATATTTCTCACGCGAGTGTCCGCCCTTCTTTTCTCCCTTTGCATTCTAGACCTTTGTTCTTACTTTTTGGCGCCTACGTGCTTGAACATTCGACCACTTAAGCTCGGATCCTTCTGAGTACCAGCCTCGTTTGCATGACCGACCAATTTGACAAACTCCACAACTAATCAACTTAATTAATCTAATCGTTTTCCTCTTACGAGGGTACTTTCGTCTACATTCGAGTCGAGCATCACTAATCGTAAACTTAGTTCATCTCGTTTCGTCAAACATGTAAGTATGAGGGTGTAAATCTCTCTTTTGTTATTGTATTTACCTTTTTGTATCATTAATGTAAGGTTTATGTCGAAAACACCTCTTAAAACCGATTTCTAAAACCTCGTTTAAAACCCATTTTTACGGATTTGCAGAAGACAAACCGTCGAGAAAGGGCGCAGCACCTGCTGCGCCTCTTCGAAGGAGCGCAGTGCTTGCTGCGCCTCTTCGTGAGGTTGCCGCAGTTCCTGCTTCCTTTCTTCTTCCTTCGTCCTCTGTAATTCGTCAACTTTTATTCGTTTTCGTTTGTTTTCTTTAATTCTTTGATACAATAGCATAATAATTTCACATGTGCATAAATCATCATCATTAACACGTTTAATTCATCATTAAAATTCGGCTTAAATCCCTTATAATCCAATATTTGCGGGTTTTTGTCATTAAACTCAATCCGGGTTGTAGAAATTCGATTCGTTCATATCGGGTTTCTGGAATTCGATCTTTGATATATTTCCATCTGTCTTTTGTCATATTCGTCATTAATTTGTCATTAATTCATTATGTTTAACCTATTTTGTTCACCCATGTCACTAATCAATCATTCGTTCATATAAATAATTCGTCTCAAATCCGTATCACCCATGTTTTGTTGCTTTTATGACCATCAATCATATGTAAATAACCTATTAATCACTTCCATCCGAGTAAATATATTAATCGTTCATTAAATTCACCAATTAATATTAACAATTTGCAGTTCCGGCTTCACAGCCAGAACTCACCCTTGGAACAGACGCAGCAACTGCTGCGCCTGTTCCAAGTTGATTTCTGCCTTTGAACTCCTGTTCTGCCTTGACCTAGTTTAATTAGCTTACGTATCAATTTAACTATTATCCGTATTATCGCCTACTGATCAGTTCGTTAATTCTTTAATTCTTTCTTTAATTCTTTTTCTCAAATTATCCGTTTTAAAGGTATTTTCGACATAAATCAATGAACCCAATGTAATTATTGTAATTTTCATTATTGTAATTTTATTTATTGTATTTATCATATTTCTTGTATCATTTATATGCCTTCACATGTAATTGAGCGTTAAATCCTACTTCGACATTAGTTGTATGCTAAATTACGTGTTAACCGACTTAGTCTAATCTTCACATGCTAGGATTAAAACTTGGATGTTGCATTGCATGCATATAATCGACGATATATCGAGTATAGATGATGTCCCTAATCATTAGTAGAGGCCGCTATCGAGGCGGGCGGGATTAGGTGTTCGATCAAAAAAGCTTCCTAATACGTACCCTCACCCCTTACTCCAGATCTCTGTGAACATCCGTGTTCATTGGCATCCACGAGAGTCATTCTAGACATAGAATGCTAAGGGTAACGATTGCTTAGTGTTCATGTCATTACTTTTTGTCTTGACATGACACGAGGTATTCGAACGGTTTCCAATTTTCCACAATAAATTGGTGGCGACCCCACAAAATGCAAACGCTTGTTCATTCCCAAGCGCCCCCGTGGGCCCATCGTCCACAGTTTGGCGACTCCGCTGGGGATAATACACTTACGTGTAGCCAAAAGGGTGAAACTTGAACAAGGTTAGGGAATAGTTTGTACAAGACAATTGTCGGTTTTTCATAACTCGATCTTCCTAGACCGTTTTATTCGGCCTTCCTAGGCCCAACCCAACCCATTCGACCAATCGTCCCGTCTAAACGGTCCTAATTCTTATTTGGGCCTAAGGATGGATAGCGATTGACGTCATCCAAGCAATGATGCTTACTCTTGTTTGTATCAAGGACTTTCACTACTTGAGGAAATGGACTAGGAATCGGCCTTACTCTTGTTTGGTACGAGCCTCTCCATAGACTTCGGGTTTGATCGTTCGGTATGGCATCCCACCCTTTAAACCAAAACCCTTTTAAATGCACTCAGCATCCCGTTATAATGCTTTTATAAATGTTTGTACCTTACGTGATCACCATTTCTAAACGAAACCATGACGATTTTTGTAAAAATCAAAATCCTTTTTAAATGAAAATTTCGAAAAAAGGCCATTGATTAGCGCAAAACCCAGTCAAAACTCTGTCCGTTTGTCGAGTCAAATTTCGGGCCCAAGCCCATTTCAAAACCTCACTTCGAGTCCACTCCTACAACAACACTATAGTTGACTAGGATACACATTTTCAAAACTTTGTCTTTTCTTCAAAGCTTACTCAACACAAGTGGCACACACCCACTTCACGAGTCAAAACATTTCTTCCCTTAGCAAGTGTGTTAGAATGGTCGATCGTGTTTTGATTCGTCATCGATCTCTTATCCAGTTTTCGAGATGCCTGAAACAAGCGACGTGAACTTCAACCAACTTCAAGATGGTAATGATCGAATCCTAGCCACGCTAGCCGAAATCCAAGTTACCCAAGACCAAGTGTATGATCGCCTTGACACCATCGAGGGACGGACCTACGCCATATAGGGGAGGTTGCCTCCTCAAGAAAGTGAAGTAGTGGGTGACTTCGCGAGTGACCTCAAGGACGAAAATCCTCCCATTGGAATGACCGTAGCTGAGAAAAGACTCCAATACTTAGAGGAGCAATTGATGTATCTTAAAGGGGATGACATTTATAGGGAGAATAACCGTAAGTATGAGGCCGTAAATTCTAAATTGCCAACCAACTTCAACATGACGGATATCCCTAAATTCAAGGGGCACGAAAACCCTTTGAACCACATCCGTGCCTTTAAGGATTACATGTCTATCAAAGGCATTAAACCCGAGATGTTCTTAAGGATCTTTCCTTCATCTCTTGACACCATCCCAAAGCAATGGTTCTACTCTTTAGAACACAAGAAGATCGCTACTTGGGAAGATGCCGCGATCGAGTTTGCTAAGCAATATGCGGATAATGCCGAGATCCAAGTTAACATGCGCACTCTAGAGGTTCTTACCCAAAATGACAAAGAAGGATTCACCGCTTTCCTAAGTAGGTGGAGGAAGACTAGTACCCAACTAGTTGAACGCCCGGATGAGGCTACCCTTGTGGAGAAGTTCGTGGACAATCTCAAACCTATCTATGCCAATCATTTGAGATACCAAAACATCAAAACTTTCAAGGACTTAACCGTACTAGGAACAAGGATTGAAGATGACATCCGTAAAGGGCTCTTGTCCAAAACGGTAGGTCGAGGATATCAAGGCTCAACAAGTCGTTCATACGGCTCCACTAGCAAGACCGATGAGGTTAACCTTCTCGAGCCATCCAAGAAAAGTACCCCACCAAGGAAATTCACAAATCTTGGGGATACTTACTCCAACGCTCTTAAGAGGTTAATGAAGCAAGGCAAACTCCAACCCATAGGACCTACTCCCGAACCCGAAAAGAAATCCAAATTCTGGGACGAGAACTCGTACTGCGAATACCATAGGGGCAAGGGGCATGACACAGAAAAGTGCTACAAATTGAAAAATGTGCTTCAAGACATGATTGAAGATGGTCGACTACCAATACCGCCGGGAGGTAAACCCAACAACACTCAGAACCCTCTTGGGATTCTAGTGATCACAAGTGAAGAATCTACCTTAGATTGTTCACACCTCATTTCTCAAAATGAAGAAGAGATCTACGCGATCGAGAATGAAGGGTTCTACTCTACTATCTCCCCTACCATTTCCGACTTCATCACATGGGCAAGGAGTGTGGATAGGCAAGTTTGAGAATTGGAAAATGTGGTGACAACTTTACATGACCCCAACGCAACACCTAAGGAGCATGTGCCACTAATCTTCTCTCAAAATGCCACTATACAAGAAATAATCGCCGTGGTTGATAAACTAGTCGACCAAATCACGCAATTAGAAAACGAAATCATGAGAATGAGGGAACTAGCTACAATTAATGGAGTATGGGCCGATGGCGATGAAGACGAGTATCTCACTGAACACTCCCTAGTCAAGGAAATAGTCCAAAAGTGTGAAGACCAAGACGTGGACCACCTAACTCGTTCGGGGCGTCCATATCAAAACACTACTCAAAACGGTCCAACCAACGTTGTCACACCAAATGATAACAAGGATGACACCACTGATCATTTGCTCAAGCAATTACAGAAGACAAAGGCTGATCTTTCTGTCTGGCAACTAGTAGCAAGCTCATTCCCACATCGCCAAGCTTTACTGCAAGCCTTGGCCAAACTAAATGTATAACATAACTCCACACCCGAAGATGTAGTCAACTTGGTCTTCCAAGAATCACCAAAGCTAAGTAATCCTATTACTTTTTTAGATGAAGATTTGCCACCTTTTGGCGCCAGTCACAACTTGGCTCTTTACATCACTGTCATTTGTCTAAAGAAGAATGTGCCAATGACCTTGGTTGATGATGGCTCCGCGGTCAACGTCATACCCCTCAAAACGGCATACAAATTAGGCATGAAAGAGTCGGATTGGACCCCTACCAATCAAGGTGTTCGCGCATATGATGGTACACGACGAAAGGTAGTAGGACTCGTTAACCTAACCATAGCCACAGGGCCAATCGAGCGAAAAGTTAACTTCCAAATAGTGGACATTGAAGCTTCCTTCAACATACTTCTAGGAAGACCTTGGATTCACGCTTCCAAAGCGGTGACATCCACCCTTCATCAAAAGATCAAGATCCCACTAAATGGCAAAGTGGTGACGATCACTTCGTCACCCATTAAGCCAATAATCGAAAAGAAGTCGAACAATCAAGTCCTTGCAGATCCAGTATATGAGCTTGGGGGCTTCCAAAGCGTAAGTGTCATAGAAAGCGAATTGGCACCCTTATACTACAATCCCTACTCCAAATTGGTGGTCAACCACATACTCAAATCCCAGGGATACTTCCCTGGAATGCCTTTAAACCCTATCCGAAGAAAGACCTTCGCACCATACAAGGAAGGCAACTAAAAAAGGATACCACTTGGACTAGGGTATAAGCCCACTAAAGAGGAAGTTCTCGAGATGCTTGCTCAAGTTCAAAACCGTAAGTACGTAGGAGTCCAAATGCGACCCCACCTCGCTACCCTAAATGGATACTTTGTTAAGGAAGGAAGTCTAGAACTCTTTCACGGACTTACCGAGCCTTGGCATTATCTCGAAAGGAAGCTAGCCGGAATTGAGATCTTTCACGATTGCTACTTCATTCCTTCTGAAACGGTTCCTACCGTCAAAACCCGTCAAGCACCTTGCTTAGACGAACAAGCTGTTAGTCTATTGTTTGGAGAAGATCGATTTGTTATAGCCGCGCAGGATGAGATCATTACCATGATACTTCAAGACGATCACTTCAACCCCGCCGCATTAATCACAGAAGCTAACGCGAACCAACAGAAAGGATGGAGAAAATCAATCAAGTGGACCAACAATCAAGGAAGACTCTTCAAGCTCACCACTGGAGAAGGAGAGATGTTCAAAGGAGAACCAGAAGACGATGAATTCGAGCCAGAGTCAGAGTCGGAGTCAGAGTCGGGGTCTAGAGAAGTCACTAAGGAGTCTCGTCTTGTCGTCATCCCCATTCCCTTTGTTTCTCCTAGCTTAGCCTCGAATAGTAACAGTAGTTCGGGAAATGTCCCAACCACTGTCCCTTTACCGTGACCACGGATCGATGGCTTCTTTGTTTCAACTTTTCTCAAACTTTAATATGAATAAATCGGGTTACGCTTACTCTTTGTGTTATCTTGAGTGCATTACGTTTACGATGATACCGAGGATGACCAAGACCCGGACTAATCGGGATACCTCCTTACGTAGCCAAAGAAATACTACGGGGAAGGGGAAGGGGGACCAAAGTAATAGAGAACACCGAACCCATCAATGTAGGAACCGAACTAGAACCCCAAGAACTTAGGATAGGGACTACCTTGAGCTCTACCGAAAGGGCCGACTTCATAGACCTCCTACACGAGTTCAAAGACGTTTTCGCGTGGTCCTACAAAGACATGCCGGGATCGACGGGGATATCGCCGAACATAGAATCCCAATTAAGCCAGGTTTCAAGCCGTCAGAAATGAAGCTTCGTCGAATGAGAACGGAATGGGTTGTCAAGATTAAGGAAGAAGTCGATAAGCAATTCAAAGCCGGGTTCATCAAAGTTTCCAAGTATTTCGATTTGGGTAGCCAACATAGTACTGTACCCAAAAAGGATGGGAGAATCCGTGTTTGTGTTGATATTAGGGACTTAAACAAAGCAAGTCCTAAAGATGACTTCCCTCTACCACACATCGACATATTGGTGGACAAATCTTTGCGGACCACGCATTACTATCCTTCATGGATGGGTATGCGGGTTATAACCAAATCAAGATGGCCATAGAAGACATGCACAAGACCGCCTTTGTCACTGAATGGGGAACCTATTGCTATACGGTAATGCCGTTTGGGTTAATCAACGCCAGAGCTACATATCAACGCACCGCAACTACACTCTTACATGACATGATGCACAAAGAAGTTGAGGTATACGTAGACGACATGATTGTCAAGTCCAAGGATAGAGAAGGGCATATTGCGAACCTTCGCAAATTTTTCGCAAGGCTACGAAAGTACAACATGAGGCTCAATCCTCAGAAGTGCGCATTCGGAGTAACATCTGGCAAACTCCTGGGATACGTCGTTAGCCAACGAGGTATAGAAATAGACCCTTCCAAGATCAAGGCTTTGATCGAAATGCCACAACCTCAAACAGAAAAAGAAGTCAGAGGATTCCTAGGGAAAGTGTAATATATAAGTCGATTCATATCGAAACTCACCATGATTTGTGAGCCTATCTTCAAGAAGCTCAAGAAAACGGATCACACCATGTGGGATGATGACTGTCAAAAGGCATTTGACCGAATCAAGGAGATATTAGCTAAACCACCAGTGCTCATGCCACCTCAACGAGATCAACCTCTTGGTTTGTATCTCACAGTAACCGAAATAGCCATGGGTGCCATGCTAGCTCAAACCGTAGGAAAGAAAGAAAGGGCTATCTACTACCTTAGTAAGAAGTTCTTGGAGTACGAGTGCAAATACTCAAAACTCGAAAAGACATGCCTCGCTCTTGTGTGGGCAACGAAGAAGCTACGCCATTACATGCTTAGCTACTCCGTCAAAATATACTCCAAAATGGATCCAGTCAAATACCTCTTCGAAAAACCCGTCCTCAACGGACGCCTAGTAAGATGGACTTTGATGCTCTCAGAGTTCCATCTCAAATACGTGCCCCTGAAGGTCATAAAAGGACGCGCCGTTGCCGAATTCTTTGCAAAGAATCCCATCAATGATGCACAAACAATAGATACTTGGTCATTTCCAGACGAGGATATACTCCAAACTGATGTAGACTCCTGGGACCTTTACTTTGATGGGGCATCAAACTTAAGAGGATTTGGAATAGGAGTGTTGCTCATTTCTCTTGAAGGTGAGCATACACTAATCTCTGTCAAACTCGACTTCGAGGTGACAAACAACGCTGCAGAATACGAAGCTTGTCTCATTGGACTACAAGCGGCATTGAGCTTAGGCATTAAAAACCTCCGAGTACATGGGGATTCATCCCTGATCATCAATCAAGTTACGGGATCTTGGAAAATCCGAAGCGAAAGCCTAGCACCTTATCAAGCTAGAATAGACCAAGTTGCCCTATTCTTTGATCACGTGACCTATCTACACCTACCTCGGGAAGAAAATCAATTTGCAGATGCTCTTGCAAAACTTTCATCTTTGATTAACATGCCAGATGACATGGTGGAAATGCCTTTATGCATCGAACGACGGTCAGAGCCAGCTTATGTCCACCAAATCACCGACGAAGAGGAAATCACACAGGAACCCTGGTTCCAAGCAATCCTAAATTTCAAGCTCAACGGTACCTATCCACCGGATATGGACAAAAGGGGACAACATGTCATACGCCTACTAGCTTCCCAATACGTTCTCATGCAAGGATAGTTATACAAAAGAACACCTCTTGGTATAATCCTACGTTGCCTTGATCATTCACAGGCACGGAAAGTGATGGAAGAAGTTCACGATGGAGAATGCGGTCCTCACAAGAGTGGGCCCATGATGGCAAAGAAAATCACACGTTTGGGGTATTATTGGACAACAATGGAATCCGATTGCATCAAATATGTAAGACATTGCCACAATTGCCAAATCTTCGGGAATGTACAACATGTCCCTCCTTCATTGCTCTATACGATGACATCTCCTTGGCCAATTTCTGCCTGGGGAATTGATATAATCGGGAAGATAACCCCAACCGGAACAGGAGGTCACTGTTTCATTCTAGTGGCAATCGACTATTTCACCAAATGGGTAGAAGCGGCTTCCTACACTAGTCTTACGACCAAAAACGTGGCAAAGTTCATACAAAACAACTTCATCTGTCGATACGGTTGCCCACATGAGATTGATGCATGTCATTTATATGATGTTTTACACCCTATTTTACACGCATTTCCGAGCTCATTTATGTAGTTTATGCTACATTTCTCCCTATTTCCGTCTACTTCCGTATTTTTGTAAATTATTGCAGAAATGTGAAGAATTCAGCGGAAATCAAGCTAAATCCGTCCTCGAGTATCTTGCATTGCATTAGACGTGAAGTATTCACTTAAGGAACGAGCTTGGTGCGCATTTCGAGGCCCAAAAGACTAATCCACGAAGTTTTAGAAGCGGGCTACCAGCTAAAGCAGTCGATCGACCGATGCCTATGGTCGATCGACCATGCCACGACATGCAGAAGCTACTGTTCACAGCAGCTCAGTCGATCGACCGGTCACTATGGTCGATCGACCAGACCGTACTTCAGACGAGAATTAAAAGATCGAGGAACTTGAAGCCCATGATACATTAGGTTTTGGAATAAGAACTACGTTGTATTCTATATAACGTAAGCTAGGTTTACTGATGAAGCGTTAAGAAAATTATCCAGTTACAAACAGTTCTTTAGTCAGTTTTCAACATTCAATAATTAGGGTTCTTAATATTATTTCGTACGAATACTTTTGCATTCGGTTTTTGGTTCTCTCTCTGCAATTCAATCGGGATTCTTCTGCTAATATTTCAGTTTGTTTTATTATCGTTTTGTAGGATAGACTTGCTAGTTAGTTTCCCGAAACCGATTTATCGCTTACGTTAATTGTTTATTCTATTACTTTAAGCATGAATTCTTCTGTTTATTTCATTAATTTTATTTGTTTTATCATTCCCAGTATGAGTAGCTAAATTGCTTGTGCTAGGATGTAGGGGAACTATAGGATTAGGCGGCGTAGGATTATAGACTGAAATAGCGTGTTAGTCGATCGACCGCCATACCTGGTCGATTGACTGACCACGTGAGGTGTTACCTTCGTTTTAATTGTTTTAATTCTTTATTCGACGAATCGAGTGCACACGACTAGTTGAATGTTTAGGATTCGACTGACCCATTAGATCGAGAGATAGGGACAGTTGATTGACCACCAATTAAAATGACTAAACTATGCTAAGATCGAAAGATAGGTAAAGTTTAGATTATCAGTCAATTTTCAGGACGAAAGTCAGTATTAGTGATATTAGGGACTTATAGCGAGATCGAAAGATGCTATCCGTTAAGAGTGGACCGAGAGGACCTCTTGTTTTCCCGCCTAATGTGTTTGATTTAGACCTACTTAGTATGCTGCCGCCGAAACTATAGTGAACCGACCATCCTAGTACCCTTCTTTATATTTGATTTAATATATTTCTTTAGTTTAATTTTCATTGCTATTAGCTATAGACCAAATCAAATCAACCCCCACATTTGTTTCCTTAGACTAATTATCAGACAACTATTGATTACATCTGCCTCTCTGTGGT
The DNA here is from genome assembly GCF_048544455.1 of Silene latifolia. Classification (NCBI taxonomy): domain Eukaryota; kingdom Viridiplantae; phylum Streptophyta; class Magnoliopsida; order Caryophyllales; family Caryophyllaceae; genus Silene; species Silene latifolia. The sequence goes on along the minus strand of NC_133526.1, from coordinate 102,664,703 downwards.
TCGACCCGACTGCCACTGTCATTAGTAGTAGTTGGAATTATAAATTTATTTTTGGTACGCACAACGACGGGTATCAAATTTTGGCGCCATTGCCGGGGAGGCAATTGTTCTAATTTTTAGTTGTTTTTATTTAGTCTTTCTTAGTTTAAGGGACATCCGTTCCTTAAACTTTTCTTATATTCTTTTTGTAGTTTCTTCTTATGCGCAGGTCACAGGGTGGTGAACTAGTACCGTTCAATCCTGAGATTGAGAAATCCTTGCGCGAGTTGAGACGATCATCTAGGATATTGCCGACAGAGGAAGAGCTGAGTACTCTGTCAAGTTACTACGAGAACGCTCTATTTGAGGAGGATCCACCTTCATCTCATGTTTCTAATTCTTCAGCTGAGACCGTCACTTCTCCAGACTTCCTAGAGATGGCTGAGGAAGCGACTATTGCCAGTCACTCTGAGCCGACAGCTGCAAATCTATACAAGGGGTTCGAATTACCTAGAGCTGATAGGAAATTCGAACCGAAGCCATCCTATATCAACTTGGTTGAGAGAAACCAGTTTGGGGGAGCTGCGAATGAAGATGCAGCTAAGCATATGGAGATATTTATTGATTATTGCTGCTCTATACCCCCGCCGACCGGTGTGACCCAGGACCAGATAAAGGAGACTATGTTTATATTCTCACTTCGCGATGCTGCAAGGGAGTGGTACAGAGATCTGGATCGAGCTGCTCATGGGATCACCGACTGGAATTCTTTGGCCCTGGCATTCTACAAGAAATACTTCTCTGCCTCGAAGACGAATGCCATTAGAGCTCAGATCACGAGCTTTAAACAGGGACCTGATGAGAACTTTCATGAAGCATGGGTCCGTTTCAAGAAGCTGGTGCGAACTATTCCGCACCATGGGTTCGAAAAATGGAGTCTTTGCAATCAGTTCTATAACGGGCTGTTTGACGATCGAGGGCTATTTTGGATCTTTGCGACCAATGGCCGATTTCTTTGAGAATATGGGAGAGACTAAGGGGTGGAAGATCATTGATGACATAGCCACCCATAAAGCTGAATATGGGAATTCCAGGGGAAATTAAAGGAGAGCTGCTGAAGCTTCTTCTGTAGCTGCACTAGAAGCTCTCACTACAAGATTTGACAAGTACGAGTTGGGAGGAGCTTCAAAAGGAGGGATGTATCACGTGAATGTTGTTTCAGACGGTCCTTTTGTCTGTAGAAGATCTGGAGTTGAGGGACATGTTTCAGAAAATTGTCCTAGTCCCTTCGAGTCTTGTGCTGCCTTTCAACATTACAGGCAGACAAACACGTACTATGAGCCGAATGTCCATCCCAACTTGAGGTGGAGTAGCCAGAATGTCCTGAATCCGACTCAACCTCCATAGCAAAGCAGCAAGAATGGACTTATGTGCCTCCTCATAAGCAACAACAAGTACCAAAAACCTCCCTATGTGCCGCAAAGAAGAACAAACTCAAAATTCGACTTTCTTTGAATTGAAGAATATGTTGCAAAAGGAGTCCTAAGCTAGAGAGGCCGGAATGAAACTGCTAGAGAGCCAAATTGCTCAATTGGCTAGCAAGAATACCACTCGAGCTCCGGGACACTTACCGACTCAAACGGATCAGAAAGAGACCCTTAATGCCATCACTTTGCGGAGCGGGTCTACCCTTGAGGGGCCTGCCATGGTCGAGGACGCTGCTGAAAAAGATGAGGCGGGACCGATTCAAAAGAAAGCTGGAACGAAAAGTGGAAAGAAAAAGACGATCAGCAGGTATGTCAGTCGATCGACTGACATACCCGGTGCGACAAACAGTAGCTTCTGGTCCTGTTCAAGTCAGTCGATCGACTAACCTCACTGGTTGATCGACTGAGGCCGCTGCTGATAGTGAACCTTTTCGTCCTCCGATGCCTAATAACTTGAGGGATCACTTGTTTCGGGGTACGACAGTCCCGAAAATATTGGGGCAAGACCCGAGTGCTGATGAGTCAGTCCCGGTTCCGAAGTACGACCCAATGTCGATCAATGGTTCCCATTTGAGACGGTCTGAAGAGGGTTCAAGCTTCAACAAAGAGAAGGTAGTGGACTTTCAGCCTAAGTCCACGGATGCCGGCATGAGAGATTTAGAGGAGAGGGCTAAGTTGCTTCTTACAGCCCCTTATCCAGAAAGACTAGTCCCGACAAAGGAACAGGTATCTTTCAATAAATTTGAAAATGTTGTTCGTAGTCTAAACGTACAAGTACCTTTCCTTGAATTAGTTACTCAATTGCCTGCTTACATGAAGTTTATGAAGCAATTACTGTCTAAAAAGAAGTCACTTGAAACTGTGCATACTGTCGCATTAACTGAGAAGACATGCTCTTATTTGTCTCATACTGCACCCCTTAAGCTAGAAGACCCGGGTAGTTTTTCAGTCCCGTGTAATATTGGCACATTTCCTATTGAGAAAGCCTTATGTGAGCTAGGAGCCAGTATTAGCGTTATGCCCTTGAGTCTTGCTAGGAAGCTGAAGTTGAATAGGTTTGCAGTCACAGACATGACAAGACTGAGATGGTATCGCTCTGCGGTCCGGCCCAATAGAGTCTTAGAGGACATCCCCGTGCAAATAGGGAAGTTTTTCTTCCCTGTTGACTTCGTGGTACTAGATATGCCCGAAGATGCACACATACCTATCATACTAGGTAGGCCATTTCTGCACACTGCTGGTGCAGTTATTGATGTTGGCTCTGGGACCTTGACCTTCAAAGTGAGGAAGCATTCCATTGTCTTTGCCCATACAGCTAGGAAGAAAGACCCCATGTGGCCTGTCACTTGCAATAAGGTTTCTGAAAAGAAATCTTATTTTATACTTCCTGATATGCCTGTCTCTATTCCTACTCCTGTGGTGACACCTCCCTTCCAGATTGGGAGCAAAGTGGAGGAAGATTCTTCTGTTTTAGATATTGCAGGAGCTGGTTTGGGGAAGGAAGAACCGCATGTAGCTCTAGCTGTGAAGGAGCCGATCATTCAAAGAGGTGGTCTAGGATGTCTTAGCTATGGCACTGATGAGGAGCCTGAAGATGAGCCGGTCAAAGCAACGGAGTCTGATTTGGATTCTGACGAGTCCGAAGAGGTCATTGAGTGGGAAGATGTCCGACATGTTGATCCGTTGAGTTCTGTGGATGCTGAAGTTGTGAAGGGTGCAGCTGAGAAGATGAGCCTGTTGAGGCTACCTCTTGTAGGCAGAAGCCGACGAAGTGGGCCATTCCGTGGCCCTTCTTGATCAACTATTAGTTGATCACATGCTTTATCAAAAACATTTATTTATTTGCTTTTGTTAGACTCTCCTTTTTAGTGCTTTTGTGTGCGCGAGACTTCGCATTTAATTATTTTGCTTAGGATTTTTAAGCACTTTAGACTTTACTTTGGGTTTTGCGCGATTTTGGGCGCGTATTATTGTGCATTTGCAGGTTTATAGACCTCATTAGTTCAATTTATTGAGCTAATACGAAGAAATCAGAAGTTACAGCAGTATTTTCAGTCGATCAACTGGTCTGTATGGTCGATCGACTGGTCTGCAGTTTCCAGGAGCTAGTGTTCCTTTCACCTCGGTCGATCGACTGAGTGATGTGGTCGATCGACTGCCCTGCACTGCAGTACTTGTTCAAGACCTCTCTCCTGCTATGTTTGGTCAATTTGCGGAATTGAGGTAGTTTTCTACTCCACTTTATCTTCCGTCATATTATTTATTTCTTCTATTCTTCTGAACTATGCACATAATATCGCTTCAAAATTGCTTTCTCGGTTTTATGTGGTATTTGTTTGTCTTTCAGGTACTTATTGGTAGCACTGCTGGCTACTGAAACCTCCTAGCTCACGCTGGTTTAGGGAGGTTTCCTTTTTCTGCGCTTAAAGTCTTGTGAGTTCCCGAGTTTTGCTTCTTGTCATATTTATTTATTTATTTTCTCGCTAATTCCCGTTTCTCGTTTATTTCATTACATGATTTTGCACAATGGGGACATTGTGCGATTTGGTTTGGGGAAGGGTTTTTCGTCGCATATCATTTGCTTGCATTCACGTTTACATTTTTGTTTTGCATCGTTTATTTCATTTCTTATATATACAGAAAATCTAAAAAATTGAAAAAATTTCAAAAATTTCAAACAAAATGCACGTTTATTTTAGCATATAGGTTGAGTCGGAACGGTAGTATTTCAATGATGACATTGCATTTTCAGCTGTTTATGCCTAAGCCTTGCAAATTGACATGTTATTAGTAGAATCATATATGCATAGTCTACGAGTTTTCGTTAATTTATCTTGCTGAACTTGAGACTTGACTTAGATTTTTGGCAAACTACATCATATTTCTGAGGTTTAGAGCTTATAACTGGTGACATTCATGACCAGTTTATCTAGGATGTGAGTAGTACTCCTTATGAGACATGTTACATAAATTTGCATAAATATGAACTTGATCTACTTAAATACCTGTATGCATTCGGTTTGTGGTTTGTTGACACATGTGGTAGAGGTTTCCCTTTTCTCGTTTTGCCCATAAGCTTCACACTGCCAAAAACAGCCTTTTTGTCCCATTACTACATTCTACACTTAGCCTGCCCTTGTCAAGCTAGTAGTCTAGTTTTGGGATTGTTACTATGTTTTTGGTGGCATTTGCTCTTTGATTGAGATGTTGATGGAAGAGATGAAAAAGGGGAAGAAAGAAAGAAAGAAAAAAAAAATGATTCGAAAAAGAAAGAAAAAGAGTTCTGTACTGTTCATTACGGTCGATCGACTCCCCGTTCTGGTCGATCGACTGGGGTCCGAAGAAAAAGAAAGAAATCAATTCGCATAATTCAAGTCTTTATTTTATGGCGATTTTTGCTCCCATGTTGCATTAGTATCTTATAGGGAGTTGGTTGATTGCTTTTATACCGGAGATTGTGAGTTTTGTGCTTGCTAATAGCACCGTTTCGATTGATTTTGATCAAGAAGTCGGATGTTGCCATATGGTTCTGTTTAGGCGCTAGCTTGATCACCTGTACCTCCACATTTCCATAAATGTTTTGCCTCTTCTTTCCCATTACCTCACATATCCCATATATACCTCGGCATGTGTCATGGTCATTTGTTGGTTGGAATGCATATGTACGGTTATAGAGATTGCTTTCATATTATACTGCACGCATGTTCTTATAGGTCGTAGTTAGGTGAGAGTCTTTACAAAATGAATTCTTTCTATCCTCTTATATATTCACCTGTGCTTATGAGTGATTCGAGCGACCCGTGAGATTCCGATTTGATAAGTCTCTGTAGTTGACGGTTCAGCAGTTCTTAACGACCTTATAACTCGTTTGCATGATTCATACGCTAATTGATTGTTGGTTGTTGCATTAAATTGGTTTAGGCTATTCAGTTTGCAATTCGCTCTGAGATTGAACTCGTTCCATTAGGTCATTATATCGAGTCTAGTTCTTGCTTAGGGACAGGCAAGGGTTTGGTTTGGGGAAGTTTGATGCGTGTCATTTATATGATGTTTTACACCCTATTTTACACGCATTTCAGAGCTCATTTATGTAGTTTATGCTACATTTCTCCCTATTTCTGTCTACTTCCGTATTTTTGTACATTATTGCAGAAATGTGAAGAATTCAGCGGAAATCAAGCTAAATCCGTCCCCGAGTATCTTGCATTGCATTAGACGTGAAGTATTCACTTAAGGAACCAGCTTGGTGCGCATTTCGAGGCCCAAAAGACTAATCCACGAAGTTTTAGAAGCGGGCTACCAGCTAAAGCAGTCGATCGACCGATGCCTATGGTTGATCGACCATGCCACGACATGCAGAAGCTACTGTTCACAGCAGCTCAGTCGATCGACCGGTCACTGTGGTCGATCGACCAGACCGTACTTCAGACGAGAATTAAAAGATCGAGGAACTTGAAACCCATGATACATTAGGTTTTGGAATAAGAACTGCGTTGTATTCTATATAACGTAAGCTAGGTTTACAGATGAAGCATTCAGAAAATTATCCAAGTACATACAGTTCTTTAGTCAGTTTTCAACATTCAATAATTAGGGTTCTTAATATTATTTCGTACGAATACTTTTGCATTCGGTTTTTGGATCTCTCTCTGCAATTCAATTGGTATTCTTCTGCTAATATTTCAGTTTGCTTTATTATCGTTTTGTAGGATAGAATTGCTAGTTAGTTTCCCGAAACCGATTTATCGCTTACGTTAATTGTTTGTTCTATTACTTTAAGCATGAATTCTTCTGTTTATTTCATTAATTTTATTGTTGTTATCATTCCCAGTATGAGTAGCTAAATTGCTTGTGCTAGGATGTAGGGGAACTTTAGGATTAGGCGGCGTAGGATTATAGACTGAAATCGCGTGTTAGTCGATCGACCGCCATACCTGGTCGATCGACTAACCACGTGAGGTGTTACCTTCGTTTTAATTGTTTTAATTCTTTATTCGACGAATCGAGTGCACACGACTAGTTGAATGTTTAGGATTCGACTGACCCATTAGATCGAGAGATAGGGACAGTTAATTGACCACCAATTAAAATGACTAAACTATGCTGAGATCGAAAGATAGGTAAAGTTTCGATTCTCAGTCACTTTTCAGGACGAAAGTCAGTATTAGTGATATTAGGGACTTATAACGAGATCGAAAGATGCTAACTGTTAAGAGTGGACCGAGAGGACCTCTTGTTTTCCCGCCTCATGTGTTTGAATTAGACCTACTTAGTATGCTGCCGCCGAAACTATAGTGAACCGACCATCCTAGTACCCTTCTTTATATTTGATTTAATATATTTCTTTAGTTTAATTTTCATTGCTATTAGCTATAGACCAAATCAAATCAACCCCCACATTTGTTACCTTAGACTAATTATCAGACAACTATTGATTACATCTGCCTCTCTGTGGTTCGACCCGACTGCCACTGTCATTAGTAGTAGTTGGAATTATAAATTTATTTTTGGTACTCACAACGACGGGTATCAGGGATCATTAGTGATAATGGATCACATTTCCAAGCTGAGACTGAGCAATTGCTAGCCAAGTACAAAATTAGGCATCACCACTCTTCGCCATATAGACCACAGACTAATGGCGCGGTAGAGGCAGCAAACAAGAACGTTGTCACAATTCTCAAGAAAATGATTGACAACTATCGAGATTAGCCAAGCAAGATACCCTTTGCTTTGTGGGGATACCGCACATCTGTTAGGATGCCCACTGGGGCCACTCCTTTCTATTTGACCTACGGCATGGAAGCTGTACAACCAGTCGAGCTAGAGATACCATCCTTGCGTATTTTACTCGAAAGTCAAATCCCGGAAGCCGATTGGAAGAGGGATAGATATGAAGAACTCATCCTCCTGGATGAACGTAGGCTACGTGCCTTGTATAATATCCAGACATATCAAGCACGTATCAAACGAGCTTTAAACAAAAGAGTTAAGCCAAGACACATCAAGGAAGGAGACTTAGTACTCAAATCGGTTAGAGCTCTTTTACCTGTCGATCCACGGGGAAAATTCAAACCTAATTGGGTCGGGCCATTTCTAGTCAAGTCCATACTTCCGGGGGGTGCGGTTAGAATCACAAACCTAGATGGGAATGAATTTTCCAACCCGACAAACCTTGACCAACTAAAGCGGTATTATGCCTAGAGTAGGAACAAAAACGCGCCTCGCATAACCTCACGTGTCGCTCTTGTGGCACTGAATAAACGGCCTCTGGCCAAGCTAAATAAGCTAATGTCACTCTGCTCTTGCATTTTGACAAATTTGTCATCCTCATATCATCGAATAAACTTAACTGCACCTTCAGAGTAAGTAAAAAGCTCATGCTTATTTTCTAAAGTTCATTACAAGCTCTTGCTTAGAACAATTATTCTTTTACATTTACTCGAATTACGCGCAAGGGTTTGATTTAATTTTCTCAATGAATACGTAGGCAAACCTTCACAGGATACAACCCATTATTTTAAAATGTAAATAGAAGGACATTTGCATTGCATTTGGAATTCGGCAAGAATAATAAATAGAAAATCACAACGGTTCCATAACCAATTAACCTTTTTTATTCCATTCATTTTCTAATAATAATACGCTACATAATAAAAAATAAAAATAGGCTAGGATTCTAAAAACCCCACCTTTTTATTACAACAATAATAATAATAATAAATAATAATAAAGACTTGGGTTATTCCTCCATTTTCCCTTTGCCCTTGTCATTCTTGTCATACTTCTTGTCACGACCTCGAGCCAGACGCTCTTGCGCCACTTCGGACCTAATCACCAACGGTCTTTCTCGAGGCCTAGACTTCCCATTTTTGTCAATCAATTTATCCACGACAGGAGTGGTCTTCGGTTTCTTCGAAGGATGAACAACTCGAAACCCGGCTTCCTCCTCTCCCTCAGTCAGATGCTTCTCTTTCTCTTTTTCCACCTCGCTCACCTTGTAGTCAACGGGCTCGCGTTTCCTCAATCTCTCGCGCTCTTCCGGTGTAGTAGCTTTCCTCCATCGCAGATAAGAATCCGACACCCATAAGGCATTAGCAGAAGAGTTCAAGAACCACACGTTTCTTTGGGCCCATTTAATGGCCCACTCCCTTCGACTCTCAGTAGTAAGTGCCACGGCAGTCTGCGAGACGGTGTCAAGCTTCGGGATCGTCTGCTTTAGTCCAACCTGTCTCATCAGCTTTTCCGGGAAGATGCACACCATGAATTCCAAGCCAGGAATGCGCACAGATCGAGTAGGATCCAAGGAAGACACTCCAGTGACAGATTTGAGGTGCCACCATGGTACAATACACCTAATCAAGGGGCCATCATCACTCTTCAATTTATTCTCCCAATAATTGCAAACTCGAGTGAAGTTCACCATGTAAAGCCTGGTCCTCATTGCAATCAAACGAGCATGATAAGAAGGAACATGAACTGGGGGCTCGATCAATCGAAGACGCTGCATAAGCCAAACCTACCAACATCGGGTATTAGAGACAAAAAAACGAACAAAAAAAAAAAGAAGAACAAAAAAAAAAACGAACAAAAAAAAAAGAAGAAAAAAAGAAGAGAAAATGTTCTTTTACCTGCAAAAAAACGGGACTTCCCAAGTACGGTAGGTCGCGATTGGCTTTCCTATTATCCAAACCCAATAAGATCTCCCCTAAGCATAAACAAGCTGGGCTCCTGCGCAGCTCCATTTGCTCAACTAGGCCCAGAAGACGGGGATCACCTCTCAAGTCTTCATCAACATGCCCTTGAAGGACATACACATGCAAAAAGCAAAATCCAAATGCTCTTCGCCTAGCAACATAAGAAACGGTGGGGTCGGCCCTGTTAATAAATCGGTCAATAAAGTCCAACATTCGCACTCCCTTCGAGGTCACTAAACGGTCCACCTCAATTCTAGTCAATCCAAGCAAGTCTCTAAATTTGCTTTTATACCCTTGCGAAGTAGAAGGAATGGCAGGCAAGTTTTCTGGGTCCCACCCACCGATCGCAGCAATTTCTTCAGGAAACGGGCAAATGTCGCCTCCAGGGAAAGCAAAAACATGATAATTCGGGTCCCAGTAATCAAGACAAGCATCTAAGAATGGTTCGACAACCTTGATGAGCTTCAAACTCAGCAATGATCCAAGATTATAGGCGCCCATGTCATGCTTCTCCATGTTGGAAAACTCGTTGGTCCACTATTTTAGGCGAATCTCCAAAGTATTCATGATGATTGCTTGTATTGAGAGTTTTATGTAATAAGACGAAGAAGAGACGGAAGAATTGTGTGAATAAAAGCTCTATCTGTTAGAAATCTATATCTCTTTACTCAATATATTCATAATGGTATAATTTTAATTTAGTCATAAATTAAAAGGTGATCTTATGCATGCAAACAATAAGTAAAATAAGGAAGAAATCTTCATTCTTACATTGTTATTTCGGATCAAAGGGCACAAGAGAGTTCTCCTACTCTCTTGTTCTTGAGCTTTCCTTAATTGGATGAACTAGGATTCAAGTGTAGAATCCCTCCCAAGGTTTTTTATATCCAAGATAACAACTTGATAAAATTAATATTATTATTACTAGAACAATATTAATTTTGTGTAAAAATTGACCCAAAAAGGATTTGGTCTCTCTATAAATTCGGTTAAGAGAGAGGGAGGAGGAGGAAGATATTATCTCTCTAAAATTCTTATTTTAGATGTAAAATGGAATGAATAATGCACTAGTGAATATCGTAGTGTATATTAGGTAAAATAAGAAGAAAAACCCATGGGATTTTTCTTCTCAAAACCAAGTGGAAGGGGGGAAAAGAAGGAGCCAATGCATGCACAAGGTTGCCTTCACAAGAACATGTAGGCTTGCATGACTAGTATTAGGCAAACATGATTATGTTTACCACTAACATAATTAATCTAATATTTTCCTAATCCGCCCATTATTTTCGGTTATAATAAATAAAATCGATTCCATTTTATCTTTGTCAAATTGTCAATTTGTCACATGTCACATGTCATGTAAAATTGTTATGTATTTTTAACATTTTAAAAATCAACGCATTAATAAAATACGTCATACACAAAATCGACCTAGTAATTCATAATTACTTCTACCAAAATAATTTACCAATTATAAATCACAACATCTTGTATTTATAATAATTTATTCATTCAAATGCAATTGTTTCTTTAAACAATAATTTCATCTAAGTAATAAAACAATTCGATTACTTAGATCGTATCTTATTTAATCAAATTTCAATAAGACACGTAAATATAACTTCCAAAATCGTCCGTCAATTTTAAGTAATTTAATTGACCCGCATCGTTATACGATCAATTAAATGATCAATTAAGAGTGTTATCCTATAAGTATGACCTAAGGGGATCAACTGGTCACCACCGTCTCACGACAGTAATGTCAAACTCTAGTCAGCCAATCATTACCGATATGTGTGGACCAGTTGACAGTAAAATACTTCCCAATTTGTATTCTTTAAAATGAGACTTAAACATGTGATCATCATGATCAACAGTTGTGATCGCATTATTGTCGGAGGACACATATTCCAACAATCTCCCACTTGTCCTCGACAAGTGTGCGTCACCAATTCTCTTGTCCTATTACTATCTCCCACTCAATGCAAGGCGTCTTTCAGGTCGTACTTGCAAGTGATCATATCGAGAGTGGTTTCCTCGATCTGGAGAATAACTGATTGACCGGATTTATCCACCATGGATACATTCCGAGCGTGGCCACGCATTTCCAGTTCATTACTCCTCGAGTGGCCCTGAGATATTATTATAACCCTGACTAGGGGTGGACAATTCCTATCCCACTCATTCCCTTCGACTAGCCACATCCATCATAACCCAAAATATGCCCATTTGACCCCATTTACGAAGGGCGTAGTAACACAAATCAAAGTTAATCTGAAACTGTGCCATCTTAGGCGAATAGTATTTAGTCAAAAGAATCGACTCATTAGAATACTATAGTAGCTCTCGCCACGACCAGGCTATATAAATTTGCCAGAACTCTATAAGCGGTCATAAGGCCCGACAAAGTGTTCCTAACAGTCTGCCTATGTGATCGACTAGTCATCTCACATGACTCTATGGCACTTGAACTTGCCATCAATCGCATCACACTCTAGTCACTTCGAGACGTCACCTCATACAAGTGACTATGGGCAAATACTATGTTAATCCGTGTTCACTTTAACGGGGTTCAATTGTCACTACAACCCGTTTGGATGTAACAATGTATAAATTAAAGATAAAAGACAAATGTGATTGTGAACATGAACAAAAACAACACTTTTATTTCATTTCAAAATCTAACATAAACTTGGTACACGTTTAAGTCCCATGGACTCAACATGTCCCTCATGCTTGGCCTGCGATAAAGGCTTGGTGAGCGGATCGGCTACGTTGTCATCCGTCCCAACCTTACAAATCGCTATTTCCTTTCTTTCAATGAAATATCTTATTACATGATATTTTCTAAGTACATATCTAGATCTATTACTAGACTTTGGCTCTTTAGCTTGGAAGATCGTCCCACTATTATCAAAATAGAGAGTGATGGTATCATTGGCGGTAGGTACTACTCTTAGACCTTCCGTGAATTGCCTGATCCACACAGTTTCCTTGGCATCTTCTGATGCAGCAATGTACTCAGCCTCCGTTGTTGAATCCGCGGTTACAGCTTCCTTGAAGCTTCTCCAGCTAACAGCACCACCATTGAGCATGAAAACAAAACCAGCTAGTGATTTCATGTCATCTCTATCCGTTTGAAAACTCGAGTCCGTGTATCCATTAACACGTAGCTCGGTGTCTCCTCCAAACACTAAGATAGAATCCTTAGTTCTTCTCAAGTACTTAAGGATGTTCTTGACGGCTATCCAGTGACTCTCACCTGGATTTCCTTGATATCTACTCGTCATGCTTAAGGCATACGAGACATCAGGACGTGTGCATATCATGGCATACATGATTGATCCAACAGCGGAAGCATAAGGGATCATCTTCATGCGTTCAACATCATGGGGTTCGGAGGGAGATTGAGTCTTACTCAATATAGTCCCAGTTACCATAGGTACCAAACCCCTTTTAGATTTGTCCATGCTGAACCGTCGTAGAATCTTATCAACATAAGATTCTTGACTTAGTGCCAATATCCTCTTGGATCTATCTCTATGGATCCGGATACCTAATATGCGTTGTGCCTCTCCTAAATCCTTTATTTGGAAGTGGTTACCTAACCACTTCTTAACAGAAGACAACATTGGAATATCATTTCCAATGAGTAGTATGTCATCGACATACAAGATTAGGAACACAACATTGCTCCCACTAAATTTCATGTATAAACATGGTTCCTCACCACTTCGAGTGAAACCATTCTCCTTTATAACATGATTGAATCGATGATTCCAACTTCTAGATGCTTGCTTAAGACCATAAATGGATCTCTTAAGCTTGTACACTTTGTTAGGATTCTTAGAATCAATAAAACCTTCGGGTTGTATCATGTACACCTCCTCTTCTAAATGCCCATTTAGAAAAGCGGTTTTGACATCCATTTGCCATATTTCATAATCATGAAATGCGGCAATCGCTAACAAAATACGTATGGATCTTAGCATGGTTACGGGGGCGAAGGTCTGATCATAATGGAGATCTTGGACTTGAGTAAATCCTTTTGCCACTAGCCTAGCTTTGTAGACATCATCATGTCCTTCTATGCCATTTTTGACTTTGAAAATAAATTTCCATTGAAGAGGTCTTGCCCCTTTAGGCAAATCTACCAAGTCCCAAACTTGGTTTTCGTGCATAGAATCCATTTCGGACTTCATCGCTTCAAGCCATAAGGAGGAATTTGGACTAGAGATTGCGGCCTTAGAGGTGGCGGGCTCGTCACTATCTATAAGCAACACATCGAGTGTTCCATCTTCTTCGATAAGTCCCACGTATCGATCGGGATGGCGAATAACTTGGCCCGTTCTTCTAAGAGGAGGAGGAATAACCGCGTTAGACGACGAAGGAACTTCTTCTTGCGTCTCTATCTCGGTTTGTGTCTCTTGAACTTCATCAAGTTCAAAATTTCTCCCACTCTGTCCCCTAGAAATAAAATCACTTTCTAGGAAGACAACATCTCGAGACACAAACACTTTGTTCTCTTGCGGCTTATAGAAGTAATAGCTTCGTGAGGCCATGGGATATCCTACAAAAATGCAATTTTCGGATCGCGGTGCCAACTTATTATCATTTTTAATTTTGACATAAGCATCACAACCCCAAATTTTCATATGGGATAGATTTGGAAACTTTTCTCTCCATATCTCATATGGAGTCTTTTCAGTTGCTTTGGTTGGACTTACGTTCAAAGATTTTATTGCGGTTTGAATCGCAAATCCCCAAAACGAGTTTGGTAACTCGGTTTGACTCATCATTGATCGAACCATATCAAGTAGGGTTCGATTCCTCCTTTCGGCAACACCATTGAGTTGTGGTGTTCCGGGTGGAGTAAGTTGTGATATAATACCACAACCTTTCAAGTGTGAATCAAATTCAAGCCTAAGATACTCTCCACCACGATCGGATCGTAGTGCCTTAATCCTTTTGTTCAATTGGTTCTCTACTTCGTTTTGAAATTCTTTGAATTTCTCAAACGCTTCACTTTTATGTTTCATCAAATAGATATACCCATATCTACTCAAGTCATCGGTGATGAATATGAAGTAGTCATAATTTCCACGAACGGTGATACTCATTGGTCCACACACATCGGTATGTATGAGTCCTAATAGTTCACTAGCTCGTGTCCCTTTACCACTAAAAGGATTACGAGTCATTTTGCCAAGTAGGCAATATTCGCATGTACCATATGATTGATAATCAAATGGTGTAATCACATTACTTGAAATTAATCTTTTAATGCGATTCTCGTTTATGTGACCTAATCGACAATGCCAAATGAACGATTCATTTGGGTCACTTGATTTGAGTTTCTTTGAATGAATGTTATAGACATCATTAATTGGACTTGAGGTCTCTAAAATGTAAATGCCATTGATGGAAGAAGCTTGGCCTATAACCAAATCATTCCTTGAAATAGTACAACGATTGTTCTTAATGACAAAATAAAAACCGTCCATGTCTAGCATGGCGATTGAAATAAAGTTTTTAGAGAGTGTAGGCACATGAAAACAATTATGTAAATACAACTCAAATCCATTAGGCAAAGCTAATACATAAGTTCCTTTGGATTCGGCCGCTACTCGAGCTCCATTTCCAAGGCGTAGATCCACATCTCCTTTGCTAAGCCTCTTCACATCTCTTAAACCCTGTAAATGATTACAAAGGTGAGAACCACAACCGGTATCCAGTACCCATGTCGTAGTGGAAGTATAATTTATATCAATAACATAAATTTCCTTAGGAATTTTACCTTTTGGAACAATGATTCCTTCCCTTATATTTCGCAAATATACGGGACAATTCCTAAGCCAATGTCCCATGCCATAACAATAATGGCACTCATCATTAACTTGCTTGAAGTTTCTCACTTTCTTTCCCTTCTTCTTGAACTTTTTGCCCTTTGAAGCAAGAACTTGATTGCTTGTGCTCCCACTATTTTTGGCATCTTTATCTTCCAGAGACAAAGATCCTATAGATTGTATGAGGTGGTCTTCCTGAGACGGGCTCACACGAGATCTAGTAGTAGTAGGTGGTCTAGTAGAAGTGATGAAGTTAAGGTTTCCATCCGAACCTATCCCAAAATGAAGTTCTCTAGTAGTGTCGAAATCATTGTTGGAGCAAACGTCGTCAAAAACATTGTGGTATGACTCAATAGTTATCGGTGCGGTAGCGTTTGATGGATTCATAGTGATGAACTACAAGTATGAAGGAAAAGGAAATATTAACATTTGTCTTTTTAAATCATTCTTGTAAATAAATTAACAAGATATGAACATTTATATAGTGACCTCTACCCAACTATTATAAATGATTCCAAGACCCAAATTCATATTAATTTAGGGCACGGTGTGCCGAAATACCCTTTATTAACATAACTCGGTGGATTAACCTTTTAATCGATTCTACATTTAGAACTCTTGGTCGATAAAATTTACATTAATATTTATCTCTAGCCCGAAACACATCCGGAAATCGTCGTGAATACTTTCGTTGAGTACAACCCAAATTTCGAATAAATGTGTCCATGATCCAAACTCATATCAACTTAGGGCACGGTGTGCCGAAATACCCCTCATTAACATAAATTCGGTGGATTGACATTTATCACCCACTTCCCCTACATAACAAGGTTTGTACCCCGGTAGGGCCGAGTGCACTCCCTCGCGAAATAGGTTTTCATGGTTTCTACTATTTGGTAAGGCTATGTCTCAATTGATTGTTTTAGCGAGAGGTCATGTCAATTTATTATTTATCACGTTTTAAGTGAACTAAAGCGGTGAACTACGATAATTCTAATTGACACGGTCGATATACTCGATTAAATGATAATGCATGTTTTAGTTATGGCGATTTAGCGATGCATGCAACATATAAATAAAATGCAAAACATAAAAATAAATCCTAGTATGGCCTTCCTAAAATAGAAAATCTAATTAACTATTACATATTCGGAAACCAACTCCATTGGTCCCTTGAACTTCGGTTAGTGGCACGCATCTCGAGGTAACACCGTCTTTATGTATCGCCTTCTTGAGTGACACCGTCTTCAAGGAACTCCGGAATTAATAAATTACATAACAAAATCGACCTAGTAATTCATAATTACTTGTACCAAAATAATTTACCAAATATAAATCACAACATCTTGTATTTATAATAATTTATTCATTCAAATGCAATTGTTTCTTTAAATAAATAATTTCATCTAAGTAATAAAACAATTCGATTACTTAGATCGTATCTTATTTAATCAAATTTCAATAAGACACGTAAATATAACTTCCAAAATCGTACTTCAATTTTAAGTAATTTTATTGACCCGCATCGTCATACGATCAATTAAATGATCAATTAAGAGTGTTATCCTATAGGTATGACCTAAGGGGATCAACTGGTCACCACCGTCTCACGACAGTAATGTCAAACTCTAGTCAGGCAATCATTAACGATATGTGTGGACCAGTTGACAGTAAAATACTTCCCAATTTGTTGTATTCTTTAAAATGAGACTTAAACATGTGATCATCATGATCAACAGTTGTGATCGCATTATTGTCGAAGGACACATATTCCAACACTATCAACGTCTCTATTTATACTAAACTCTGTTTCCTAAAATCTGCCAGAGCAGACACACCTGGGAACAGGCGCAGCACCTGCTGCGCCTCTTCAAAGGGACGCAGCTCATGCTGCGCCTCTTCCTCAGCAAGGTTTCTGTGATTTTCCGCGTTGGATCTTTCCTAAATTCCTTGACGAATAATTTCCTATTCCTACGGGTTATTATTTTGGTAAATACGTGGAAATTACCATATTCCATGTTTTCTAATTCCGCGGGCACGCATTTCGAGGCAATATCAACATTTTCGTCATTTTACCACACTTGTATATTTTCATTTTAGGAAATAATTTTCATTTTAATGTAATTCATTTTAGGAAATAATTTTCACTTTAATGTAATTCATTTTAAGAAATAATTTTCATTGTAATTTAATTCATTTCAAAACTTGTACATTTCATTTATATTTCTTTTTAATCATTTCATTTCTAACTTATAGGTTTCTATTTTTTCTTTTTTTAGGGGTAACCCTCCACTACTACAAATACAGGTTATAACAACGGTCAAAAACCGTTGTTATATAAAAAAGCGGACGTTGTTAAAGCGTCCGTTGTAAAAGGTTTTAACAACGGTTGGGTTTCTTAAGGAAACCATTGTTAAAAATAGTAACAACGGTTTTAAGTATAAAAACCCGTTGTGGAAAGTGTGACTCGATTTTGCGGGGAAAGTTATAACAACGGGATGTAATATACTAAACCGTCGTTATAACTAAAGACAACGGGTTGTTTGTAAATAACCGTTGTTGTTTGTTCTTAAAAAAAAAAAAAATTAAATTAAATATTACTAGATGCATGCATAATTGCGGCCCGTTATAATTCCGATGCATGCATTATTACTGCCATCCCTGTGCATATGAACGGACAATATGGAATGAGAAGGGTTAGTAATAAGATTTGAATCAGCATTGAGAGAAATGATGATGATTATGGCACAACTTCCTAACATATATATTAATTAAAAAAACAACTCAACCCACACATTGCTTAGTATAAATACATTGCATTATCTCAACTAACATTTCCATTATCTCAATATATACATCTCCAAACCCTAACTGCTAAAACAAACTCCAAATAAATTAACCCTACTTAATCTTTTAAAACAAACTCCAAACTCCAACAAAATGAATGATATCATCCTTAAGACTCTTACCATGATCGAGAACAACAACAGTTTCATCCGCCGGTTGCTTCATATTGAGGAAAGTTTCAGGAGCTACCTTGCAAAT
The DNA here is from genome assembly GCF_048544455.1 of Silene latifolia. Lineage (NCBI taxonomy): Eukaryota > Viridiplantae > Streptophyta > Magnoliopsida > Caryophyllales > Caryophyllaceae > Silene > Silene latifolia. The sequence continues at coordinate 102,646,649 of NC_133526.1, read as the reverse complement.
GCTCGATCCGTACTGAAGGACGCCAAAGAAGATGGCTTGACGGAGCAGCAGCAGTTGCAGCTATATGACAATATAGCAACTGCTGAACAGAACCTCCAAATAGCCAAGGAGGAGAGGACGGATATGATAGAGGAGAATAAGATCCTTTATGAAAATATAAGAATTGCATTTTTATTAATGTAATTTTTTTTTAATTTATGTATTTATATATATATATATATATATATATATATTAATTATGTTTATCTTGCTTCTTCATCTTGCTTCTTCTTTGTTTTACTAACTAATTATGCGAACAATACTTAAACAAATAACATAATGGTCGATAAAAACACATACATGCAAAAGAAATAATTAGAAAAAGAAAATAATGACGATGAAACTAACAGTGACGGCGAGATTTACCTGATAAATACAAAACGTAAGAGACGATGAAATCAACAGTGACGGCGAGAAGATAAAGCGACGATGAGAAAGACAGAAAGAGAGAAAGAGACGATGAGAAAGTGTGTTTGTGTTTGTGTTTGTGTTTGTCTGCTGTGTTTGTGTTTGTGTATTAAGGGTTGTGTTTTGTGGCTGCAGCAGACTTGTGTTTGTGTGGTTTATAGTATGGAAGGTATTGACAACGGTTATTAAACAACAACCGTTGTCAAATAAGTTTTAACAACGGTTGTAACACAACAACCGTTGTCAAATATGTTTTAACAACGGTTGTAAAAAACACCCGTTGACAAATATGTTTTAACAACGGGTTACAAAGGTAACCGTTGTGATTACTTTTCACTAACTTTGCGCCAAATTATTAACAACGGTTGTGCATGTGTGACCCATTGTTAAAACAAATAACAACGGTTTTTATAACCATACCCGTTGTAATTAATTTTAGTAAAATTCGCGCCATACATTCTACAACGTCTATTGTGATTTTCGTGAATAATCGTTGTTAAAGGGGCGTTGTAGTTGCCTGGATTTGTAGTAGTGCTCCATACCGTCCGGTCATTTCCGGCAAATTTTTTGCATTTTTGCATTTTCTCTTGCATTTTTGCATTCTTTTGAGTCATTCGTTTTGCGCTAATTCAGGCCATGTGTATATACAAATGTACGTTCTACGTGATTTCTATGTAAATTTCGGCAGCATGACGGCATAAATCGTCATCTACCAAACCTGTTCAAAGTTAACCTGCAGATACAAGCAACGCAACCCAGCAACAAAGGCACTCAGGCCATCATATATACAACAAAAAAGGGAAATGTACAACAAACTGGAGGCTCGAGCCCCAAGCAAAGTCCAAGTGTCCAAAATGAAGGTCCAAAATGTACAAATGTGCAAGATACAAACAACAAAGCAAAACTACTGTCGGTCGCCCTCCAGCTCCGCAACTCTTGCCGCGAGAGCAGCAACCTCGGCGTCGCGAACCTCGAGCTCCCTCAACAAGCGAGTTGTCTCCTCCCGAGACTGGGCCAACTCTCGCTCCAGCTCACGGTCCCTCTGTAAACAACAAAATTTGCTCATGTCAATCGTTTCAAGCAATTACAAGAGAAGTTGGAAAATCAAAATTCAAAAATGAAATAGACACAAGGTTCATACCTGACGACCTCGACCGCCGACAAGTGCCTCGACGGAAGTAGCTCGTAGCCGGTTGGCCACCCTCCATAACGCCACGAACCGAGACGGCGCAACCTGTATTTTCAAAAAGAAGTTCTCAATAATTGAATAAGTTCAATCAAATGTGTTCTTACACATAAATCATGCAAATTAGAGGCTCGCCCTCCGAATCAGATGCTGCCAATCGTCCAAGCCAGCATCCGTCACAGCCACGTCAAAGTCACGTAGCTCGGAGATCGTCGTCCTCCCAATCGCGTCAGTGTACTCAAGGGTCTCGGAGTACTATGGGGGCTCGATGCCCGCCGCCTCAACCTCCTGCAAAGTCAAATGTTTCTCATTAATCGACGATCTTTCATCATATTCTCAAAATCAAGAATAAAGGAGAGTAAGATGCTCACCACAACCGGCCAGTACGCCAACCTCCGTAAAGGAATGCCGAGTAGTCCTCACCAGGAAGAAGGAGGGCGTCACCACCAACGCCAGCCAGGTCAGCCTCAGAAGGCTCCTTGAACATCGTCCTAGGAGGATCGATGGGTACCGTCAACACATCCCGAGAGCACAGACGAGCCAAGCGCTTGCCCAAGTACCACACAGGACCCATCGACGCCCTCAACAGCAGCCGGCTCGAGCTCCTAGGTCGAAGGACCTCAACCACAAAAGGAGGTGCTCCAGCGTACTCCGCCCAAGGCTTGGGCACCCACTGGGACAAGACAAACAAGGAATCATTCTTATGATCGATTAAAAACAATGTAGAAGCAAAATGAATATAAGTGAGATGCTCACACTATCCAGCTGAAGAGCGTTCACGTCGCGCCGGTAAACACCGTGAGAGGAACGCTTTCTCCTCATCCTACACATCACCCAATCCCTCACGACGGGATAGGCCCTGTCCAGCGGCGCCGTCCTCTTGGGCAAGAGGCTCGGAAAGTAGGAGTACACCCACGCTTGTAAAGCGAGATAGTCAATAATGATCTTTCGTAATTTGATAAGGAAAAGAATTGATTTTAATCCAAATGAAGGTTCATACCTCAAGCAGCAGTCCAGGGCCGACAGCACCAGGAGAAGTCCCCTTCTCCATCAACTCCGGACGAACCATGGCCCTCATGAAGCGGATGAGGACCGCAAAACTAGCAGTGACCCAGTCCCAACGCCCTAGGGAGCTCAGGTCAGAAAGGAAGGGAAGAAGCTTCGTCGACTGCCTCTCTCCCTTGTCTCCGAGGTAGATCAAAGACAGAAACCACCAAAGCCACAAACGAGCCCTCTGCTCAACTGTATAGGGAGGAGGAGCCGTCTCTCTCCCGTCAATCGTCACCAGCGCCGGGGTTTTCCCCGCAAAGTAGTCTTGGACATAGGAACTGGGCACCAAACCAGACACTGTAACAGCCTTCGGCGACAAGTTCCAGCCGATCAACCTCCTAGCCTCGGCCGAGTCCACCCTCATGGCAGTCTCCGGCCACTCCACAGCCTCAGACCCACACGGCAGACCAGAAATCATGTCGTAGTCCTCCAACGTGACTCCCACCTCACCAAAAGGCATGTGAAACGTGGAATTCGTGTCCCAGAATCGGTCCAAGAAAGCGCGGACCAGGCTAAGGTTAGTCCGAAGCTTCCTCTTCGTGATATCCCTCCATGCCTGCACCAAGGGACCAAACGCTCCACGCTCGATCATGGCGCGCTCCTCCGCCGACAGCTTCTCGTAGCACTCCATCGCCGTCGTGTAACCCGAGAACGACCTGATGTTCCCGGCCTCCTATTGTGATTTGAAACAAAAGATATCTTTAGTTTTGAATGAAAGTTGGAAAAGATATGAGCAAGTCGAATGAAAGAAGATGAGTGATGAGTAATGAATTCAAGATTACCAAGCTCTTCACCGTCCTGTACGACAGGTGACCCTCCGCAGCCCAAAGCAAGTGCTCTTGTCCCTGGTCTCGGCCGCGCGGGTGCTCCCTCGGTGATGACCTCGTCGTCCAACGGTGGCCCGCCTCGGGGCCTCCTCCTCCTCAACAGCCTCCTCCTCGTGGACCTCGTCCCCAGCAGCCATCACCGCGGCGGTGAAAGCCTCCTCCAAAGCCTCCTCGATGACACGAGAAGGGTCAACAGCAGTGTCTATCTCGATGGGAACTCTCCCAGAAGTAGAAGCCTCATAACCTGCAACGTTAAAGTAAATTTAGGTCGCGTCACGTGACGACAAGCCTTAGTTAATGGATTTTCGAGCCTTCGGTGTTGGGAAATGTGTCCTCAACAATAGTGCGATCACATGATTTAAATATCATTATTAAATCTCATACCAAGAATACGAAAGGGATGATACATTACATATATAGTCAACTGGTCCACACATATCAGTAATGATTGGCTGGCTAGAGTTTGACATTACTTGTCGTCTTGACGGTGGTGACCGATTGATCCTTGAGGTCACACCTAAAGGACGATTCCCTTAATTGAAAAGGTTAATTAATTGTATGCCGATACAGATTAATTGATTCCTTAAAATTGAACAAATTATTATAAGAGAGAAAAATGACATCTTATTATAATGTGATTACATGAGATTTTATTTAGTAATTTAAGAAGTTATATTACTAAAATTAATCGGTGTTTGCGAAACACGCGAGATGAGAATGATAAGTTAGTTATAATTATAAGATATTGTGAATTATACTAACTAGTAAATAAATGACCATTTTATGAGAAAGTAATTTTAAATTACTAGTCAATTTGTTAAATATGATTTATTTAATTTGTAAGTGATATTTAATTTGTTAAATATGCATTTTAAATTAAAACATGACATAAGACATGTCACATGTCACATGACATACAATTGTACAATTGACAAAAATAAAATGGACTCCATATTACAACATGTAAACCGAAATATTGGTTAGCTTGTAAAACATTTTGTCTTGTTCATTTGTCTTATTCATTTGTCTAAGACACTTGATAGTGACTTGACCATGCAAAAGCCTTACACCATATTGTCTTGTGAAGACAAAAAGAAAAAGAAAAATTGGACCATATACAATAGTCCAACCGGTTTTGGTGAAGGATGTAAGAGGATTTTTCCTCATTTTTATCATTCTCTCATGTTCTAAGAAAACATAAAAACTTCTCTCTCTTGTTCTTCATAAAATTCATTTTGTGAATCAAATTTGTTTAAATCAAACACTAATAATACTAGAAGTAGTATATGAGTATTAGTAATAGATTTTAACATAAACCACATTACAAATATCTAGTACATATTAGTTTGTGGAATTAAGGGATAGTTTTGGGTGCAACTAATTGGAGGGCTTCTATTTTGAGGTCAAGTATGTTCATCCAATATTGGAAAGCTCAAGAACTAACAAGAAGGAGATCTTGTTGGTGCCCATTTGACCGAAATTCATATGGTGAGAAAATGATTTCTTCACTTATTTATTTTAGTTTGCATGCATAAGATTTGTAATTAATTTTATGACTAAATTAATTTGTAACATATATGAATATATTAAATAATGAGATATAGATTTCCAACAAGCGGTATCATGAGCACAAGGTTGTTTGCATGCAAATCGGTTATTGTTTTTCCGAGTTATATGATTAACAAATAAAACTTATAAATTTGTGTTATTATGATATATCACGAAAATAATTTATGCATTTTAAAGTTTCTGGTCCTAAAATGTTTTAGGATATTTTGGTTTAATTTATGGATTTTATTGTTCATTTTATATAATATTGGCACTAAAATGTGATTTTTATGATAAAAATGTCATTTTTGGACGAAAATTAGCTAAACTTCGAATTTTCCAGTGGTTTTTGGATATGTTTTCACATATATTATTTTTGGTTGATCTGGAAACTTTCATAATTTTTGGAGTTGTTATGCTCGAAAAATGGATTTTTCATGTTAAAAATCGAATTTAAATGAAAAATAGGTTAATATGAGATAAATTTCGAATCTGTTCATAGAAATTTAGTATGTTGTCACATGAAATTGTACAAGATGTGTGTAAAATAATGGGCTATATTGAAGTCTTTATGCATGATTTATGGATTTTTGATGAAAAATAGCATAAATAGTGACTTAATTAGTGAATAATTGCTAAAACATACTTCATGACTAAGGAAAAACGTCACATGTTGCATTTTATTATATTTTTCAGATCTAAAATTGAAAAGTTGATGAATATATTTTTTCTCATGTTTTTATGATTTTATTGTTAAATCCGATAAACCGCAACATAGTTTTTCCGATAAATTTTTCAAAATTTTTAACCTAAGTTTTTGAACATTATGAGTGTCATGGTATTTTTCCAGAATGTTCACGAGTTTAAATTTCAAATTTTGAATTTATTTGAAATTTTTATGATTTATTTGAAGTTTATAGCATTTTATTGTAATTTTGAGTCCTTTAATGAACAATTTTAAGAAATATAAGTTAATTATAGTCAAATAGTTAGTGGAGACTAATTTTGAGTCCTAAGTAGGTTAGGGTAATTAACTTGTGCATAAATATGAATTTATGTATTTTATTGTGATTTTAAAAGGTTGAATCACACAAATCCGTAAAAACCGTTTAATATACGATATTGGCTCCTTAAAGGCGATTTAGCATTAAATTGGGCATGTTCATACATATTATAATGCTGCATTTTATTTATGATTGTCATAATTTTTATTTTATGTAATTTTTGAATTATGTAATTTTTACTTAGTATGGCCTTAGTTTTTAATTGGTATTACCCGAAATGTATGGGAATATCGATTCGGTTGTAATTTATTGTGATCTCGTATCACCGTTTTTTAATTTAATAGATTTATTTTTATTTTAATTACAAATGTATAATAGGAAATTATGTAATTTGTTATGTAATTTAATTATTTCGGAGTTCCTTGAAGACGGTGTCACTCAAAAAGGCGATACATAAAGACGGTGTTACCTCGAGATGCGTGCCAAAACCGAAGTTCAAGGGACCAATGGAGTTGGTTTCCGAATATGTAATAGTTAATTAGATTTTCTATTTTAGGAAGGTCATACTAGGATTTAATTTATGCTTTGCATTTTATTTATATGTTGCATGCATCGCTAAATCGCCATAACTAAAACATGCATCATCTTTTAATCGAGTATATCGACCGTGTCAATTATAATTATCGTAGTTCACCGCTTTAGTTCACTTAAAACGTGATAGATAATAAATTGACATGACCTCTCGCTAAAATAAACAATTGAGACTTAGCCTTACCAAATAGTAGAAACCATGAAAACCTATTTCGTGAGGGAGTGCACTCGGCCACACCGGGGTACAAACCTTGTTACGTAGGGGAAGTGGGTGATAAATGTCTATCCACCGAATTCATGTTGATAAGGGATGTATCGGCCACACCGTGCCCAAGTTGATGTGGATTTGGATCATGGACACATTTATTCGAAATTTGGGTTGAACTCAACAAAAGTTTTTTGATAAGGGATGTATCGGCCACACCGTGCCCTTGTCGGATGTGTTTTGTGCTAAAGATAAATGTTAATGTAATTTTATCGACCAAGAGTTCTAAATGTAGAATCGATTAAAGAGTTAATCCACCGAGTTATATTGATAAGGGTTTTATCGGCCACACCGTGCCCAAGTTAATATGAATTTGGGTCTTGGAATCATTTATCATAGTTGGGTAGAGGTCACTATGTAAATGCTTTACTTGTTATTTACACGTATTAATAAAACGATAAATGTTAAGTTTTCCACTATTCCGTTATCATATTGTTCTATTTCTTTACCACAATTCATATACGATATCGTTTCGATTTTTGATTCAAATCTCCATTAAAACATCGTAACTAAAGACAAAATTTGAATTTTCTTCTAAAACCTCAAATGAACCATTGCTAAGGATCTCTTGTAAAGAGTATAGATTAAAGTTATTAATTATCAAACAGGTTTTTGATTCTTGACTAACACATCTACTTACAATGAATTGTTTCTAATTTTGGTAACTAGATTTGTTGGAAATCAAAATTGACCAAAATAACGCAACCACTTCAATGAAAGTTTTAAGACTAAAACGAACAAATGAAGAGTAATCTTCATGAATTCAATTTTGCTTCTCAAAGCAAAGACTCATTGAAATGAGTGGGAGCATTCTCTTAAACCGTTAAGATGAGGACGAGGTTCAAGAAGTAAAGATAATAATGGAATTGATACAAGGTAATGTTAAAAGTAAAGTTGTTGAGAAATGACGATACTAAACCTATCAATCCCGACCGATAAAGTTTCCATTGTCTTAAATGTTGGACACAGGAAAGGAAACTACCCCAAATTATTGAAGAATCAACAAGTTAGTTGTGGGACATCTAATGGGACCTTCTTCTTTAAATGTTTATTTGATTAAACATAAATTTTGCTAGTACCACTTCGTCATTATTAGAAACCAGTGGAGGTTTTCATCATGGTATTCGACACATAAGATGATTAGAATATGACGACTAGCAAAAATAATGTCGAGAGATAGAGTAATTGTGTACTCAATCTAGTTTTTGGATTTAAAGTTGTACTTAATTGTGACTATTAAGTGCATAAACTCTAAATAAGAATATAAACTTGTTAAGATACAAAAGAGGTTTTCACTTTTGTGACCCTATACACCACGATTTGATGTATGGCTAGCCCATTATCAAGGTGATTATATTCTAAACCAAACTAGAATGATATATCATGTAGATGATGTAAGATTCAAATTGGTAACCCAAGATTAAACCTTAAATTTTGGAATGATGAACGCAAAGAGTTATCGAGTACTCTTGAAACCATTAGATCTTATGGTATATGCGTATCTTGTATTCAAAGCAAGATGTCTCGTGCCTTTTGGTTGAAAAGGAGATTGAGGTTGTTAATCATTGGTCCATAATAGGTTGATCATTTTCTTTTACCAACGATTTAGGTTGACACTAATGTGTTCACTTAATAAGGTAAATAGCGAAATCTTTGAAGAAGTTCAAAAGTTCAAAGAAGCACGATTTAATCGTGATGGGATTATCAAAGTGAAGACTTTGATATAAGCCAAATGAAATGTGATATAGTATCACAAGTTAATCTCTCTTAGCACGCATTATGGAATAATGTGTGGTTGGATAAGAAATCAAACGCTATTCGATATGGTTTGGACTTCAATCAAGTTACTTTGAGTTACTTGATTCTTTTGGGGATTTTATCATTTTGTCTAAACTTATTTTCCACTAAATCATATGAGATAAGAAATGGTAATGTACCATATTTGTAAGTTTTCACAAGAAACAAATGCTCATTTTTCCCTTTAAATTATCACGAGAACGACGGGTTTGCGGCTCGTGAAGCTGTCTTTCTAAAATACAAGTTTATTTCTAGAAGACAGAGTGGGAGAAATTATTCAAGAGCCACAAAGAATGCCACAGAGAATGTTATGTCGCAAGAAACTGGTCTTTCTTGACTACATGAGACGTTTTGTGTAAGATGTTGTTTCTTTAAAAACCTAGGAGGTTAAATTCGTCACTTGTTAAAAATGATGAATTCATGCTACTTTTAAGAAAGTAAAGAGCTTATAACTTACAATGTAATTGTTTGATTCAAGTTGATTACTTCTGGAAAGTAATGAACATATGACTTACATGAGAGTGTTTAAGTCACAACTCACTACAAGGCTTAGAGCCATGAAAATCCAATATAAAAGGCTTGATTAGTTGCAAAGGGGTTTGCACTAATAAAGAGAGATTTCAAGGTTTGATTGGTTGCAATGGGTTTTGCACCAGTTGAAATGCTTAAGTCTATTTGGATCTTCTTAGGGATTGTGTTTCATTATTATGAAATACATAGCGAGTGAATCTAAAACCCACTTCTTCAATTAGAAGGAATGCATTCAATACATGTCTTGAGTTTTGTAGATTCTTGCAATCCTAAGATAATGTGAAACTTAAGAGATAATCTTAAGTAGGACATCAATGAGTTGGAATCAACATTTTTGATCATGTGATAAAACATTTCTCGATAAGTCAAGAAGTTGTGTTTATACATGAAGTTTAGTGGGAGTTACGGAAATTTTAATTAGTCTTATATGTGAATGACATATTGATCATCGAGAATGATTTAAGACTTTTGGAGTATTATAATACATCTTTAATATCCGGATTTATGAAGATAAATCCACATGATATTAGCGTCAATAAGAAGTCTTATGTTAATAAGATTCATGACTAGTTCAATTAAATTGAACATATTTGATTGATTCCATTTGCTTCCGCTGCCGGATCAATTAAATAAGTGATGATGTATAACACTTCATATGCTTCGAGTATGATGAATTGTTTTCAAAATCGAATTTAAGTAATCTTTACCAAGTAACCATAAAGATTACCCTTAAGTGCTTGCAGAAGCATTAAGGAAGTAAAGCAAAGTGTTTATGATGCAATTTTGTGTAAGGGTGTTACACAAGTGACAATTGACAATTGAGATTGCGCATGGTTTCCGACAAAACCATAATCAAAACACATTAAGATAGTTAAGATACCATTGTGGCTATGTTATTTAAGAAATAGATTTTCTAGAATCGTTCTAGGCAATAAAGAACAATGAGAGATATTTATAACGGAAATTGAGTACACTTGCAATCATGAGATGTGCAAGAGAATGAGTCCTGCAACTGTGAAAACAGTGGGAGCTATTCTTAGGCTAGAGGTCCTATGTCTTGATTTGATCTCGACACGTACTCAGAAAGTTTTGTGATACAAATGTATACATTACAAAGGAAAACGAGTATGTAGTAAGGTTGAGTAAGGTACAAGAAGTTGATAAAACCTACTAACCAAAGCCTTCTCATAGGCTTAACATGATGAGTCATGTCATTTCAATTAAATTGAGATGAACAACTACATTCAAGATCAAATTAGATTATAGAACATGAAATAGTAATCAGGCATTGACTATTCATATGTGATAATCGCATTTGTCGTTCGAGTTTTACTTTAAAACGCTTTTATTATACTTTGTTACATCCAAACGGGTTGTAGAGACAACATTGAACCCCGTTAAAGTGAACACGGATTAGCATTGTATTCGCCCATAGTCCCTTGTATGAGGTGACGTCTCGAAGTGACTAGAGTGTGATGCGATTGATGGCAAGTTCAAGTGCCATAGAGTCATGTGAGATGACTAGTCGATCACATAGACAAATACATGGTTATGTTCCTTATATTACCAATTATCTGTTTCTAATACCAATTTTACGAGGCAAATACATTTGGGGGAAAAGCCCCAAATTTTCGAATTAATTGGGTTGAAAACCCTAATTTTTTCGATCCAAATTAAGCAAAAAATAGAAGATTGATGCAAGAATGATATACATACCTCGATTAGTCATGATGAATGCAAGCTTTTGGATCAAATTTTGGCAGAAATGGTTAAGATTTGAGAGAGAAATTGAGGAATTTGTATTTCGAACAAATGAATTGAACCCTCTGTTTATCGCGTTTTTTACGCAGAAAAGACACACTCAGGAACAGACGCAGCAGGCTCTACGCCTCTTCCTGGTGTTCCCTCCATACGAGTTTTCAAAAATTCGTTATGAGTTCGTTATTTGTGGGCCCATCTTTGGTGCGCCTCTTCCTCGATGCCATTTTATCTTTTTTGGTCCGATTGGCGATCATTCTTTGTTCAGACCCGCATTTCTAAGCCAACAGCAGACTATCATACGTTATTTATCGCTTCCAAAACTTTGCTTGTCACAACGAGCGGGTATTCCTTCACAGGTGTTTCGACACGCCTTCATTATATTCCCCCAGCGAGAGTAAGCGGATCGACAATCCCTCTCGAGGCATGGAGATAAGTTCCTTCATTATATTCCCCCAGCGAGAGTAAGCGGATCGACAATCCCTCTCGAGACATGGAGATACGTTCCTGATAAAGTTTTCCGACACGAGAGTTCGCGACATACAATCGTCCTTCTCAAGTTCTTCCAAAGTTTGTTTGAAGACGCCCCAAGCAGATTTCTCCCAGCAGTTCCCGCCTGTGTCCTGCTACTCACAACATTTCTTGTTTTCCCACAGAGTGCAATAAAGGTGTCGTTCTCCCGAAGTTCCAAAACCCGTAGAGTTCCTACACTCGAGCCTTAGTTATCCTTTTAGTTGAACTTATATTTGGCCTCCTTCCCTTTGATGCTTTCCTTTAGGGCCCCATACCCTAGCACCAATCCTTACATATCTTTTAGGTCTTAACCTTAGATCCTACGCTTAACCTTAGCTCCTATGCACCTCCAGAAGCATCTCGAGAAGAAGTCTTAGGTATGATCTCTCCTTATGGCTGGAGAGCCTCCTTACGTAGTCTAATGGACTTTAAACGACCCTCCCCGGAAGTCGACAGACTCTAAAATGTTTCCGACGATAGGTCCTTGGCTCAGACCTCTTGAGCCGCCTCGCGTCGCCATAGTCGTCAGGTTGTAATCTTCGATTGACCTGACGGCTATACTTTTACTTTCGCCTTGTCCAAGCCTCAGTCAAAGTGGGGGCTCTGTAGATACCTCATTTCTGCACCCCTCGCAAACCACCCGGTGATGATTAGGCCGCATGTTTGGTACGCGGAACGATTTGTGACAGTTTGTAAGTTTATCGTCAAGTGATTGCTCAAACACTAATGTCTACCTCTTAGTTGTCATCTACGCGCCGATACGGTCGTTTTGACAGAAATTAGAGTACATTTGGAGTCCCGGCCTAAAACCGTCTTCATTTTCTGATAACCGTTAAATCCCGAGTCAGAATGTTCTGGAATGTTCCGGATATTTCTATTCCATATTTTATAAATATTTCACAATCTTTAATCTTTGGTAAACAATTTCCCGTAATATTCATACAAAATATTAAGGAAAACCAAATTATCCCGTTATTCCATAACTTAAGCACGGAAATCTTTCTTCCGCAGGAGGAAACCACCTGGGAATAGACGCAGCAGGTGCTGCGCCTCTTCCAAGAGATGCGATGATCGCCGCGCCTCTCCCAGTCCTTTTCGCGTATTTTTCGTATCTTTTTCATATCTTTCCGAGATTCACTTCCAAAGTCTCTCCGAAAACCCTATTCCTTCACGTGATTAGTATAAATAGGAGCCTTCGCTCCTCATATTTCTCACGCGAGTGTCCGCCCTTCTCTTCTCCCTTTGCATTCTAGACCTTTGTTCTTACTTTTTGGCGCCTACGTGCTTGAACATTCGACCACGTAAGCTCGGATCCTTCTGAGTACCAGCCTCGTTTGCATGACCGACCAATTTGACCAACTCCACAACTAATCAACTTAATTAATCTAATCGTTTTCTTCTTACGAGGGCACTTTCGTCTACATTCGAGTCGAGCATCACTAATCGTAAACTTAGTTCATCTCATTTCGTCAAACATGTACGTCTGAGGGTGTAAATCTCTCTTTTGTTATTGTATTTACCTTTTTGTATCATTAATATACGGTTTATGTCCAAAACACCTCTTAAAACCAATTTCTAAAACCTCGTTTAAAACCCTTTTTTACGGATTTCCAGAAGACAAACCGTCGAGAAAGGGCGCAGCAACTGCTGCGCCTCTTCGAAGGAGCGCAGTGCTTGTTGTGCCTCTTCGTGAGGCTGCCGCAGTTCTTGCTTCCTTTCTTCTTCCTTCGTCCTCTGTAATTCGTCAACTTTTATTCGTTTTCGTTTGTTTTCTTTAATTCTTTGATACAATAGCATAATAATTTCACATGTGCATAAATCATCATCATTAACACGTTTAATTCATCATTAAAATTCGGCTTAAATCCCTTATTATCCAATATTTGCGGGTTTTTGTCATTAAAATCAATCCGGGTTGTAGAAATTCGATTCGTTCATATCGGGTTTCTGGAATTCGATATTTGATATATTTCCATCTGTCTTTTTTCATATTCGTCATTAATTTGTCATTAATTCGTTATGTTTAACCTATTTTGTTCACCCATGTCACTAATCAATCGTTCGTTCATATAAATAATTCGTCTCAAATCCGTATCACCCATGTTTTGTTGCTTTTATGACCATCAATCATATGTAAATAACCTATTAATCACTTCCATCCGATTAAATATATTAATCGATCATTAAATTCGCCAATTAATATTAACGATTTGCAGTTCCGGCTTCACAGCCAGAACTCACCCTTGGAACAGACGCAACAACTGCTGCGCCTCTTCCAAAGGGCGCAGTCCTGCTGCGCTTGTTCCAGGTTGATTTCTGCCTCTGAACTTTCGTTCTGCCTTGACCTAGTTTAATTAGCTTACGTATCAATTTAACTATTATCCGTATTATCGCCTACTGATCTGTTCGTTAATTCTTTAATTCTTTCTTTTATTCTTTTTCTCAAATTATCCGTTTTAAAGGTATTTTCGACATAAATCAATGAACCCAATGTAATTATTGTAATTTTCATTATTGTAATTTTATTTATTGTATTTATCATATTTCTTGTATCATTTATATGCCTTCACATGTAATTGAGCGTTAAATCCTACTTCGACATTAATTGTATGCTAAATTACGTGTTAACCGACTTAGTCTAATCTTCACATGCTAGGATTAAAACTTGGATGTTTCATTGCATGCATATAATCGACGATATATCGAGTATAGATGATGTCCCTAATCATTAGTAGAGGCCGCTATCGAGGCAGGCGGGATTAGGTGTTCGATCAAAAGAGCTTCCTAATACGTACCCTCACCCCTTACTCCAGATCTCTGTGAACATCCGTGTTCATTGGCATCCACGAGAGTCATTCTAGACATAGAATGCTAAGGGTGACGATTGCTTAGTGTTCATGTCATTACTTTGTGTCTTGACATGACACGAGGTATTCGAACGGTTTCCAATTTTCCACAATAAATTGGTGGCGACTCCACAAAATGCAAACGCTTGTTCTTCCCCAAGCGCCCCCGTGGGCCCATTGTCCACAGACCTGCGAGACACCTTGCATTGAGTGGGAGATTTATAATAGGACAAGAGAATTTGTAACACCCCGGTTTATAAAAGAAGTCCTCGTCAAGACATTCCCTAATAAAATGGACTGTTACCATCTCGGTTTCCCGAGGTAGTGAATAACAAATTAAACTCCAAGGCAATTTATATAATATTTTAACTGCATTATTACAATTCCTTTTTTCAAATTAAATAACAAGAACTGACATAAATAAAAGTGAAGTCTTCTAGTCGATGATCTAGTTACTAGGTCGTCTGATCCAGTGTCTCACGCCCATCAAGCTCCCGTCCTATCTCTTAAACATGTGAAGTCTGCTCCCCATAAAACGGTTCATCACAGGTGTTCACGAATACACAGGGTCAACCACGAGGTTGAGTAGGGAAAGCAATAAAACAATAAAATATGATATGCATGATACTCCGTCACCTCCATCTCCATCTCAACTCATCACACACATCTCATACCCCGGAACGCATGACCATACCGATCCCGGTAGACTATATATCGACCGAAGCCGATCTGCCACTCAACAGTGAGGACACCAGGGCAAGTCTTGCGAGAACCACCTGGGCCTTATCACAACATCACATCGTATCTCAACACCGTCACTACCACATCATCCTCCAACTCCAATGCATATGAAATGCTCAACAGTAATTAATGCAATGCAATATGTATATAAATCACTGAACTGATAAATCATAAAGTCATGCCAGTTACTCGATGTTGTGATATCATACTCAATACGATCAAATCAGTCAATCACCTTTCCGAATATAAATGATAACGTAAATCAACAACCAGGAATCAAGTCAACACAATTCAACTAAGACGATAATAGGACAAGTGTATTTCCCTACCTCAAAGTGCCAGCAAATCCAATTATGCAGCTAAGCAGTCCAGAAATAAAGCAACGAATCTGATTATCGATCCTTCACGAATCCGTCACCTAAAACAATTATAATATTTATAATTACTAACTACTAAATATAGCAATCTCCCAAAATAGAAGCTTCCCCGATATAGTAACTTTTCTATTAAACAAACCCGACTCAGAATAATTAATTATGATTAATTATTATTTTATTTTAATAACTCGGAACTCAAATCAAATGATAATTAAAGGATTAAACGAATTATGCGATTTAATAAAACCCGAATCAATCATTTGAATAACTCGACACCCGACTCAAAATCTGTCTTTAATTATTTAAATACTCGGTAATTAAATTAATTAATTAAAAGTACGACCGATTAACGAATTATAATGATTAACTAATAAAACCCGTTTCGAAACAAATCGAATAACCCAACTCTTACACTCACACTTCACTCACGCCCACACTCACCACACATCGCCTGAACCACCGCGACCACCACCAGCCGTGCTACCCACTTCGACCCCACCACCGACAACCAACCCCACCCTGGTCGACTGCCGCCGGCGAGTCGAACCAGGGCTGCCTAATGGCCTGGTTCACCGCCAAGCTTCACCAACACCCCCCCTGTCCTCGACTCACAACCACCGTAGCTGTCACTAAACACCTGCCAGACCACCACCACCTTACTCGTCGTCAGACCCCGCATCCAGACACCTCGGCACCACCTTGTCGACCTCCCCCTAGTCGACGTTGGCACCACCCAAACCTTACCTGACTAAACCCCCCTGAAAACCCATGTAATAACCCGTTTCTACCACCCTGTCGATGCCGCCAATCTCTGCCCCTACAACCACCTATGACCACCCTAACCACCACCACTATACTCGCCCTATACCACCCATTTCCCTTACCCCGTCAACAACCACCATTAACACCTCCCTAAGACACACAACCACCCGCAAAACCCGACAGAAAAACAAAACAGAGGAGGTGTGTGGAGTTCTTACCTTTTCTGCCACGAAAACCGCCACTACGGCCGCCTGAAAACGTCGACCACCACTCTGTGCTCTCCCTTGCTGCGCCATCGACCTCCACACTCTCTCTCCCTCTCTCGAATTGCGTGAAGGTTGGGTTTTCAGTTGATGAAGTGAGGGGCGGCTGTGGAAGTGTGCAAAGAGGGAGGCGGGTGAGGGAGGTTACTATTAGGGTTAGGTTTTTGGGTTAGGGTTAGGGTTTAAATGGGCTGGACATGTATTGGGCCAGTTCAAATGGGTCGATGTTTAATTGATTAGCTCACCTATCGAGTTCCTTATAAACCCGTCACAATTAACTTATATCGATAGCTTAACATAATTATCGACTCAACAATTAACCCGATATAATTAATAATATAAATTGTATAATAATTAATATAAAATAATATCCGTTTAATTAATTATATTATATAAAAATACGGGGTATTACAGTCTTCCCCCCTTAAAATGAACTTCGTCCCGAAGTTCGCTCCCGTACCCAAACTTCAAAAGGGTATTGTATATCGTACTTACGGACGTCACGCATTTCTAACTCGGTTAACACACACTTTTGACACTTCAATTAAACATAACAAATACGGAATGTTACATTCTGCCCTCCTAAAAATAAACTTCGTCCCGAAGTTTGACTCGTCTTTACTTTAACCCAATTACTACAACTAATAACTACCTGCGAACACAATGTATAACAACTATATAATCACCTGAGAACACCGTCATCTTCCATCTCAGTTCCGATCTCAAACTCAACATAAACTCATTAACCATGGTCGCACTGGACCGCAAACGTAACTTGGCACAAGGGCCCCACAAGTCCAAAACTCAATACCAGAAGTTTAATTATACTCTCCTTTTACACATCAACCAATCTAACAGAAGTAGAAACCAAAACATATATAACTCATTTGCATAGATACCCCACATCTAACATCAAGTTGGTCAACTATAACCTACAAACAAGTGCAATTTAAGCATCAAGATTTTACAATCCTACCCAACTAAAAACATGGTTACGTCCTCGTAACCTTCATTATTATAACAAGGTTCTCAAACTACTGCTAATAACTGAAAGAGGATAAAAGATTCACAACTCACGTTCAAGTTAACTAATCCTTACCAAGACAACCGATATACCAACTCTCTCAAGGAAGCTACCGTTACCAGTAAAATTATTAGTAGTTATTCATTTTACTAATCATTGTAATCTCATACCTTAGAAACATAGGGAATCAATCAACATGAGAAAAGAATTAGGGTCAAAACTTGATAAATCGATTTATGAAAATTTATAACCTAATAGGTCCAATCTGTCTTTCCTTTTCTTAATTGTACAGATTTAGGTCAAGACACGGAATCAATAAAATGAAGACAACCAGTTTCGCAGTACTTATCATCTTTAAAATATTTTTAATCCTCATAACAAAAGGGTTTGGTATTTATTCATAAATGACGAAAGCACATTGATTGGCAAATTTTTATAACCTTATTGGTCGAGTCAAACAAGCGATTAAACAGCGATATTGAACATAAAATTTCGTTCTTGGTATTGAATATATTTAAACTGCACCCAACACAATGACATACCAGATTAATGTATTTAACGACACCAATTTTACAAATATTCGTTACCTGTCATGCCAATATTAACGTACGATGTTGACACACAACTCACTTAAATCACCACATTACATTTCATGGTTTGACATTCGTATTTAACCACAACCCACCAATTCGCTATATGAACGAACAACATGACTAATTTATCCCACTACTTATGACTCCGTTCTAGTTTCATTCCTCCAGACTAGCAATTATCATGGACACATACAACGGACATTGGCTGGAATTCTCATTCCGAATTTATACTCACACGGCAAAATTTGACTTTATTTTTCAAAACTTTTACTTTCCTACTGAACGGTAAATACTTTCTCGACATAATCTTGTAACAGGGTCGTCATAGAATCCATTTACAGCTTACTACGAAACTCGAAATCAGATAAACTTAATTCAATTCCTTTAACAAAACAAGCTTAGGTGTCGACTCATATATCGTAATTTACAGGTTCATCTTGTTTATTTCAGTCCTATCTTTATTAATGAACGACTATTATTTAAAACAATGCATATCATGTGAATTATCAAAAGGTTATCCCTTTATAATATTGCCAACATAGTTATCATAACCAATCCTTATTAGAATATAATTGATAGTGATGACTCGAGAATATAGATATGCTAAATGTCGTATTATATCAAACAGTTTCCTTTACATCATGCTCCTACAATTGCAAGAATCCCTTTAGTATTTTATGACAATGCAATGATGAACACATCCACTAAGAATTAACAACACTGTTTATTTTCATGTTATAGGTTTTAAGTTTAACTGAAATAATTTAATGCATTGAAAGTAATAAGTATAACTTTAGGCACACAACTCACATGAAAGTCTTTAAAACTCAGATGACATCCTACATGTGGGAACATTTAGACATAATCATTACTACCATCCATGTGTAAACATTTAAACATAATTATTATAATATTCATGCGAGTGTATTAGAACAATCAAATTGACTTTTAACGCCATCAATTTACCAAGATACGACCATATAGTTTTATATTTATATATATATATCCGACCACTATGCAAATGTTATGAACACACCTGAGATATTACAACATGCCAAATGTATATAAAATATGCAAATAATTGGACTCTTATAAACATTTCACCCTTGATTAAGAATCAATTTAAGCTATTCAATTTTACTCATACTATCAGGCCAACAATGTTATCAATTAAACTTTAATTTTATCACTTGTTAAAATTCATAACTACTGGACATGCGTGCTACTACCGTCATATAAAGCATTATAAATTTCACATTACTAAGACTCATGAATTAACCAAACAATCGTATGCAAATTCGACATAGACGCACATTTTAAATGTTTTGATTCACGTTGTAACTTCCAAAAATCACGAATAAATAATTGTTCGATTAAAACTTGTTTCATATTACTTTTATAAAACACGGTGAGTTCAAAACACAGGGAAATAGAATTAGGTTTAAACACACAAGAATTCCATTTTTAAAGAATTTTACAACTTAGTTGGTCTAAACAAACATGTGACAACAATTGGTCCAAAACTTGGGTCAGTTTGTAAAATTTATCATCTAATATTGAAACATCAAGATTTTTCGTGGCTTATTAATTTGAACACATATGTGAATTTTACGATCGATGGAGTTGGAATTATGTAAAAATTATTAATGCAATTTAAATGAGGATTTTTACAAAATCGTTGGTCAAAACGTCCTTTGCAGGGAACTTCCTAACCACAACTCACCAAAATATTTATTACTCCTAATCCGTATATCATATAAGCATGAAACCAACGTCAAATGAACAATAACTCACGAGGCTATCTCTCATAAAATTTTCATCGATAGGCAATAAACAGAAAAGAAATTGTAGTAAGGTCAATTAAAGAGTAACATCATCCAGAACAAGTTTTATCACTAAGTCATTCATTTTCTATGTTTCAAATTCTTACCACCATACTATCGATACTAACTCATCCTAACTTAAATCTAACACTGTACTTACGTAAACATCTATCCCATAGAATCCCTTCGCATCTCGATCTATTCCTTACATCTAAATCACGATTGTTATGATTATAAACATGTAATTCAATAGTATTTCTAATTACTATCACAATACTATACTAGCATGGCTTTGGGATCACATAACCGCATATTACTTAGTCAAAGTAGTGTTATCAACACATCATTCATACAAAAATACTTACCGTAGCGTTGTCCTGCAATAACCAATGTATCAATCAATTAACACTTAGGCAACGATAGATGAATTTTCTGCTCAACCTCAAGCACTATTCTACCCTTTCTCTCGTATACACTCATGGTTTCCGGTTCAACTGAGAGGACCACAGGTTCGGTGTGAGGGGGCCCCTAACTCATACCTTACCGTAGTGTGCTCCTAACAGTTCTATCCCGGGGTTCATTTTATTTAGACACATCCTATGTTCATTGGGCTCATTGGTTTAGGCATGAGGATCGTTCGCTACGATACCACTTTGTAACACCCGGTTTATAAAAGAAGTCCTCGTCAAGACATTCCCTAATAAAACGGACTGTTACCATCTCGGTTTCCCGAGGTAGTGAATAACAAATTAAACTCCAAGGCAATTTATATAATATTTTAACTGCATTATTACAATTCCTCTTTTCAAATTAAATAACAAGAACTGACATAAATAAAAGTGAAGTCTTCTAGTCGATGATCTAGTTACTAGGTCGTCTGATCCAGTGTCTCACGCCCATCAAGCTCCCGTCCTATCTCTTAAACCTGTCAAGTCTGCTCCCCATAAAACGGTTCATCACAGGTGTTCACGAATACACAGGGTCAACCACGAGGTTGAGTAGGGAAAACAATAAAACAATAAAATATGATATGCATGATACTCCGTCACCTCCATCTCCATCTCAACTCATCACACACATCTCATACCCCGAACGCCATGACCATACCGATCCCGGTAGACTATATATCGACCGAAGCCGATCTGCCAGCTCAACAGCTGAGGACACCAGGGCAAGTCCTGCAGAACCCGCCTGGGCCTTATCACAACATCACATCGTATCTCAACACCGTCACTACCACATCATCCTCCAACTCCAATGCATATGAAATGCTCAACAGTAATTAATGCAATGCAATATGTATATAAATCATGAATCGATAAATCATAAAGTCATGCCAGTTACCCGATGTTGTGATATCATACTCAATACGATCAAATCAGTCAATCACCTTTCCGAATATAAATGATAACGTAAATCAACAACCAGGAATCAAGTCAACACAATTCAACTAAGACGATAATAGGACAAGTGTATTTCCCTACCTCAAAGTGCCAGGAAATCCAATTAAGCAGCTAAGCAGTCCAGAAATAAAGCAACGAATCTGATTATCGATCCTTCACGAATCCGTCACCTAAAACAATTATAATATTTATAATTACTAACTACTAAATATAGCAATCTCCCAAAATAGAAGCTTCCCCGATATAGTAACTTTTCTATTAAACAAACCCGACTCAGAATAATTAATTATGATTAATTATTATTTTATTTTAATAACTCGGAACTCAAATCAAATGATAATTAAAGGATTAAACGAATTATGCGATTTAATAAAACCCGAATCAATCATTTGAATAACTCGACACCCGACTCAAAATCTGTCTTTAATTATTTAAATACTCGGGAATTAAATTAATTAATTAAAAGTACGACCGATTAACGAATTATAATGATTAACTAATAAAACCCGTTTCGAAACAAATCGAATAACCCAACTCTTACACTCACACTTCACTCACGCCCACACTCACCACACATCTTTGAACCACCGCGACCACCACCACCGTGCTACCCACGACCCCACCACCGACAACCAACCCCCCCTGTCGGTCGATCGCCGCGGCGAAGTCGAACAGGGGGCTGCCTAATGGCCTGGTTCACCGCCAAGCTTCACCAACACCCCCCCTGTCCTCGACTCACAACCACCGTAGCTGTCACTAAACACCTGGCAGACCACCACCACCTTACTCGTCGTCAGACCCCGCATCCAGACACCACGGCACCACCTTGTCGACCTCCCCCTAGTCGACGTTGGCACCACCCAAACCTTACGACTAAACCCCCCGAAAACCCGTGTAATAACCCGTTTCTACCACCCTGTCGATGCCGCCAATCTCTGCCCCTACAACCACCTATGACCACCCTAACCACCACCACTATACTCGCCCTATACCACCCATTTCCCTTACCCCGTCAACAACCACCATTAACACCTCCCTAAGACACACAACCACCCGCAAAACCCGACAGAAAAACAAAACAGAGGAGGTGTGTGGAGTTCTTACCTTTTCTGCCACGAAAACCGCCACTACGGCCGCCTGAAAACGTCGACCACCACTCTGTGCTCTCCCTTGCTGCGCCATCGACCTCCACACTCTCTCTCCCTCCCTCGAATTGCGTGAAGGTTGGGTTTTCAGTTGATGAAGTGAGGGGCGGCTGTGGAAGTGTGCAAAGAGGGAGGCGGGTGAGGGAGGTTACTATTAGGGTTAGGTTTTGGGGTTAGGGTTAGGGTTTAAATAAATTTGGACATGTATTGGGCCAGTTCAAATGGGTCGATGTTTAATTGATTAGCTCACCTATCGAGTTCCTTATAAACCCGTCACAATTAACTTATATCGATAGCTTAACATAATTATCGACTCAACAATTAACCCGATATAATTAATAATATAAATTGTATAATAATTAATATAAAATAATATCCGTTTAATTAATTATATTATATAAAAATACGGGGTATTACAGAATTAGTGACGCACACTTGTCTCGGACAAGGGGGAGATTGTTGGAATATGTGTCCTCAACAATAGTGCGATCACATGTTTAAATGTCATATTAAAAATACGTAAGGGATGATTCATTTATATAGTCAATTGGTCAACATTAATCAGTAATGACCAACTAACTAGAGTTAGACATTACTGTCGTTTGACGGTGGTGATCAGTTGATCCCTTAAGGTCAAACCTAAAGGAAAATTCCCTTAATAGATAAATTGAATAATTGTATGATAATACAACTTAATCAATTCCTTAAAATTGAACAATTTAATTATGAGAGAGATTATTTATATCTTATTGTAATGAGATTAAATAAAATTTATTTTAGTAACTGAAATACTTTATTACTAAAATTGATTATTATTTGTGAAACAATTGAGATAAGAATAAATGGTTAATTATAATTACAATATGTTGTGAATTATAATTATATGATCCGTTTTATTTATGTGATCAAGTATCACTTGTCAATTTGTTGTATGTAATTTAATTAATTTGTAAAATGATATTTATTTGATAAATATGCATTAAATTAATTAATAACATGTAACATACTACATGTGACATATTGTGTGACAAATGACAAATTGACAAAATAAAATGGCAGTCCATTTTATGTAAAATGGACCAAAATTATGGATGGTGTAGGGTGTGAGGATGATATTATTTTATTAGATAAAGTAAGTGTCATCATAGCTAGTACATACTAGCTTACATACCTATTATGTTGAGAAGAGGAAAAGGAAAAGTGAGATGCCACATTTTGGCATTTTAATGTGACCATTATTTGAGCATATTTAGTCCCCGAATTAGCCTTGTTCCCATGCTTTTTAGTGCATATTTGGGTCATTTATTGTCTTTAGTCCTTTATTTTGCATATTCTTTGAGGTTTTGTTCCCTTGGTAGGAAAGGAGTGCAAACCTTGCATTTTCATGGCAAAATAGAGCTAAATTGATTGAATTCAATGACCAGGCATCAAAGAGAAGACAAGACTAGAAGGCCTTTGTACATATTATAGTAGTTGGGCAATGATGAGAAAAGATCCTTGCATCTCCGACAAAATCCCCGAGGATTGTTGGAAGAAGGAGGAATAAAAGAGGAAAGGAAGAAGCTGACTCAGAATCCGAGCGGATTGCCCTCTGGATGCTCGTCCAAGACCAGGAATCCGAGCGTCTTCTTCAGAGGGACGCCCGTCCAAAAACACCGCAATCCGCCCGTCCAGCCAATGAATCCGCTCGTCCAACAGCCAGAGAATCCGCTCGTCTCGTGCCTTGGACGCTCGGATTGTGTTACAGCTATTCTGTTTTCTTCTTGCTCTACGAAGGATGCACATATCTCGGAAAGACCGGCAAAAAGGAGACTCGCATATCTTTTGAGAGGAGCGATTCCTCAAGGACTTAATCGTCATTTAAGCCCTTAGTAAACCCTAATTTGTGTACCTAATCCCCACTATAAATACCCCATTAGTCTAAATAAATAATCATTTTCACTTTATCAATCTTTAGTGTAGTTTATATCAATCTAATCTCTCTTTAATCTTGTAATCAACTTTTAATCAAGTCTTAATACAAATCTCATTTCCTTAATATCTCTTTTGTTCATCTTTTATTTTTGGGTAATTGATGATTATTTGGGTTATTATTGGGAGATTGACACCTTCCAATCAATCATCAAGTACTTCTATTATTCTTTGCTTTATTATTGGAATCATTAGTAGGTATAATTCTCTTAATCCCTTTTTAATTATTGTTAATCATCTTCATTTGTTCATCATATTTTACTTTGTTGGTATGATTGACAACCTTGCTAGCATGTTCATCATGATAATGAGTGAGTAGTTTCCTTAACTAGGGTTAATGGGTAATTTGGGGAAACCAACATGGGGAATGATTCATGCTTAATTTAATATGTTTTCATAGTTTATTTGCTTGCTTGTTGTGATCTCAACTTATGCACATGTTATGTTTGATAAAATGCGAGCCTATGAATCCTTGCATTTTTTACCCATCACTTACCTTTTCAATGAGACTTGTAAGACATAAACCAACTCGAGTCTCATTAGACCATGCATATAGTTGAGTAGGGAAGATTAAATCGACTTGTAGGTCTTGTACAATCTAATCGATTCGGCTCCGGGACCCAAACTTTCCTAGGATTGTAAGATATAAACCAACTCGTTCCATCACAACAATAATTGCTTGCTTATAATTTGAGAATATGTTTGTATGATCAATTCCCATGAATCCCCTATGACCCCATGACACCCTAGTACCTTTTATCAATTGTTTACATCCCTTTTTAATCATCTTGCTTGTTTACTTTTATTGCTATTTAGTTTAGTGATCTTTTATTCCAACCCCAAATTGTGACACCCCTAGACACCGCTACTTACAATTGAAAATCTCACTTCAATACCCGTCCCTTGGGATCCAACCTTTACTTGCCTCTTTACTAATTGTAGAGTTGTTTGTGAAGTTATAAATATTGTTTTGGTCTAGGTGCTCCTAACGACAAGTAACCGAAAACTAAACCTCCCAAGTGAGTATGACCAAAAATGGCGCCGTTGTCGGGGACGGTGTTAACTTGATTTAGATTTTCTTAGATTGTTATTAGTTGTGTCTTTCTTTGCCTTGGGGAAGTAAAACTCCTCAAGGTTTGTTCTAATTGTTTTCAAGTTGTTTGACATTTTGCATGACTAGAAGATCGCAAGGTAACTTGTTACCCTTTGATCACGAAATTGAAAGGACTTTGACAAATAATAGAAGACTTGCTAGAGGTACTTTGAGAGGTATTGGTGAGGTTGTAGATATTCAACCAAACGATATTGAGTTCATCAACCCTTTTGCAAGAGAAGGTGAGGAGAACCCAACACAAAATCCAACACAAAATCAACCCACAATGCCTAAATTTTCATCGCATTCCGTACCAACCAAGGAGAACCTACCCAATGGTACTCCCACACCACAACACTTAACCGGAAATTTTATTGCCAAATCCGCATTTATCCAATTAGTCGAAAGAAGCCAATTTGGGGGGATGCCTAGTGAAGACCCTCATTCTCACATGGAGACTTTTTGTGACTATTGTGATGCGATTTCACAAACCGGTGTACCTCAAGATCAAATTTGATGGGTCTTAATTCCTTTTTCTCTAATTGGCACCGCAAAACAATGGTTGAAGAGCCTTGATAAGGCTACTCTCGGAATTGACTCTTGGAAGAAGTTGGCTCTAGCTTTCTACAAAAAGTTCTACCCACCGGAAAAGACTAACATTCTAAGAGCTCAAATTACGGGCTTTAAGCAAAGAGATGAAGAATCTTTGTATGAAGCTTGGGAGCGGTTCAAGGGAATTTGTCGCTCATGTCCTCATCATGGACTTAGCGAGTGGTTCTTGGTTCAACAATTTTGGAATGGTCTTTATGAACACTCATGGAACATTCTCAACATGGGATCAAATGGTATGTTTACCGAATTGACGACAATCAAACTTGGAACAAGATTGAGGAAATGGCCGTCCATAATTCACAATATAGTAGACCTCGCAAGGCTACTAGAGGAGGAAAGCATGAAGTGGACTCCATTACTCAATTGGGTGCTTAACTTAGTGCTCACATTGATACTATCAACTTGAAGTTCGAAAAAGATATGGCTAGACTTGAAGAAGCCTCAAAATCACCATAGCATCATGTTAATGCCATGACGGCATCTTCATCAATCCCAAGTGGGATATGTGCGAATTGTGGAACATTGGAACATGACCAAAGTGACTGTAGGGGAACAAATGAACAAGTGAATGCTTTTCAAGCATACAAGAGTGGTACCCCTTATTCGAATTATTACAATGAAAACACCAAATTCCACCCAAATCTCTCATACAAAAGCCAAAATGTTCAAAACTCTCAACCAACATACACCCCACCTCCCATGAGAAACCAAAATCAAAGACCCTTTTACAACCAAAACCAAGGTTACCAAAATCAAGCTCCATACAATCAACAAAATGACCAAGGTTTTGATGTTCAAAAAGTGGTCCTCCAAATGCAAAAGAATCAACAAGAGTTTTTCACTCAAATGCAAAAGGATAGACAAGCAAAGGAAATCACCATCAACAATATCCTAGCCCACACCAAAATATTGGAAACCCAATTGCCTCAACTAGCATCTTCAAGCTCACAAAGACAAAAGGGGCAATTACCACCTCAAAGTAATCCCCCAAGACATGAAACGGTTAGTGCCATCCACTTGAATAGTGGTACGAGATATGAAGCACCGAAGAAGCAAGTTGAGGATGAAGTTGTGGAAGCTAGTGATAAAGAAGAAGTTGTGCAAAACTCTAAGGATGGAGAACCAACAAAAGAAGAAGTTTCAAAGAAAAGTAAAGACAAGGCCAAGGAGAAGGAACCCATTGTGATTAGACTTCCTTTTCCAAGTCGCCAAGCCAAGCCCAAATTTGATGACCACCTTGGAAAATTTATGGAAATTGTGAAGAATTTTGAAGTTTCGATTCCTTTTACGGAATTAATCAATCACGTGCCGGCCTATGCAAAGTACATGAAGGACATCCTTACGAAAAAGAAGTCGATCCGGAAGCTTGAAACCATCGCCTTCACTAAGGTGAGTAGTGAAATCCTTCAAGGGAGTTCACCTCCGAAACTTAAAGATCCGGGAAGCTTTTCAATACCGTGTACCATTGGCGACACCACGATCAACAAAGCCTTATGTGATCTAGGGGCTAGCGTGATTGTTATGTCGTATTCGGTAAGTAAAAGGTTAGGGATGGGAGTGCTTAAATGTACCAACATCACACTCCAAATGGCCGATAGATCGACGAAGACACCATTAGGGATATGGGAAGATGTTCCCGTAAGAGTTGGGAAATTTTTCATCCCGGTGGACTTTGTCATTGTTGACATGGAAGAAGACTCCAATATTCCAATCATTCTAGGTAGACATTTCTTGCACACCGTGGGTGTGGTGATAGATGTGAAGCATGAAAAGCTCACTCTAGAGGTGGGAGATGAGAGCATAACTTTCAATCTTGACAAGACCATGAGAGCTCCCCGTTTGCATGAACCATGTTTTATGGTTGATCAATATAGCCGGAAGGATGAGAGGAAGAAGTCGGAATTTCAATGAAAGAAGAAAGTTGATGATGCTCCATCAAAAGAGCAAGGGAATTGTAACAATGAGAGCTTGAAAAGCTCACCAAAGTCAAGCAATGAAGAAGATGGCCTTGTTGGCCAAAATAAGAAAGTAGCAGAGTTGTCTCTATCAACTCAAGAGATCATTAGTGACCAAGTAGACGCAGTTTGCGGTCTTTGGGACAATGAGTTTGAAGGGATTTTCAATCCCTATATTGGTAATGCTATCAATCAAGACCAACATGAAGGACAACAAGTTCAAAGCTCTATTGAGGATCTTTATCATGATAATGAACAAGCTTTTGACTACTTCTTCAAGGTGTTGAATAACATCAACAACACCTTGGACATGCCCCCGTGACATCTCACTAAGGGTGAGAGTTTGGTGGAGTCCTCTCCAAACCACCATTTGTAAATATTTCTAACTCCCTAACTTGCATTTTAATTCTTGCATTTCAT
This sequence comes from Silene latifolia, assembly GCF_048544455.1. NCBI lineage: Eukaryota > Viridiplantae > Streptophyta > Magnoliopsida > Caryophyllales > Caryophyllaceae > Silene > Silene latifolia. Next base: position 102,618,104 of record NC_133526.1, on the reverse strand, counting down.
TTTTTGTCATTTTTGGATTTTTTGTGCCTTGATCAAGATATTCATCATTTTTGAGACAAGTGAGGGAGGGACTAATGATTTTATTGATGTGTAGTGCTTTAACTTAGTGTGAGGATAGCAATTGTCTAGGATATTCATGCCTTTGTAGTGCCCCTACAATGAAGAACACGGGATTTGAAGAATGAAAATGACACGGGTTATGCAAGTGCACGGATGGAACTGAATCCGGGTAGACCGGGAGGAATCCGAGCGGCTTATGGGTAATTCGCTCGTCTTATAGGAATCCGCGCGTACAAGGAGGAATCCGTTCGTCTTTATGAGCTGCAAAAATTAAAAATTTTGGTCTGTTAGAGAATCCGAGCGTCCCAGCTGAGAAGACGCTCGTCTAAAACTGGCCGCTCGTCTTTGTAGAAAGACGCTCGTCTTTTTGCCCGTACAGATTAAGCAAGGTTCCTGTAACAGAATCTGCTCGTCTTTTTGAGAATCCGCTCGTCCTACAATGCAGAATCCGCTCGTCTTCTCTGAAAGACGCTCGTCTTAAGGCGAGTTTTCCTGAAGCCCATTTGAGCAGAATCCGAGCGTCCCGACGGGAATCCGCTCGTCTTCCCCCTTGATGCGTGTTATTTATGTGATGTTTTACATCCCATTTTACACGCATTTCAGAGCTCATTCTTGTAGTTTATGCTACATTTCTCCCTATTTCCGTCTACTTCCTTATTTTGTACATTATTGCAGAAATGTGAAGTATTCAACGGGAAATCAAGCCAAATCCGCCCCCGAGTAATCTGCATTGCAAATGACGTAAAGGAATCACTTAAGGAACGAGCTTGGTGCGCAATCCAAGGCCCAAAAGACAAGTCCACGAGTTTTAAGAAGTCAAGTAGCAGCTCCATTAGTCGATCGACCATCACCCTCAGTCGATCGACCAATGATCGGGTTCGAAGCTCTTGTTTCTTTGAGGAGCGATCGATCGACCAGCCTTATCAGTCGATCGACCAGATTGCTATTCCAGACGAGAATTAGAAGACCGAGAAAGCACAAGCCCATGATGCTAGGTTTAGGAAATAAGATGTTACGTTAACTGCTATATAACGTAACATAAAACATTCAGTTTTTATATACAAGTTTTTATCAAAATTTCATACAGTAACTTTCAGTTTTGGTTTATTCGAGTAATTAGGGTTTGGAACATCGTTTTAGCATTGGAATTCTGTTCTTGTTCTTAATATTTCCTCTGAAATCTCGGTATTCCTTCTGCCCTAATTCCAGTTTATTGTTTTACTTTCGTCATTAGTATAGATTTGCTAGTTAGTATCCCAAAAGCCAATTATCGTATTATCGCTATTTGTTATCTATTTTAATCATGAATTCAGTACCTTATTGCCCTAGTTTTATTGTTGTTTTTACCCTTAGCATGAGTAGCTAATTCTTTAGTGCTAGGATGTAGGCGATTTATGGCATAGGCGGCAATAGATTTTACACGGACTGTCTCGCGTGTTGGTCGATCGACTGACATTGTCAGTCGATCGACTGACCTCGTAAGGTTTTATTTTCGTTTTAATTGAATTTAATCTTGTATTTAACGAATCGAATGCATGCGACCAGTTAGATACCTATTTTGTGACCGACCCATTAGATCGAAAGATAGGGAAAGTTATTTGACCATCAATTAAATCGACTAAACTGTGCTAAGATCGAAAGATAGGTATAGTTTAGACCGTTAGTCACTTTTCAGGACGAAAGTTAGTATTAGTGATATTAGGGACCTATAGCGAGATTGAAAGATGCTATTTGTTAAGAGTGGACCGAGAGGACCTCTTTATCTCCCGCCTTACATGTGTTTGATTCAGACCGACTTAGTTTGCTGCCGCCGAAGCTATAATGAACCGAACATCCTAGTACCCTTCTTTTATCTGTTTAAATCGTTTATTTAGTTTATTATCTTTGTTCACTTTTAGCTGTAGACCAAATCAATTCAACCCCCACGATAGTTACCTCAGACTGAACTTAAAACAACTAAAATTTACATCTGCCTCCTTGTGGTTCGACCCTGTTACCACTAGCCTAGGTTAGTCTTAATAGGAATTATAAATTTTATCTTTGGTACTCACAACGACGGGTATCACCCCTGCTGTTTTGAATTTTTCGGATGTTTTAAACCCCCTTCCCACATTCATTTCATTCATTCAAACATTCAAACACTACCCATAAACCCCATAAACCCCAAAATTCCAAAACCCTCATCCTCTCCATCACCAAAAATAAGATTTCCTCAACCAAATTCAACAAAATCAAATTCAAACTTCCTTACAACAACAATTAATCACTCCTTTTACAAAATCAATTGATTCAAGCACCAAAATCTTCAACCTTTGAGTCGATTTTTGAAATACAAAGCAAAATCCTTTCATCTTAAATCGATTTGGGCATAGTTAGAAATTGAATATTTTCAATCTTTTCTTGGTGTAATCAACAATGGCAAGAACAAAAGGAGCAACAAAGGCACTCAAAGCAAAGACACTTTCAAAAAGGCAACAAACTCTTCAAGCAAAGAAAGCTTCTATGGCTATGGTGGTTGCTAATGCAAACTTGGAAGTTCAACAACAAAAAGATCCTCCCTTGGAAGCAACAACATCAACAACTCCGGAAATCGTTCAATTATCCAACTATCCGGAGGTAATTTTCATTTCCAACTCCCATAGGGATACATTTGCCAAGTATGCTAAGAAAGCCATTTTGCCCACCAAATTCATTTGTGAAGATGCCTTGAACAAATTGGGTGTCCTTGAACAAACAAAAGCCTTCTTTGAAGCCATGGGATTGGGTAAATTGTTTACTATAAGAGAATTGACATACCCCTCCCTTACCTTGGAATTCTTAAGTTCATTGAAAGTGACTAAGGTAGAGACTAGAACATACATCGAGTTTCCTCTTGCAAATGTGAATAGGCGCATCACCTTTGATGTTTTGAGTAAGATATTAGGCCTTAGTGATGCCCCGTACTATCAAAAGATCCCCGAAAAGTATGATCCTGATCCACTTTGGGAGGCAATTTCCGGGAAGAAATTTGTGAGCTTTCATGCTTGTCGTGCTCTATTAGTCCACCATCCGGGCATTAGAGTGTGGAACAAGGTCATCGGGAATACTATAACAGCAAGAAAAGGCACTAATCATTTTACCAAGCTCGATTGTGCTCTACTTGAGTCGGCCATGAATGTAAGAAGGGAATTCACTAAGCCTTACAATGCTCTAAGGCTTTTGATGGAAAGATGGCTAAATGTCGATTGTGGTAAGGAAGGCACCGCTCATATTGTAAATGGAGGTCTAGTTACTCTCTTGGCCAAGCCCTTTGATCCAAATTTCAACAAAGATAACACCTATGTGGCAATCAAAGGGGGCCATCTCATTGATATGGACACCATGATTAACAAGTATAAGTGGGTCAAGCATGATTCTCTTGACACCAACTATGGGTGGCTAACCAGTGATGCTAGATCCTTCACTTTGCCTTCGAAGATTTGCTGATTGAGTGTCCACCGAACAAACTACCTTCTTCCACTCTCCAAGGAAGCCGAGTACATCATCCGTCAACAAAGGGACGAGACGGAAGAGTCCTCATCATCCATTGTCACACCACCCTACCCATTCGAATATCAAGAGTTCAAACCGAAGGATGTTGAAGTAGGAAATGATTACATGACCCTACTCATGAGAGAAATGCACAAGCAAGCATATAATGATCGAGTGGATGCCTACAATGCCCAATATCCGCCCCTCCTTCATTTATCTAGGCAAGGACTACTTGATCCATCATGTCCTTTGCCTAGTTGGGCGGATAGGGAGGGTTTCTTTCCGAGCACATCTAGTGGTGAAAGACCGGGTGAAGATGACAATGTCGATGATGAGGTTGTTGATGATGAGGGTGTTGATGAAGAGGTAGGTGAAGAACAAGAGGTTCAAGGGAATTTTGAAGAAGAAGAGGCTAATTAAGATGATGAAGAAAGTGAGCAAGATCAAGGAAGTGAAGATGGAAGTGGAGATGATTCCACTTCCATGGAGGAAAATGATGACAATGATGATATGATGGAGGATTAGCAACCTTTGGAGGCTCCTACACTCTTGAGGTTTGTCTACTTCTTTTGTTTTCTTTATTTTATCTTGATCATAGTTTGGAGAGTCCTAGCAACATGGAGGACTAACACCTTGGCTCCATTAAGGTGTTCTTTTCATTGTTCCGACATGGAAAATCCAAAATGACAATATATAGTTTCATGCATTGCATTTCGTGTGCATGAACTACCCCGAAATTTAAGACATTAGTAATAATGTCTATTTTGGTTTGGGGAAGTACATGCATACGCAACGGGAGGTAATCTAAATTACGCTCTCCGCCATAACAAAAACCCATGCATCATGTAGTGTAGCCTAGTATAGCTTGCATTTAGTTTAGAAATCATGCATCATACTTGCATAATTTCCTATCATATTGGCCATTGAGGACAATGCCCATATTAGTGTGGGGATGGGAAATTCTGACTTGACTTTTATTCAAAAACCCAAAAAAATCAAAAATTTCGAAAAAATTGAAAATCCATAAACAAGTTCATTTCCTTTGTAGTGTAGTTTTGTATATATTGTTTTTATATATTATGTTTGTCCATCCTTGTTCACATTGATCGACTACGCCACATCCGAGACATGAGGATATTGAAGACCGCATGGTATGATCTTTCCAATCTCCTTTTTCCTCTTTATGTTAATGACTATGTGGCTTTATTTTGATTGATGCGGTATAAACAATGTGAATTTAGGATTGCATTTAGAATTATTTGGCATACTAGTTGGTAGAATCATATGAATTAGGATGTATAAATGTTAGTTGCATCATGGCACGTATTTGCATGTTAGAAACATTTTTGAAACCGTCTACTTGGGAAGCTTGACAAGTGTATATAGGCCCTAGTAGATGCTTTTTCTTCTTAAGACTTTGCTTGTTAGAATACTTGTAAAACACTCTAGGATGTTTCATGCTAGTATCCTTTGACCCATGGATTACGGCCTAGTCAAGAGTACCTTATGGTGTGATAACTCCTTGGCTACCATTTATTCCAAGGTGACCCTTGAAACCATGCAACCATCATCCATCTATGTTCTACCACATTTTTGTCATCAAAGGGAATGGGCACAAAAAGAAATTGATTTGAGTTCAAGAAATGAAAAGAAATGAAAAGTCAAAAAGTTTGCAAATTGCATCAAAAGAAAAGAGGAGTAACAAAAATGAAAACTTCTATGCTTCAAATATAAGGCACCCTCACTACATATGGGGTGACTTTGAAAATGTTCAAAAGAAAATGCAAAAAGTTGAAAAGTTGTCAAGTGTTGAAATGCCAAAAATCAAAAGAAATGGCAAAGAAATTGTTCTCAAATGTTATATGCCACAAGAAATTGGGGGGAAAAAACAACAACAAAAGCAAACTCCCAAATGAAACTCAAATACTATCGATCCCTTTATCCATCGTATCCATTTTTGTGGATGGTAAAGAGGGGACGACCCTTCTTCTTGTCTAGGCAAGAAGGGGAATTCCGCGATCCTCCAGTGTTTCTAACGCCATAGGGAGTCTACTCTTGACAAAAGCATTTAACGATTGAGGACAAAGGTACCCTAGCTTAACACAATTTGGAGGTGATTTATTGGTATCCTTCTAGGCTTAGTAGTTTGAAGAAATTGCATCTATGAAGGAGTGTGTACCCTTGAATTGCTTCCCTTGTAGATAATTTCCGCCACTTAGATGAGGAAAGTGGCTATTCTTTTGTAGATGCATCTATTACTTGATTTTGTGTGCTTTAATGATTGGATGTGTCGCCATTTTGGCAAGACACACCTTGCCTTGCAAGAAGGCATCCTACCTCATGGTTGTCTAGTTGTGTGTTGAAGGGGCGGAGTGAGACCCGCTAATTGTCTCATATCGGCTATGCTATTAGGTTAGTTTAAATAACGGTCCTAGTTTTTGTCACCTCTTTACTCGGGACGAGCAAAGGTTCGGTTTGGGGATATTTGATGTGACCATTATTTGAGCATATTTAGTCCCCGAATTAGCCTTGTTCCCATGCTTTTTAGTGCATATTTGGGTCATTTATTGTCTTTAATCCTTTGTTTTGCATATTCTTTGAGGTTTTGTTCCCTTGGTAGGAAAGGAGTGCAAACCTTGCATTTTTATGGCAAAATAGAGCTAAATTGATTGAATTCAATGACCAAGCATCAAAGAGAAGACAAGCCTAGAAGGCCTTTGTACATATTATAGTAGTTGGGCAATGATGAGAAAAGATCCTTGAATCTCCGACAAAATCCCCGAGGATTGTTGGAAGAAGGAGGAAGAAAAGTGGAAAGGAAGAAGCTGACTCAGAATCCGAGCGGATTGCCCTCTGGACGCTCGTCAAAGACCAGGAATCCGAGCGTCTTCTTCAAAGGGACGCTCGTCCAAAAACACCGCAATCCGCCCGTCCAGCCAATGAATCCGCTCGTCCAACAGCCAGAGAATTCGCTCGTCCCGTGCCTTGGACGCTCGGATTGTGTTACAGCTATTCCGTTTTCTTCATGCTCTATGAAGGATGCGCATATCTCGGAAAGACCGGCAAAACGGAGACTCGCATATCTTTTGAGAGGAGCGATTACTCAAGGACTTAATCGTCATTTAAGCCCTTAGTAAACCCTAATTTGTGTACCTAATCCCCACTATAAATACCCCATTAGTCTAATTAGATAATCATGTTCTCTTTATCAATCTTTAGTGTAGTTTATATCAATATAATCTCTCTTTAATCTTGTAATCAACTTTTAATCAAGTCTTAATACAAATATCATTTCCTTAATCTCTCTTTTGTTCATCTTTTATTTTTGGGTAATTGAAGATTATTTGGGTTATTATTGGGAGATTGACAACCTTCCAATCAATCAAGTACTTCTATTATTCTTTGCTTTATTATTAGAATCATTAGTAGGTATAATTCTCTTAATCCCTTTTTAATTATTGTTAATCATCTTCATTTATTCATCATGTTTTACTTTGTTGGTATGATTGACAACCTTGCTAGCATGTTCATCATGATAATGAGTGAGTAGTTTCCTTAACTAGGGTTAATGGGTAATTAGGGGAAACCAACATGGAGAATGATTCATGCTTAATTTAATATGTTTTCATAGTTTATTTGCTTGCTTGTTGTGATCTCAACTTATGCAATGTTATGTTTGATGAAATGCGAGCCTATGAATCCTTGCATTTTTTACCCATCACTTACCTTTTCAATGAGACTTGTAAGACATAAACCAACTCGAGTCTGATTAGACCATGCATATAGTTGAGTAGGGAAGATTAAGTCGACTTGTAGGTGTTGTACAATCTAATCGATTCGGCTTCGGGACCCAAACTTTCCTAGGATTGTAAGATATAAACAACCTTGATCCATCACAACAATAATTGCTTGCTTATAATTTGAGAATATATTTGTATGATCAATTCCCATGAATCCCCTATGACCCCATGACACCCTAGTACCTTTTATCAATTGTTTACATCCTTTTTAATCATCTTGCTTGTTTACTTTTATTGCTATTTAGTTTAGTGATCTTCTATTCCAACCTCAAATTGTGACACCCCTAGACACCGCTACTTACAATTGAAAATCTCACTTCAATACCCGTCCCTTGGGATCCGACCTTTACTTGCCTCTTTACTAATTGTAGAGTTGTTTGTGAAGTTATAAATATTGTTTTGGTCTAGGTGCTCCTAACGACAAGTAACCGAAAACTAAACCTCCCAAGTGAGTACGACCACATTTCTCCCTTGACCCCAACCGGTTTCCCCTCCTCCTCTTTAAGAGAATTTGTTCTCTTATTCCATTTGCACATAACCACATTCATCTACATGCAATCCCTCTCCTTCTCTCACAACTCTCTAAAATGGTTTAAAATCCTAATAAATTGTTCATCACAAATTCTAAATACAATATTAGATTACTAGTGTAGTAATAAGAATATTATTAGAATCATTTTAAGGATACTAGTGTATTAATCTAGTTAATTAATATATTTGTTTAAGGGACTTGTCTTGGGTGCAATCAAGAGGAGGATCTCTACATTGGGATTTTGGAGGATCATCCATCATATTTTAGCTCAAGAACAAATAAGGAAGGTGACCTTATTTGTGCCCTATTTCGAGCCATATTACATTTTAAGGGACATTATTTTTCTTTATTAATCACTTATTTTATTATGCATGCAATAGATCTAAACAACACATATTAAGAAGTTAATTAGTTCATTATTAGAAGAGTCTAATAAGAGGTATATGAACCTAACAAACATTATTTAACATCAAAGCTAAAAATGGCTGGAGCGACACAAGTTTTACGGAATTGTTTAAAGCTTTGCAAGACATGATTCCCGAAGGAAACTAACTTCCTAAGTCCAATTATGATGCTAAGAAGTTGTTATGTCCTTTAGATTTAGGGTACATAAAGATAGACGCGTGTCCAAATAATTGCATACTATATCGAAATGAGTACGTCGATTTACATAAATGTCCTCGTTGTGGTAAATCACGCTACAAGTTGGGAGATGGGGTTTTGCTTGATACGAGTAGGAAGTATCCTTCGGCAAAGATTCCATGGTATCTTCCAATAATACCACGTTTGATACGCTTGTTTTCAATCAAGAAACATGTAAAACTTTTAAGGTGGTACATGGATCGAAGGAAGAAAGATGGAAAGATAAGACATCCTGCTGATTCTCCACAATGGGAGATTATTGATGACAAGTATCCTGAATTCAAAAATGAAGTTAGAATTTTAAGACTGGGACTTAGCACAGATGGAATGAATCCATATGGCAGTTTGAGTAGTTTAGACAGCACATGGTCAGTTTCTTTAGTGATTTATAATCTACCCCCATGGCTATGCATGAAGTGCAAATACATGATGTTATGACTTCTAATATCAGGGCCGAAACAGCCGGGAAACGACATAAATGTGTACCTTGCGCCACTCAATGATGATCTTAAAAAGTTGTGGGATGAAGGTGTAACGGCGTTCGATGCGCATGCTAATGAGAACTTCACGTTGCGTGAAATGCTCTTTTGTACCATCAAAGACTTTCCGGCTTATGGTAATTTGTCGGGTTACAAAGTTAAGGGAATAAAGCCCTGCTCTATATGTGAGGATGACATGAAGTCAACATATTTGACACATTCTAGAAAATATGTCTACATGGATAATCGGAGGTTCCTGAAACGCTTTCAAACTTATCGTAAGAAGAAATTACCATTCAATGAAAAGTTAAAGAAGAAGTTACTCGCAAAACATTAATGGGAAAAGAGATTTCTGAGCGGGTCATAGATGTTGAAACGGTTTTTAGTAAGTTCGTGAAGCCAAAAGAGTCTGAATGTCTTTGGAAGAAATCTATATTTGGGAAACTTCCATATTGGCAAGACTTGTCGGTACGACATTGTCTTGATGTGATGCACATTGAGAAGAATGTGTGTGATACGCTTTTGGGGACATTACTCAACTTTACCGAAAAGTCAAAAGATGGCTTGAAGGTGTGTAAGGACTTGATGGAAATGAAGATTCGAATAAATTTATGGCCAATTGAGAAGAATATTCAAACGAAGGAAAAAAGTCCATCATTTTATCTTCCACCAGTTTGTTACACCCAGTCTAAAGTAGAAAAATGATTATTTTGTGAGTGATTATATTGGATAAAGGTTCCTACGGGGTACTCGTCTAATATAAAAAGGCTCACATCCAAGACTAATTTTAAGTTAGGGGGCATGAAATCCCATGATTCTCATGTTATGATGCAAGTGTTTTTACACATCGCAATTCGTGGAATATTGTCGAAACATGTGAGGAAGACCATTACTAAACTTTATTCATTTTTTAATATAATATTTAGTAAGGTGGTTGACCCAGAGACGCTAGATGCACTACAAGTTGATGTTAATGAAACACTTTGTCAATTTGAGATGTATTTTTCACCTTCTTTTTTTGATATTATGACCCATCTAATTTTACATCTTGTTCGTGAGACCAAGTTGTGTGGTCCAGTATTCTTGAGATGGGGATATCCTTTTGAAAGACACATGGCTACTTTGCAAGTTAAGGTTAGAAATCCAGCTCGACCCGAAGCTAGCATCATTCAAGGCATTGTCAGTGAGGAGGTAATTGAGTTTTGTAGTGAGTTGGTGAGCAAACTTCATCCTATAAGTCTTCCGAGATGTAAAGATGATGGAAGGTTTGAAGGTAAAGGTCTTGTTGGTGCCAAAGTGATCTCACCTCCGTCAAATCTAACAAGTAAGGCACACATATACATATTGCAGCACAGTGATGAGGTACAACCATATGTGACAAGATATAAACAAATATTAGCTTCTAGGCAGCCTTTAAGAGGTGAAAGGTGGTTGATGCAAAAGCATAATCGCACATTTATTAATTGGTTTCACGATGAAGTGATCCAAAAATTGCCGAATAATGGTAATGATGTATCTAACACGATCAAATGGCTTGCATATAGTCCTAGATAGAGTGTTATCACTTACAAAGGATTTACTATAAATGGATACACTTTCTATACTTAGCGGCAAGATAGAAAGTATCAGTGCAAAATAGTGGCATAACCATTGTTGCATCATCATGGGAATTTTCTAGTTCAAAAGACAAGTGTCCTATCTATGCAACACAATCATACTATGACATAATTCAAGTTATATGGGAACTAGACTATTGTGACTTTAAGGTTCCCATTTATAGGTGCAAGTTGATTGAGAACA